>NC_084744.1:63217885-63282885 GCF_033978785.1 Entelurus aequoreus | reverse complement strand
TGTAGGAGTCCTGCAGACACAGAGAGAAGGGTTGACTTGATAGTCACGGGACACAAACGTGGAGTAACCAAGTCAAATAATACAAGAAACCAAACAAAAACAAAGACCAACCCAGCCCAACAAGGCGCATCAAACCACGGACAACGACACGACAACACCAGCGGCAGCCACAGAACCACTAAGCAAGGCAGCATGGGAGGTGGGGGCGACCTGTGTCGGACAGGCAACGAGGGGAGCAGGCTCAGGGAGGAGATGATGGAGACAGCCATGAATGAGTCCAACCCCACTCATGCTTGCTTTCCCTCTCAAAACGGGACGGAAAGATGAGGGAGGATGCTTTCAGGGGTGTGTGGGGGGGGGGGGGGGGGGGGGGGGGGCGGAGTGCCTTACCCTCCGTAGAGGCTGTGGGAGGAGCCTCTTTAAGCCGCTGCTGTAGCCGCCAATCACAAGGCCCCTGTACAGGTAGTACAGGCCGAGGGGGAGGGACTTAGGCAGCCTCTCTCCGACCTCGTTGGCCAAAGGCCGAGGACCTGGCCACGCCCCTAGTTTCTTGATTTCCACACCTGACTGGACAGCAGGCTTCTTCTGCGGAAGGGAGGGGGGAGGGGGGGTTGTCGGGGGGGAGGAGAAGGGGTTGGGGCGAAAGGTGGCAGCTAATCACAGAGGTGCGGCTTGTTCTGATCACACACACACACACACCACGGAACACACACACACACACACACACAGATGAGGGCATGTGCACCACTGAAAGCCCAGAGCCTGTCAGACCCGACTAAATGTTAAAAGTAGAAGGACAGCAAAGACGAGGGGCAACAAAGTAACCAGGAATCAAGATTCCTGCAAAGTGGAGAAATACGTCCCACTGTAAAGTGTGTGGATTTAAATCATTATTCATTTTTAAGGTAGATTGTAAGGAAAATACCTTTTTTGAAACACTTCAAGTGACAAAAGAAAGTTTCAGCATGAGGCCATAAAGTGGCTTATCAGTCTTTATTAAGAGTACTAGAAACCTATCCTTCACACTTAAAGGGGACAAGAACACACCTTTCCTTTTTTTTTAATGCATTCTAACGTGTAATATACGGCAAGTGTGAGGTGGCTGACAATGAAGCTAATAATGGGAGTAATCTATCGCGCCCATAATGTCCACTAAAAAAAAAAAAAACATGCAAAAACCACCAACAAAACTCCAAAAGTTGACATTTTCCAACTTTTATCCCCCCCCTTCTCCCCATGGGACTCGGCTGGGTGTGTTATGGACATTTTGGGACTTGAACCTGGGTAGGTATTTTGAACATTTTCAGTAGACCCATAATAAATTCATAAAAGAAGCAAACTTCATGGATGTTTTTTTGTGACCAACAAGTATGTGCTCCGATCACTCTAAAATAAGAGTTGTAGAAATGATTGGAAACTCAAGACAGCCATGACATGATGTTCTTTACACGTGTACGTACACTTTTGGTCGTGACTCTATATGTGCATATTAGGGGTGTAACGGTACGTGTATTTGTATTGAACCGCTTCGGTTCGGTTCGGAGGTGTACTGAACGAGATTCCACACGGACATATTAAGTAGCGTAGCGCACGTTGTGTAAACAATGCACACCGAGGCACAACACCCGGCATGCTAGCAGCGACCGGGCTTCTGGCAACACGTCAAGCATGCTAACCCATTTGAAGCGTCGCCACCCCCAAGTGAACATCGCTTCAACGACGAGAAAGACGAGCGTCGTGCAAACGCCGCATTCAAGCAGCCTCTCCTCGGCGAGTCAGGCAGGGCTAAAGCAATAACAAATGTTTTTATAGCAGCAGATTTAAGACCATCAGTGTTTCCCATAAACTGCCAAGATACCTGTGGCTGTGGGGGCGTGGCTATGGGCGTGGTCACCATGACATCATCGAGTAATTTCCATAATTTACTACAATGATTTGATTTTCTCTAAAAAGGCTAAAAAAATTTATACTTACTAATTAATAATAACAGTTTTGTTTTAAACGTCTATCCATCCATTTTACAATATAATTACAACACTTTATGTACATATTTATATACAGATTTGAACAATAAGTTATTCACTGAAATATATTTATTAATTGTGGTTCTTACAAAAAATATATCTTATAAAATATAAAAGCTAAAATTTCTCTTAAAGCTCTGCCCCTTTAATTAGTGCATACTAAATAATTTAACTTTAGCCTACTACTACAACCATATTATTTACCAGCAACATAAAGTGAAACAGAGGCAGAGGTGTCCTGCCACAGTCAGTAACAAATAAACAGAAAACAGTAGTGGTGGTAGATAGACACAGAGCTTCATCAAACATCTGATCCACTGAACAAAGAGCTCCAAAAATCTTGAACTTTAGACTGCCATCAGTTTTACTCCCTACACTTAACCATGTGTTTCCTACTGCCTGCAGACTTTGCACCCTTTGTTATATACACATGTTGTGTTTCTAATATAAATACATTTAATAAAGTCAAATACAAATAAGGCAACAAGAGAAGTATCCTACACTTCTCTTTTGTAAAGTAAATCTGAACAGCCGATATGGGCATCTGCATCAACTATATGATTTGCCTGAGAAGCTGGAGAGGACAAAAAAGAAAAAAAAAAAAGAATTTTTTATTTTTATTTGTGGCGGACGGAATTCTTTCGTGGCGGGCCGCCACAAATAAATGAATGTGTGGGAAACCCTGACCATATTGCATTAAAAACTAGATTTTGACCCACTTCTTCTTTCTGCAGACAATGTGGATAAACTGATTTTTCTGGCAAAAAATATGAAGATTGAGTGAAAGTCACCAGGATTAAAGGCTGGGGGGGGGGGAAGAAAAATTAATCTGAGGCTGAGTTGACTTGAAACTGTTTAATGTTGCACTTTTTATATGTAGAAGAAAAGTTGTGTCCTTTTATTTAATCTGAGCAACAACTTGAGGCAGTTTAACGTTGATTAACGTGGACCCGACTTAAACAAGTTGAAAAACTTATTGGGGTGTTACCATTTAGTGGTCAATTGTACTGAATATGTACTGTACTGTGCAATCTACTAATAAAAGTCTCAATCAATCAATCAATCAATCAAAAAAAGCACTTTATATGTAGAAAGGTTTTGTTAAGAAACCATTCTGAGCCTTATCTTATTTAGTTTTTATTTGATATACGGTATGTTGACCACATGAACCCTGGCAATGGACCCTGTGTGTATATGTATGTTATTATTATGCTTAGCATTCATGACTGCCTGCTGTTGCACTGATCAGCCTAGTGGTGGCTCCCATCCATCACACACACAGCTATTTGTATTTTTGGGCAGAATTATTATAGTGTTCCCAATGTTAAAAGGATAAAGCCATTGTTTACAAATTTGGTAAATAAATAACCAAAAAATTTATATTTTGTTGTTTTCTTACAGTACCGAAAATGAACCGAACCGTGACCTCTAAACCGAGGTACGTAATGAACCGAAATTTTTGTGTACCGGTACACCCTTAGTGCATATAAAACATTGGAGGGTTTCTTTAAAGGCCTACTGAAAGCCACTACTACCGGCCACGCAGTCTGATAGTTTATATATCAATGATGAAATCTTAACATTGCAACACATGCCAATACGGCCGGGTTAACTTATGAAGTGCCATTTTAAATTTCCCGGGGAACTTCCGGTTCAAAACGCCTTTGGAGGATGACGTATGCGCGTGACGTAGCCAGTTTAACAGAGGTATGGCTTCCCCATTGAAGCCAATACGAAATAGCTGTTTTCATTTCATAATTCCACAGTATTCTGGACATCTGTGTTGGTGAATCTGTTGCAATTTGTTCATTGCATTATGGAGAAAGAAGCTGAGCAAGCAAAGAAGAAAGTCGGTGCGAAGCGGAGTATTTTGCGAGGGAAGTCAGCAACACAACACAGTCGGTGTTTCATTGTTTACATTCCCGAAAGATGCAGTCAAGATCGAAGAACTCGGACAACAGAGACTCTTACCAGGAGGACTTTGACTTCGTTAACAGACGCAGACGCGATACCGTGAGTACGCTTCCAAACATTTGATCGCTTGCTATAACTATCTCGAGCTAGTAGCTAGGAGCTAGGAGCTAGCATAACAAACACCTAGGTGTTTGTTATGCGGGATTAATTTGTGGCATATTAAATATAAGCCTGGTTGTGTTGTGGCTAATAGAGTATATATATGTCTTGTGTTTATTTACTGTTTTAGTCATCCCAGCTGAATATCAGGTCACCCCCGGCTCTCACAGCATCTTCCCTATCTGAATCGCTTCCACTCCCCACTAGTCCTTCACTTGCATTTTCCTCATCCACAAATCTTTCATCCTCGCTCAAATTAATGGGGAAATTGTCGCTTTCTCGGTCCGAATCTCTCTCACTTCTGGCGGCCATCATTGTAAACAATAGGGAACTTTGCGTATATGTTCAATTGACTACGTCACGCTACTTCCGGTAGGGGCAAGCCTTTTTTTATCAGATACCAAAAGTTGCGATCTTTATCGTCGTTGTTCTCTACTAAATCCTTTCAGCAAAAATATGGCAATATCGCGAAATGATCAAGTATGACACATAGAATAGATCTGCTATCCCCGTTTAAATTAAAAAAAATCATTTCAGTAGGCCTTTAAGAAATAGAGCAAATTCTATTAGCTCCATTGTTAGCTGACTTTTATTTCCCAAAAAGAAAGATGTGTGCTTGTCTCACAGAAGGATTGTGAATGATAGGCCAATTTCAAAAGAAAAAGTGCAGTTCCCCTTGAAGTACCCGTTGTGCAAGCTGAGGCAGGAATGCTGTTTGTACAACCTGCAGACTTACAAAGTGGTGACATTGACACCGAGCGCGAGCATGGCGCCGATAACGGCCGTGACTGATTTGTTTGAAGACGTCCGCCGATAAAGGATGCGCACATATTTGCGTAAACCCGCGGCCAAATGTGTGTGGCCGACGAGGGACAGTGACAGATGAGGAGAGAAAAGCCGTGGGTCTCGGGAGCGGCGAGTGATCGATTGCTGTGCCGTGTCCTCCGTGTCACCCGGCGACCTTTAAGAAGTGCAGGCGTCTGTAATTACCCACTGAGACGCCGCACTGTCCCCGCACTTGAATGACGAACAAAACGGGCCGTTGACACAAATTGGGGTACAGAAACTATAAAGGGGGGGCTGGCAGGAGTGGGATGTGTCGAGAATCCAATGAATATCGGTATTGACGATATGCCAAAGATGAGCATGTAGCCTTTGTTATTGATCTGAGTGGCTAATCAATCCTCGCTACAAACATGAGGCATCTTTTTACCTGACAGAGCGATTCCACCAACCTTTTAACGTAGCAAGCATCCAGTTCCATAAGTATGGGGTACTGATTCATTATTGCACTGCTTGCAATTCTGCAGTATCATCTGGCTCTGGGTTTTATCAATAAATATCAACTATGAACTCTTAGAATGGTGTGTATTCTTCTTTCTCAATGGCCTTGAAGAAAATAAATCAGATGGTCATGTAGGATTAACAGGGACCACAGATCTCTTGGACCCATCACACATTCAGGTGCCTTGCAAAGCCATGCAAGAGCTGCGACAGCCATGACAAACACAACACCGCCTGCACTCCCAAAAAATGAGAAGGTTCCTTCAAACGCCACAAAATGAGACATACAGTTACTTCATGCACAAAGAGCACAATGCACAAAAAGGAGAGACAGAGTGGTACAGGGTCTTACTATGAAATTGCTGATATATAATCTTATTTGTTTATTAGTTTCCCCTTGGTTGGGTTATGCTTTGCCAGTGATGTATTTGGCTATGTTCACACTGCAGGTCAATTTTTTTTACCCATATGTGACCTATGTCAGATTTTTTTATGTCAATGCGAAAAGTACAACTACATACCTGCCGACTTTTGAAACTCAAAAAGCCTAAGTCCTGACGGAAAATGAATTTCAGCATTCAAAACCTTCACATTTGTCATAATCAGAGGCAACTTTTGACACAAAAAACCCCCTGCAAAAATCATAAAGAGTACAAACGAAACTTCAAAATTGTTACGACCGGGTCGCATGGTGATGCGGGGTTTGTTCTCCCAGGATGCAAACGGACGACTCCGTACAGGACTAGCAGGTAGAAACATGATTTAATAGTAAAATAACACTAAACAGGTACAGAACCGAAAACAAAACCGACGGAACAAGGTGCCGATCGCACCGGAAGCTAAGGCTACAACTTAGCACAGACTAGAGATCACTGGCAGGGGCTAGGAGACAAGCAAAAACGTACGTAACAGTAGCGTGACGCAAACAAAGAAGCCAGACCGACTGACTTAAATAATGTCTGTGATTACAAACAGGTGCGCGTCCCGAACACAAGCGGCAGGTGAAAATGATAAGTAGCTATGGTAACCAACTCAGAGGTGCACAAACAGGAACTAAAGGAGTCCAAAACTAACAGAAAACACAAGTGACTCGAAAAACTTAAACAGACTATGATCCGGGCAGCGGATCATAACAAAAATAAAGACAACTTCAGATTGTTTTCTTTGTTTAGAAATAGAACAAGCACATTCTGAAAATGTACAAATCATAATGTTGTTGTTTTTTTACACTTACCTGTTGCGGTTGATAGCATTCTATCTTTATTTGTCGTTATTTACACTACCGTTCAAAAGTTTGGGGTCACATTGAAATGTCCTTATTTTTGAAGGAAAAGCACTGTACTTTTCAATGAAGATAACTTTAAACTAGTCTTAACTTGAAAGAAATACACTCTATACATTGCTAATGTGGTAAATGACTATTCTAGCTGCAAATGTCTGCTTTTTGGTGCAATATCTACATAGGTGTATAGAGGCCCATTTCCAGCAACTATCACTCCAGTGTTCTAATGGTACAATGTGTTTGCTCATTGGCTCAGAAGGCTAATTGATGATTAGAAAACCCTTGTGCAATCATGTTCACACATCTGAAAACACTTTAGCTCGTTACAGAAGCTACAAAACTGACCTTCCTTTGAGCAGATTGAGTTTCTGGAGCATCACATTTGTGGGGTCAATTAAACGCTCAAAATGGCCAGAAAAAGAGAACTTTCATCTGAAACTCGACAGTCTATTCTTGTTCTTAGAAACGAAGGCTATTCCACTAAATTGTTTGGGTGACCCCAAACTTTTGAACGGTAGTGTATACTTTTCTGAATAAATGATGTGATAATGTTCATCAGTCAACTCATTGGTGTTAATTTGAAATCTATCAAGATAAAAAAATGATATCAAAATCAAATCACAGGATGTTATTCATGTAGTTTGCTCATTTTCCTCGACCGGTGCACTAACATCATGTGGTTTATTTTATTTTTGACATATGCAGCGTGGTATAAAAATGAGCGGAAATATTTGAGTGAAAGAAACTGCTGTTGTAAATGTGTCCACTAGATGTCGCATTAGTAATACTTTGTACCTGACAAGTTTCGGCTACCAAAGCAGAAGCAAAGTAGCCGAAACTTGTCAGGTACAAACCTTTACCTTCTTAGCCTATATAAATCAACCATTTATATATACACAACAGGGCATCTTGCAGCGTGTGACATCATGTTCCATTATATTCACAATAGTAATCACCTTTTTATGGTAATGTGCCCAACTACATGAACAGATGGGAATTTAACAAAATTAGGCATCATACCCTGCAGTGTGAACGTAGCCTTTGGACAGAAATAGGGCTATCAGACCAGACAAATTCCTCGGTCTTGGTACTATTGAGAAATATTGGGAGTGCTGCGTGACGCGGCCTCAGACAAAAGGCGGTGAGACTCGCCTGCTACATTCTATATACTCACCATGCAAATGAGACATTTGTATCGGTCGCCTCGCAGTATCTGCTTCTCCAGCTCTCGGATTCGAGCCTTCAGAGCCTCCATGGTGGTCGCTGTGGAATCCTCTTCTGTTACTCTGAGGACGGGTAAAAGAGAGATTATACGTTACAAGTTTGACATCGACCAGCCTCAACAACACTACACCGCTTTCATAAATGGTGGGGTAAAATAATTACTTGATCCCTTGCCGGGTTTGTGTGTTCACCCCCAGACAAAACCATGGTCATGTTTTAACCAATAATTGTCAGGTTCAAACACTGATGACATGTATTAAATGAGACAAGAAGCAAGGAATTAAACAGAGACAGAATAAAATTTGGCTCAATTTGAGGAGAAACGTCTGGGTTGTACTCTTGGACAGTCTCCAGCACGCTCTGGCGAAAGATTGTACGCCACCTCTTTTTATTTGGACTTTCCCTGTTTACATAACAAAGGCGGGTTTCTTAAGGAATGGGGGGGTATGTAAACAGCCATTGTTTTCGGTCACATTAACACAAAAGAAAAGGGTGCCTCGGGCTTAGACTGGTCCTGGATCGAGCTTGGGCAAGTCTTGGAGCACAATAGATAACCCCTCCCGTCGTACACAGCGGAATTTTCCAAGCCTTTGGCTAGGTGCAACAAAGACAGCTTCCGTCTGTTCACTGGGAACTCAGAGAACGGAAAGTTTTTTGATAATTTACATACAATTTTTCTAACAATAATAGTATTTGATCTCAAAGCAAAACTTTGGTAGGGAAAGCCTTGTTGGCAAACACGGTGGTCAGACTATGTCCATTTTTCCAGTTGCGATCTCGCAAACAACCCTGTGGGACTTTAAGAAAAATGCCAGGTCTGTTTTGTGGCTGGAAGGGCATATGCGGCAAGGGTTAGAGTGTCTGCCCTGAGAAGGGTAGGTTGTGAGTTCAAACCCCGGCCGAGTCATACCAAAGACTATAAAAATGGGACCCGTTACCTCCCTGCTTGGCACTCAGCATCAGGGGTTGGAATTGGGAGTTAAATCACCAAAAATTATTCCCGAGTGTGGCCACCGCTGCTGCTCACTGCTCCCCTCACCTCCCAGGGGGTGATCAAGGGTGATGGGTCAAATGCAGAGAATAATTTTGTGTGGGTGTGACAATCATTGGTACTTTAACTTAACTTGTTATTCACGCCACTGCCTCAATACACTTCAGAGTTGGAAATAAATAACTGTCTCTTTGCTATTCTTTAAGTCAGGGGTCACCAACACGGTGCCCGCGGGCACCAGGTAGCCCGTAAGGACCAGATGAGTATGCTGGCCTGTTCTAAAAATAGCTCAAATAGCAGCAATTTTTTAAATTGTATTTATTTACTAGCAAGCTGGTCTCGCTTTGCCCGACATTTTTAATTCTAAGAGAGACAAAACTCAAATAAAATTTGAAAATCCAAGAAAATATTTTAAAGACTTGGTCTTCACTTGTTTAAATAAATTCATACATTTTTTTTACTTTGCTTCTTATAACTTTCAGAAAGACAATTTTAGAGAAAAAATACAACCTTAAAAATGATTTTAGGATTTTTAAACACATATACCTTTTTACCTTTTAAATTCCTTCCTCTTCTTTCCTGACAATTTAAATCAATGTTCAAGTAAATTTATTTTTTTTATTGTAAAGAATAATAAATACATTTTAATTTAATTCTTAATTTTAGCTTCTGTTTTTTTGACGAAGAATATTTGTGAAATATTTCGTCAAACTTATTATGATTAAAATTCAAAAAAATTATTCCGGCAAATCTAGAAAATCTGTAGAATCAAAATTAAATATTATTTCAAAGTCTTTTGAATTTCTTTTAAAATTTTTGTTCTGGAAAATCTAGAAGAAATAATGACTTGTCTTTGTTAGAAATATAGCTTGGTCCAATTTGTTATATATTCTAACAAAGTGCAGATTGGATTTTAACCTATTTAAAACATGTCATCAAAATTAAAAAATTAATGTTAATCAGGAAAAATTAGTAATGATGTTCCATAAATTATTTTTTCAAAAAGATTCGAATTAGCTAGTTTTTCTCTTCTTTTTTTCGGTTGAATTTTGAATTTTAAAGAGTCGAAATTGAAGATAAACTATGTTTCAAAATTTAATTGCCATTTTTTTCGTGTTTTCTCCTCTTTTAAACCGTTCAATTAAGTGTAAATATCATTAATTATTAATAATAACATAGAGTTAAAGGTAAATTGAGCAAATTGGCTATTTCTGGCAATTTATTTAAGTGTGTATCAAACTGGTAGCCCTTCGCATTAATCACTACCCAAGAAGTAGCTCTTGGTTTCAAAAAGGTTGGTGACCCCTGCTTTAAGTGATGAGATACGCATGTATTGGAAACACACAACTTTTCAAATTTGAGCACATTCGTGCTAAAATAGTATCAGTATTGGATCAAACAATAGGAACATCTCTCTGTATAGTTGTAGCTGGCGCACCAAATCTGGCAGCAATCACACGGGCGACATTGGAGGGGCCATTCATCTTGAGAGGAAAGTGTTTAAGGTGCTCTGCGCTTGTAAATGTGTGTGTCCGGGTGTGAGAGCTCATTTATCTGGCGGGGGAATGAGCAGGAGGAGGTGGAGGATGCCCGCGGGAGGCGACCAGATCATTACCCATCTGAGATCAGAGGGAGCTGGCCTGTGTAAAGCCACACACACATGTACAATATATCAATGTAACCAAAGGAGACAAATCTCATTTTCATTTAGGGATGGAGGACACGCATTTAAGGAAAGCAGAGGGGAGAGAGGTGACTGCTTGTTCCAATGCAATCATTCAGCATCTACTTGAATTCCTTGGAATTGATACTTGGATTTAAGCAAGTTCTGCTTCAATCAGCCATTAATAGTGCCGCTGCAACTTCATGCATTGCTGCGTTTTTTTCCACCAGGAAGAGACATTTTCTCCGGATTTTCTTCCTTACTGGTTCCATGACATCAAACGGCTGTTGAAGATGCCTCCATCAACTTGTGCGTGACGTCAAGGAACCAATGCCGACCACCAGGGGTGTCCAAACTTTTTCTACTGAGGAAAGCATGCTCGGGGCCATTTTGATATTTTTCATTTTCAAAATCATGCCACCCGAACGCCTCCCTAGGGAGGTGTTTATAGGGCACGTCCGACCGGTAGGAGGCCACGGGGAAGACCCAGGACACGATGGGAAGACTATGGCCTGGGAACGTCTCGGGATCCCCCGGGAGGAGCTGGACGAAGTGGATGGGGAGAGGAAAGTCTGGGCTTCCCTGCTTAGGCTGCTGCCCCCGCGACCTGACCTCGGATAAGCGGAAGAAGATGGATGGATGGATGGATGGAATACAGTGTAGAGGGTTTTTTTTTTACCTTTAGGGCTCCCCTCAAGTTTGGTCCCGGGGACCCGCAAGTCATAAAATGTTACAAATAAATCACTTTATTATTATTATTATTATTATTTTCATTCAACTTCCCTTTGGTCCTAGTCATTAAAGTGTTAAAAAATAAGCCATATATGATTATTATTTTGTTTTTATTCAACACTTAAATCTCCAGATAAACTTCTGTCGATGTGAAGTTATTATTTTATTACGTATTATGCAACTTTTGTCAAAACCTTGTTTTTACGGCAAAAACATAAAATATGCAATGGTTAAAAAAAACAATCAAAGTGGAATATTTGATGTGATTGGGGCCTTAAATATGTCAATAATTTATAACATTGATTCGATATTATTATTCCCTAAAAAAAAAAAAAAAAAAAAAATATATATATATATATATATATATATATATATATATATATATATATATATATATATATATATATATATATATCACTAAAATTATTAGGGATCCAAAAGGGCCCCACTTATACTAGTACCAGTAAAGTGGAAAAACAAGTTGCCTGTATATTGAAGTTATTATCATATATATCTGATGTATGACACCAAAAGACTTTGCGAGTAAATAGATATGATCAAAATAGTATCAATCTCACTGAGACTCCCGAGCCATTTTGAGAGACGATGAAGAAGCCAGACATGCGATAGCGTGACGTAGAGGTAGGAACCGCAGATCCCTTCCCCATCAACAACAATGCAAATCATGCAGGCTTTGTAGGAGCCAATAACTACTATTTTGGCACAAATGATGGTTCAGAACCATATATTTTTTATCCTTTGGCTTCAAGCGGGAAGATGTTGAACAGACATCAGTAATATGTCAAGTATGCGGCAAAAGCGTTGCTACAAAAAGTAGCAGCACTGCTAATTTGTAGCATGACTTGAAAAGTCACCCGCTAGAGAATGAAGAGTGCTTGAAACTCCGCATGCCAACATCTCCGTTCGGTGCCACACCAACAAAATGCCGAAGCATCAATTTCCAGATCAACCCCGGATGAAAAAAATAGTCAACAACAGAAGGAGATGACGTCCGCAGGAACCTACCACATAGTGAAGGACATACACTATTTGATTTCCTATTATGCAGCTCATTTTTTTTTGACACTTATTGAAATATCTTGTGTGACATCATGCACAAAAGTGCACTTTATTTGTTTTAAACTATTGTAGTGGCGTTCTGTACAAAAAGCGCACTTTAATTTAGTGTTGTTTTGATATGTCATCTTAGTGACATCATGCACAAAAGTGCACTTATAGCTTGTTTTAAAATGTCTCTGACAATCTTGCACTTTCTGTTTTGGAAATGACATGAATGTTTGTGCCACTGCTTAAAAACTGTTTAATAAATACACTTTTAGTTGTGATTTCCCTCTCTGCATGGAAGTTTAAAAGTAGCATATATTAATGCAGTATGAAGAAGAATGTTTTAATGTAGACACATAGAATCATCATACTGCTGTGATTATATGCATCAAGTGTTCATTCAAGGCTAAGGCAAAATATCCACATATATGTGTATCGTGACATGGCCTAAAAATATCCACATATTAATAAAAGGCCATATCGCCCAGCCCTATTGTATATATACATGTGTACACTAGATGGCAGTAATAATTCAGTACAAGTGAATCCAGTTTTTGGCCACTTAATTGTCAAAAAAAGGCCCTCTACTTTTTAAAAGTCAGTGTCTTGTACAGCCTTGCTCATCACTACCCTTCAACAGGGAGGTAGCACTACAGTGACATTTTTGAATTATATCCAGCCGAAAACATGACTTAAAAGATTTAAAAAATATTATATAATTGGAAAAAAGCACCTCGAGTGCACAAATGTGATTATGTGAGGAACAAGTGTAGGTATTTGTTCCCTGGGCCCACTTAAGATACAGTCACGTCTTGTAGGACTGCAACGATTAATCGAATAAATTAATTAGATTAGACAAAAGCCATTTATAGTCTGTTGATTCGATTAATCATTTGAGTGTAAGTAGTAAAAATTTATAAAATTCTGACCACATAAAAGAAGATAAAACAAATTGAATAGAAAGTAAGAGTTAAGAAAATAAGGTAAGAGCTAAATAGAAGGTAAAATAAGGTAATAGAAGTGAATTAAAGGTAAAAAAGTGAAACCAAAAATAAATGGAAGGTAAATAAAATATAAATAGAAGGTAAAAATGGTAAAGAAAAGATAAAATAAGGTATAAAGAAGGTAAAGTAAATACACTGTAAAAAAAAAAAAAGGTAAATAAAAGTTAAAAGAAGGAATTTATAAGGTAAAATACACTTATAAAAAGTAAATAAAATGTAAAATAAGTTAAACAGGAGGTAAAATAAGACAAATAAAAGGTTAAAAACAATAATATAGAACAGTGGTCCCCAACCTTTTTGTAAAATTTGTCCCACGGACCGGGGAAGGGGGGGGGGGGGGTAGTTAAAAAAAAAAGAAGTTTTTTTTTGTCATAAAGAAATACAATCATGTGTGCTTACGGACTGTATCCCTGCAGACTGTATTGATTTATATTGATATATAATGTATATATTGTGTTTTTTATGTTAATTCAATGAAAAAATTTTTTTTTTTAAATATATATATATTTTTTTAACTTCTTGTGAGGCCGCGGCCCGGTACCAATCGGTCCACGGACCGCTACCGGGCCGCGGCCTGGTGGTTGGGGACCACTGATATAGAAGGCAAAACAAGGTAAAAGACTGTCTAGTATGGGGCCTGAGTGGCTCCTTGGACCTCTTTCAGATTGTGTGTCAAAATGGAAAAAGACGAAGAAAGAAATATATATATATATATTTTTTTAATATATTTTCTCGCGGAGGACAAACATGACACAAACCTTCCTAATTGTTAAAAATCCCACTGTTTATATTAGGGGATGAGAGTATTTGGCGAGTGGCATTTTGTCCTACCAAGTTCAGCAATCCATGAACTCATCGTAGTTTGTTTACATGTACAACTTTCTCCGATGCTGCCACGGAGAGATGTGTTTTGTCTCATTTTGTCCACCAAACATTTTATTCTGTGCGTGAATGCACAAAGGTGAGCTTTGTTGATGTTATTGACTTGTTGGGAGTGTTAATCAAGCATATTTGGTCAGTGCGTGACTGCAAGCTAATCCATGCTAACATGCTATTTAGGCTAGCTGTATGTACATATTGCATCATTATGCCTCGTTTGTAGCTGTATTTGAGCTCATTTAATTTCCTTTGTTTATGTCCTCTGTGTATCTAATTTAGTTTTGCATGTCTCATGACACATTATCTGTATGTGATATTGGATGCATTTCTGATAGTTGTAACATTAAACAAACTAATCAATGGATTTCTTGATTACTAAAACAATTGATACGTCTCGTCTAAGTAACATCCACAGTATGCAAGTTTGGCCTCACTTTGTAAAAAAAAACTGTAGAGGAACGTACTTTTCGATCTCGCTGTTTTTACAGGTGCGAGGGACGCAGGAGGAGGAAGACGTGGAGGACGAGGGAGCGCTGGGGTCCGTCTTGCTGCTCTCGCCATTGCTCGTCGAAGGCATCTCTGTGGGCACATGACATGCTGATAACCTTTACAACCACACTTCTTCATGGGACAATATCAAAAGGCTGTTGTGTCTACCAATGTCAACAAAAACTGGAAATGTCTATCTCAGGGGTGCCCAAAGGTTTTTTCCACTGAGGGCCACAGACTGACAATCAAAAGATGCGGGGGCCTTTTGGTAGTTTCCACCTTCAAAACCAGTACAACAGATAGATTTCCTTTAAAGAACATGTCATTATGTGGTGCAAATTGTGTGAATGCTGAGACAAAGCCAAACTAAAATGCTAACATTTAGCTTAAAGTGACAAAAAATATTAACAAAATTTGCTAAAAAAGCTGCAATGCTAACAAGCTGCAATAGCATGCTTACAGTTAGCAGTTCACTTAAATATGATTGTTTTTACGATTTTATTTTTCCAGATTTTTAATTTGAATTATGACTATTTTATGGAGAGTTTATATATTTATGTTGCCTTCTTGCAATTTTCTGTAATGCATATGTTCCTTTTGACTGTACATGTACTGTAAACGTATAATGTATTTATATTATTCACATGTAAATAATGCTGTATAATTAACTGTATTAATATTATTCAAATGTAAATAATGCTGTATAATAGACTGTATTTATATTATTCACATGTGAATAATGCTGTATAATAGACTGTATTAATATTATTCACATGTGAATAATGCTGTATAATGGACTGTATATATATTATTCACATGTGAATAATGCTGTATAATGGACTGTGTTTATATTATTCACATGTGAATAATGCTGTATAATAAGACTGTTTATATTATTCACATGTGAATAATGCTGTATAATGGACTGTATTTATATTATTCACATGTGAATAATGCTGTATAATAGACTGTATTTATATTATTCACATGTGAATAATGCTTTCCAATTGACTGTATTTATGTTATTCACATGTGAATAATTCTGTATAATGGACCGTATTTATATTATACACATGTGAATAATGCTGTATAATAGACTGTATTTATATTATTCACGTGTGAATAATGCTGTATAATGGACTGTATTTATATTATTCACATGTGAATAATGCTGTATAATTGACTGTATTTATGTTATTCACATGTGAATAATACTGTATAATAGACTGTGTTTTTATTATTCACATATGAATAATGCTGTATAATAGACTGTTTATTTTATTCACATGTGGATAATGCTGTATAATGGACTGTATTTATATTATTCACTTGTGAATAATGCTGTATAATAGACTGTATTTATATTATTCACATGTGAATAATGCTGTATAATTGACTGTATTTATGTTATTCACATGTGAATAATTCTGTATAATAGACTGTACTTTTATTATTCACATGTGAATAATGCTGTATAATAGACTGTGTTTATATTATTCACATGTGAATAATTCTGTATAATAGACTGTATTTGTATTATTCACATGTAAAAAATACCTAAGTGTTTATTGTCTATTGTGAGCGAACTGTGGTGCTGAATTTCCCCCAGTGATCAATAAAGTACTTTCTATTCTATTCTAAAGCACTTTGAAATGCCTTGTGTACAAACCGGGCCCTATAAAACTTGCCTTGCCTAGAGTGAAATGCAAAAACATGTGACACCGAGGTGTGTACCTTCAAATTAGCTGAAATAAAGCTTACATCCTAAAATGCTAACATGCGTCAAGTACTAAAACATATTACTCTGAGGTGTACCCGAAAAATTGGATTTTAAATGCTAGCCTGCTAACGTGGACAAGTATACACATACGACTGTGGTCTATACCTACAGAGTTAGCTAAAAACAGCTAGCATCCTAACAGGTGACATAATATTCGGCGTTGGAGTGCATACCTGCAAAATTAACCAAAAAACTAGCATGCTAATATTAGAATGCTAATGATTGTGGCACGGGCTCGCACTTTGGACACCCCTGGTCTATCCAATTATCTTCTTACCGTCGCTGGCCCATTTGGAGAACTCCGGCGTTATTCTGTTTGAGGGCATGCCTCCGCTGGAAAACACAACATAAGAGAACATGTTTTCACACAATCAAACATTAACCTTGGAAGGAAACGTAATATTCTGTTAAACACTGACAGCTTTGTTTAAAAAAAAGGAAACACTTTTTTAGACTTTTAGAGGTAAACGCTCCACTCAAACGATTCCTTTTGAGAATCAAATGGTTGAAAACGGTCTACCCAGGCCTAAATCAGTTCTCAAAAAGAACTCTGGAATCATCTAATTTTTCATGATGTTTCTATTGTTCGTACTTTAGCACAGCCCCCCGCAGAGCCTCTCTCTCTCTGGCCTCTCCTTGGTCCTCCCCAGCTCCCGAACAGGGGATGATGTCAGCCTCGGTGTACTGGGCTTTGCCGTACTCCAGCGTGTCGTCTCCGTCAACGTCCAGGTCGGCGTCACTGTCTCCCCCACTCTCCTTTATACTGCACGTCGCAAAACCCGTCGCTAAGGGGACAAAACGACAAAGAAATACAAAGGTCAGGTCTCGTGAACTGGGTCATAATTAAAAAAAACTCCCCAAAATAGCTGTATTTTATCCGTCAAACAGGTAAAGCCCAAAAATGGTATCTAAAAAGAGAAGAGGCAATTCCTGAAGGATCTGCGTGTGAACGCGCCAATGCTGAAGTGAAATTCTGACAGACTGTAGTATGAATGTAAGAATAGTCTGAATGTTGGAATGGTTTGAATGTTGAAGAGTTAGAATTTCCAGGAAAACCAGAATTTGGTTTGGAACTTGGGAAAGTGTTAGTTTGCATTTCCAGAATGGTGGAATGTGCAGAAGGTGGAATGGTTTGAATAGGTTGAAGAATGTGGGAATTGTGGAAGTTTGAAAAATGGCCAATTCATTTTGAATGGAGAAAATGCAAAAAAAAAAGGAATTATGGGAAATCCTGGAATTTTTGGGGGGGGAATTGTTGAAGTAGAGCACACAACTCCTGAACAAACTGAATATTTAGAAGTTGGAACAATTTGAATCAGATGAAAAATGTGGGAATTGTGGAACTTTGAAGAATGTCCCATTCATTTCAATGGGAATTTCCCCAAAATTTGGGAATTTCAGGAAAAGCGGGAAATTCTGTGAAAATGGTAAAAAACTTCAATGGTCTGAATGAGTTGAAATGGTTGGTGTTGGAATTTTTCAAATCGGTCGAGAAATGTTGAAGTAGTATGTTGAATTGAGAAATGGTATTATGGAACTCCTGGAATTTCGGGAAAACTGGGAATTTTTCCAGTTCAAACAAATACATTTTTTGTCCTGATTAAGAGGAATGTTTTGATGGTGGAACGGTTGAAATGCGTTGAAAAATGTGGAAGGAGTAGTCGCCAGACAAAAGGGCGGAATTAGGGCTTTGGAAAAGCAGGAATTCTGGAAAATCCCGGAATTTTTTCAAACTTGGAAAAAAGGTAGCAGGACCAGACTCCCCTCCAGGCGACCTTGTCTTTGAACTGTTTTGCAATTAAAGGCGATGGCTGTTTACGACCCCCCTCCCTTAGAAGCAGCTGTTGCCTTGTAATCAGGGAAAGTCCAAATAAAAGAGGAGGCGTACAATCTTTCGTCAAGAGCGTGGCGAGACTGTGCAAAGGGTACAGTCCAGACGTCTCTCCTCAATTGAGCCAAATTTAATTCTGTCTCTGTTTGATTCCTTGCTTCTTGTCTTGTTTAATATAAAACTATTCCAAAGGGTTACGTTTTTCTCGTTTTTGACTTTATGGGGGGAGTGTGGGTGCCAAATAACGTGTTCGAAGCAGAAGACAAAAGGTTTTAATTTCATTTGGGTCGAGGGAGAGGAGCCGCAGCCACACTTTACTGTGTACCTCTTGCTAGTCCTAATAGAATTTCTATTGTGACATCCAGTGGACACATTTAGAACTGCAGTTTCTTTCATTAAAAAAAAATGCAGCTCATTTTAATACTTGGCAAACTCTTCACGCGGGCCGTACCTTTGACACCCCTGGTTTAGAGTCTAGGTGCCTTAATGATCATGGACACCTCAAGCATCAATCTGGATGGGAAAAGGAGGAGGCACATCTCCAAACCCAGTGATGGACAAGCAGGGAAACCCTCAACGCAGCCTTCAGCTCCACTTAGCGGCCATGTCTGCTGCTTGTGTGTGTTTACACAACGTCTTGGAGAAGTCTCCCCGGTGTTTGTCTGAGACCGCGTGTCTGTCACTTAGACCCTGTGTCCGTGACTCCTGCTTCGACAGGTATCTCTGCGGGCTTACTCTGCCCAGGTAGTGTGAAGTGTGAGAGTGTACTCGGGTCTTGGAAGTGTGAATGACACCACCGATCCCCACGGAAGCCGGGGTGTGAGTTGACTTCAAATGTAACCTGTCACAGGCTAGACAGCCATCTTATTTACACCTATCACAATTTCTGGAGGCTCTCAGCTGGACTAGTGAGCGCTGGGTGTGTGAGACAAGCGTTTGGGACTATGGAAAGGTTTGACAGCGTTGACATCAGTCGTGATTTACCTTCCTGCCTGGTGTGCCGAGCTTCTTGCACCTATGGGTCGTCGTTAAAAAACAAACTACTTGAGTTTGCATACAACTATGACTCCCCGTCATCTTTGTTGTAGAGGTGTAGCGTGCAAGGACGGGAGTGGAAGAAGTGTCAAAAGATGGCGCTAACTGTTTTAATGACATTCAGACTTTACTTCAATCAATAACGGAGCAGCATCTCCTCATCCGGAAACAACCCCGTGAAAAACCGTCAGACCGGAACTCTCTAATAACCAAAGTTCCTTGGGTGAATAATGCACACTCACTACACCTGTATGTTTTAGCGATTTCATGGCGAGTTTACTGACAGATATGAGTAAGAACTTTACACTACTTTATATTAGAAATGGCACTAAAATGTTTACTACTAAAACATTTTGATAGATTTTTGAGCGCCGTGTGTAATTTTCTATATTTTCAATGGAACATTTAAAGGCCTACTGAAATGATTTTTTTAAATTTAAACGGGGATAGCAGATCCATTCTATGTGTCGTACTTGATCATTTCGCGATATTGCCATATTTTGGCTGAAAGGATTTAGTAGAGAACATCGACGATAAAGGTCGCAACTTTGGTCGCTGATAAAAAAAAAAGCCTTGCCTGTACCGGAAGTAGCGTGACGTCACCGGAGGAAGGACTCCTCACATTTTCCCATTGTTTACAATGCAGCGAGAGAGATTCGGACCGAGAAAGCGACGATTACCCCATTAATTTGAGCGAGGATGAAAGATTTGTGGATGAGGAAAGTGAGAGTGAAGGACTACAGTGCAGTGCAGGACGTATCTTTTTTCGCTCTGACCGTAACATAGGTACAAGGGTTCATTGGATTCCACACTTTCTCCTTTTTCTATTGTGGATCACGGATTTGTATTTTAAACCACCTCGGATACTATATCCTCTTGAAAATGAGAGTCGAGAACGCGAAATGGACATTCACAGTGACTTTTATCTCCACGACAATACATCGGCGAAGCGTTTTAGCTACTGAGCTAACGTGATAGCATCGGGCTCAAATGCAGATAGAAACAAAATAAATAAATCCCTGACTGGAAGGATAGACAGAAGATCAACAATACTATTAAACCATGGACATGTAACTACACGGTTAATAATTCTCAGCCTGGCAAAGCTTAACAATGCTGTTGCTAACGACGCCATTGAAGCTAACTTAGCAACAGGACCTCACAGAGCTATGATAAAAACATTAGCTATCCACCTACGCCAGCCAGCCCTTATCTGCTCATCAACACCCGTGCTCACCTGCGTTCCAGCGATCGACGGAAGGACGAAGGACTTCACCCGATCATCCGTGCGGTCGGCGGCTAGCGTCGGATAGCGCGTCTGCTATCCAAGTCAAAGTCCTCCTGGTTGTGTTGTTACAGCCAGCTGCTAATACACCGATCCCACCTACAGCTTTCTTCTTTGCAGTCTTCATTGTTCATTAAACAAATTGCAAAAGATTCACCAAAGCAGATGTCCAGAATACTGTGGAATTTTGAGATGAAAACAGAGCTTTTTTGTATTGGATTCAATGGGGTACCAATACTTCCGTTTCAACGATTAACGTCACGCGCATACGTCATCATATATAGACGTTTTCAACTGGAAGTTTAGCGGGAAATTTAAAATTGCACTTTATAAGTTAACCCGGCCGTATTGGCATGTGTTGCAATGTTAAGATTTCATCATTGATATATAAACTATCAGACTGCGTGGTCGGTAGTAGTGGCTTTCAGTAGGCCTTTAAAAATGTTGGTGTCGTTTACTTGAGACGTATCTCTTATGTGTGACTGCCATCTACTGGTCACACTTGTAATTACACCCTGTACCAAATAAAATGGGTGTAGTGTCCCGAAAGAGTTGGTACTGCAGGGAATTCTGGGTATTTGTTCTGTTGTGTTTATGTTGTGCTGCGGTGCAAATATTCTCCCAAATTGTTCAGTTTGGTTTCAGAATATGGCACATATTTATGACAGTGACGAACTTCTTGCACCTATGGGTCGTTGTTAAAAAAAAACTAACTACTTGAGTTTGCATACAACTATGACTCCCCGTCATCTTTGTTGTAGCGGTTTTTTTGATTGATTGAAACTTTTCTTAGTTGATTGCACAGTTCAGTACATATTCCGTACAATTGACCACTAAATGGTAACACCCGAATAAGTTTTTCAACTTGTTTAAGTCGGGGTCCACGTAAATCAATTCATGGTAACGGTGTAGCGGGCAAGGACGGGAGTGGAAGAAGTGTCAAAAGATGGCGCTTACTGTTTTAATGACATTCAGACTTTACTTCAATCAATAACGGAGCAGCATCTCCAGACTATCAGTGGTACTTTTACTTTAAATAAATAAATAATACAGCTCTTAAAAAGGCCAGGGCAATATTTAATATGTCTTCTGCCATTGAAAGTATAGTGTGTGTCAATCTATGTTATTTAATTAAAAAGACAAACAAAACCGGTTCAACGATTTCAGTGTGTCATGTGTATAAGTACTTTCTGAGGATATTCAACTACCGCGTGATAATAATGATCATTTTGGTGACAATAACCATGGTATGAATTTTTTACATCATTGCATACCTAATTTTTTTTGGTCATTGGGGTCAAAGTGTGTGAAAGAATTTTAGTGTTGTGAATCCAAAGGTGCGTAATATATAGCATCACGGTGTGTGTTCTATTTACTTTCTTTGTGTGTTGCATTTCCACTGCTGTCCGTCCATTTAAGCAGTCTTGGCAGGCCAATCTAATCTAGCAGGCAAAGGTCAGCCACCCTCTAACTGCCTTTCACTCACACTGGGAAACCAGTAGCACAAATCCTGTTTTTTTTCTTCCCTCCAACCGCTGATCTTACCCCATTTTTTGGAATCATCATCTCTTCCGTTGTTTTCACATTCTTCGTTTAATTTCTTTTTGTGGTCTTTATGACCCCGCGGTGTTCATATTGGTCTTTAAATACATCATGCATTTGTTCCACGTTCACCTACTCCGACAGTTTTCAATATCAGTACTTAAACGCAGCATCTCATCGTAGAAGAATCTCTTCACTATGGTGTGCCGAGATGAGAGCGAGCGATATCATTCAGGAAAAGGCAGAGATCGTCAACATCCAACAACATTATTACATGCCCAGAGATGGATCAAAGGACTTGTCATGAAGCTGACTGATATTCTGCATCAGCCAATCAACCGAGCTCACATGCGTTACCATAGCAATTATCGGGAGCCCGTCCCTTCCGCAGACCGACATCGGGATGTCAAAAGTCATCGCACTATCTTTCTGCCCTTTACAGGTCAGAGGGAGGCCCGACAGATGAGACAGCCATCTTTGAAGTCCATTTACAAAGCGGAGATTTCTCTAAAATCGCCAAGCCCTCTGGGCCCTCTCATCGGAAATAATCCCCTTCTTCTTCTGTCTCTCAGGACGGGCTGATATCAAATTCAGTGATCTGTCTGTCTCACTCCATCTGTCAACACTTTGCTCCTACAGCTTGGGAAAAAAACCCCAGGATGAAATAAACAATTATTTCTTGTTGACTTTGACTTTTGTTTGAGAGAACATCTTGGGAACGGAAGGACCTTCTCTACGGGCCGTGGTCTAAAGCAAGGTTTATAAAGGCGAAATTCCTTTTGGGTCTTCAAAATCAGTGAGATTTGATCTCGGAATGAGACTCCCAAAGTCTGGCCTGGTATCCCAATACTTTGGTTCATGTTTATGCAGTGTTGGCGCTAGGAATCTTCAAAATGGGGTCCCGGGGACCCCATCAAGTCATAAAAATGGGGTTCCACAGTAAACTTTTTTGTAAGCGTTTTGAAAACAAATGATAAATGTATGCATTATCCTGTTATAGCTCACATTCCACGTTGTGTTTTTTTGAAAAAGGTTGTCATAAACGTTACTTAATTCATTAAAAAAAATAACACAAAAGAAAACAAATTATGTATTTGTGATCGATAATACTTTCGGCGAATCAAAATTTAAGAAACTGTACCGGAAAGTGCATTATTTTGAAGTCGACCAATCGTTAATAATTTAACCCGGCAAATAAACCGTATTTTCCGAACCATAGGGCGCACCGGATTATAAGGCGCACTGCCGATGAATGGTCTATTTTTAAAGGAGTCATATTATGATTTTTTTCTAAACGTAAGACTTCCTTTTGGTCACATAACATGTGATGGCGGTTCTTTGGTCAAAATGTTGCATAGATGATGTTTTACAGATCATCTTCAAGCCGATTTCCGACAGTCGCTTCTGGATGCGGCCTTATTTACGTGCCTCCACTTCGACAGCGTCTTCTCCCCGTCATCTTTGTTGCAGCGGTGTAGCGTGCAAGGACGGGTGAGGAAGAGGTGTCAAAAGATGGCGCTAACTGTTTTAATGACGTTCAGACTTTACTTCAATCAATAACGGAGCAGCATCTCCTCGTACGGAAACAACAACGCCGGAAATGTGTCCCGTGAAAAACCGTCTAATAACTAAAGTTCCTTGGGTGAATAATGTAAACTCACTACACCGGTATGTTTTAGCGCTTTCATGGCGAGTTTACTGACAGATATAAGTAAGAACTTTACACTACTTTATATTAGAAATGGCACTGAAACGTTTACTACTAAAATATTTGTTCTATATTTTCAATGGAACATTTAAAAATGTTGGTGTTTACTTGAGACGTATCTCTTATGTTTGACTGCCATCTACTGGTCACACTTATAATTACACCCTGTACCAAATCAAATAGCAATGCGGACGCTGTGTCGATCCTTGGTGGTGAAGAAGGAGCTGAGCCGTAAGGCAAAGCTCTCAATTTACCGGTCGATCTACGTTCCCATCCTCACCTATCGTCATGAGCTTTGTGTTATGACCGAAAGGACAAGATCACGGGTTTCGAGCGGCCCAAATGAGTTTCCTAAGCCGGGTGGCGGGTCTCTCCCTGAGAGATAGGGTGAGAAGCTCTGTCATCCGGGAAGAGCTCAGAGTAAAGCCGATGCTCCTCCACATGGAGAGGAGCCAGATGAGGTGGTTTGGGTATCTGTTTAAGATGCCACCCAAACGCCTCCCTAGGGAGGGCACGTCCGACCGGTAGGAGGCCACGGGGAAGACCCAGGAGACGTTGGGAAGACTATGTCTCCCGGCTGGCCTGGGAACGTCTCGGGATCCCCCGGGAGGAGCTGGACGAAGTGGCTGGGGAGAGGGAAGTCTGGGCTTCTCTGTTTAGGCTGATGTGTACATTGGTAAACCTCATTTCCTGACAACCTCAAGAGCAGTGCTGGTTACTGGGTTATAAACTCGCTTGTCTTTTGTGCCCGGGCGGAACAGAAAAGCAGGCACTGAACCTGACGGGTTACGCTAGGGGAAATACTGTAAAAAATGTAAAGTAATTCGAAACATGCAAGCAACTAGACGGATACATGCAGCTCTTTTGAAACTGAATAAGCCGGTTAAAAGACGCAGGGAAGTCTCCACACATACTGAGTTGAAACATAAACTGATCTTGTTCAATTTCGTCCTGTCTGCCTTCCCACCACTTTGAAGGACTGTTTTCCCTCTGCCTTTCTTCCCCGTGGTCTCAAAGGAAGGGCTGGTCAAAGCAACAGGGCCTCTCTTCATCATGCCAGGTGAGGAGACCCTCAACTCCATCCAGCCAGACATTTTTCTCTCTTGAGAGCCTTATGGATTTGTGCAGCGTCTCTTAGAACCACCGTGGAGCTTTCATGACAAAATCCTCCTGAAGAGCTTTTTGGCACAACTGTGTGTGTGTGTATGTCTGTGCTTTTCAAGTCCTTCTCCCCAGGCCACCGCAGTTATCTGCGCCACATCACAAGGTGCCCTATTAGAGTGCAGCAGAAGCGTCCGGCGTCTGCACGTTTAACAGCGGCTAAAGAGAGACAGACGGATGGTGTGGGGGCATGAGGGAGATGGATGGATGGCTGGGGGAGCCACCCCCTAACCCTCGTGCTGCTCTTTGGTGTCGTTTGGCTAAGATTTCATCATTGATCTGTCTTGTCTGCTGTCCCTCGAGCTCGCAGGGGAAGGACGGGAGGCAGGTGAGGCTCAGTATGTGGTTTTAAACAGCGGATTTCAACAAAAATTCAAGCAGAAGCAGGGCTGAGCTGTAAGGGTTTGAAAAAATACAGTTTTAACTAGTCTGTTCTTTCACCTTTTAAAGGTGGACATACAATGTTTGGTTTAAAATTAAGGCAAGTACTATGATAAATGCAAAATGTAACAAATTATGTGAGATGTGTGGTCCTCTGTGTTTTTAAATTTTGATTTCTATTTATTAGGGGTGTAACGGTACGTGTATTTGTATTGAACCGTTTCGGTACGGGGGTTTCGGTTCGGTTCGGAGGTGTACCGAACGAGTTTCCACACGGACATATTAAGTAGCGTAACGCACGTTGTGTAAACAACGCACACCGAGGCACAACACACGGCATGCTAGCAGCTAACGGGCTACGATAGACTGACCATATGTCCTCTTTTCACCGGACATGTCCTCTTTTGCGGAGCTGTCAGGGCGGAGTTTCTTAAATGCCTCAAATGTCCGGCATTTTGAGTTAGGGTTGCGTGTATTTTCAATGTACGTTCAGGGCTAAGAAGGGGTTAAAACAAAACAAATTGTGCACCAGCAGCATTGGTGAGGGAGGGGCAGAGACAGAGAGAGAGAGAGAGTTATGATAAACGTGCATGCGTCGCCAGGCTCTGCTTTTTATCCATAGATTTATCACATTTAATTTTTTACTATCTACAGCAGGGGTGTCAAAAGTGTGCCCCGGAGGCCATTTGCGGCCCACAGCTAATGTTTTAAAGGCCCACGGCACATTCTAAAAATACTATTAAAATAAACAAAAACATAACAAAAGTTAAATAAAAAAGCTTAAAGGTTAAATGTAATTTAGAAAAAGTTGCAATGTTGACTAATAAAACAAAGTTGTTGTTTTTTTCTTTCAAACTGTCATTGCTCAAAACATAATATTGAATCAAAATCAATGTTATTATGAATGATTGATGTGAAGTAATCGGATCCTTGGATAGGTTCCGATTACTTCACATCAAATATTCCACTAAGAAAAATATTTTTGGTGGAAGATTTTGCAAATTTGGTAAATAAATAACCCAAAAATTTATATTTTGTTGTTTTCTTACTGTACCGAAAATGAACCGAACCGTGACCTCTAAACCGAGGTACGTACCGAACCGAAATTTTTGTGTACCGTTACACCCCTACTATTTATTGTTTTACCGTATTTTTCCGATTACAAGTATAAGTATAAGAGTATAAGTCGCACCGGCCGAAAATGCATAATAAAGAAGGAAAAAAACAAATATAAGTCGCACTGGAGTATAAGTCGCATTTTTTGGGGGAAATTTATTTGATAAAATCCAACACCAAGAATAAACATTTGAGAGGCAATTTAAAATAAATAAAGAATAGTGAACAACAGGCTGAATAAGTGTACGTTATATGAGGCATAAATAACCAACTGAGAACGTGCCTGGTATGTTAACGTAACATATTACGGTAAGAGTCATTCAAATAACTATAACATATAGAACATGCTATACGTTTACCAAACAATCGGTCACTCCTAATCGCTAAATCCCATGAAATCTTCTTCCTCGGTGTCGCTTCTAAATAATATTATTTGATATTTTACGGTAATGTGTTAATAATTTCACACGTAAATCGCTCCAGAGTATAAATAGCACCCCCGGCCAAACTATGAAAAAAACTGCGATTTATAATTAGAAAAATACGGTAATTTGTTTACCCTTTAAAATCGTTTTTAATCATATTTATTTTTATATTGGTTTTATATTTATTTATTTTTTGTTTTTATTCAGTCATTGGTGGAGCTAAGGATAATATTTGAATATTGTTTTTAATATTGTTGTGCAGCACTTTGGAAACGTTGTTGTTTTAATGTGCTATACAAATAAAGTGGATTGGATTGGATTTTCTTCCTTTTGTACAATGGGAGAATTAATTTTATTTTTTTGCACTTACTGTACACCCAGGCGGCATAATTAATCCAAATTTTAATCACGGTCACAATTTGGGCTGCCACACTTAAATGAGCGTGGTCGTAATTAAACATTTGAAAACCAGGCTCTGCTGCATATCCAATCCCCTTTATTTATAAAGCACTATTAAGAACAAAACTGTCAAACCAACACTTTCAAACCATTGCAAGTAGATTGCTAACCTGTGGGAAGCACAGTTTTTATCCATTTTAATGAATAATCTGGATTTCAGTACTAAGGATGGAACAATACTTCTACGGTGTAAACTTCTTCTCACTCCTTTTCAAATATGTTAAAAAAAAATAAAAAATATAAAAAAGAAAGTCCATTGCTCATTTTGTTTATTTTTTTTTTAAAAGTTTTTTATTCTCCATTGTTTTCATTTTGTTATAATGGATGTTAAGGATATAGCACTGTATTGCAGTGGTCCCCAACCTTTTTGTAGCTGCGGACCGGTCAACGCTTGAAAATTTGTCCCACGGACCGGGGGGGTGGGGGGGAATTAAATTTTTTTTTTTATAAAGAAATACAATCATGTGTGCTTACGGACTTATCCCTGCAGACTGTATTGATCTATATTGATATATAATGTATATATTGTGTTTTTTATGTTGAAGTAATAAAAAATAAAAAATTTTTTTTTTTTTTTTTTAATTTCTTGTGCGGCCCGGAACCAATCGGCCCGGTGGTTGGGGACCACTGCTGTATTGGATCAGGCTTGCTCTTGTTTTTTTGCATATTTGAAATTAAAAAAAAAAAAAAATCAAATCAAATACACACATTTCATATCAAAGTTGTAGTGAACAAAATTAACACTTTGGCCTGGGCCGATAGCAAATTTTGCTCGACGATATATTGACAAATTATTGTAGATAAATGATAATATTGCCATTTTTTTTTAGACCAAATTTACCACTGATGTAATGACAATACATAATAATAATGCAAGTATACCCTTTCAAATGCAATAAACTTGTATTTGTCGTATATTTTAACGTTGACATTGAAATGTAAACTTTTAAATACACCGTTAAATAAATATAAATAATAAATCTAATTATTATTTATAAATATACTGTCCTCAAGTGCAAAATAAAAATCACAACCAAAAGCAATACAATAGGTTTGGCCTCTATTAAGCCAAAACAATAAATAAAATGGCTAAATAAAGTCCTGTTTAAAGAAGTTATACACATTCTCATATCTTTTAACCAAGTTGTATTTTTAATAACAAATAAATAGCCACACAATTTTGTTGTGCCTTCATGAGAGCCATATTATTTTTTTACATGTGTTTAAATATGTTTGTCCTCTTCCATTTTGAATTGTCAACGTTTTTGAATGTTTTTTTGATGTAAATTGCGTGTTCGGTTATTTCACTATTATTATGCAACGCCAGTTCACTATATATATATACATATATATATATAGCTCGGTTGGTAGAGTGGCCGTGCCAGCCACTTGAGGGTTCCAGGTTCGATCCCCGCATAGATAGCAGGCCCATCAAAATTTCCATGGAAATTTTCTAGTTATAATTATCATTCCAAAGATAATTATCCAAAGAAGAACCTTACATTTATGAATACAAAAGTTAGCCAAATAATGACAAATCGGTGTCGTCACAGATGTCTACGGGTTCTAGCCAATGGCTTGACTGAAGGGGGCGGGTTTTCCGGGACAAGAGGCGGGGCTTCCGGGACAAGGATCGGGAAGTTGCCGGAAAAGAGAGCAAGACACGGAAAAAGCCAGCCTGAAGGAAGGGTGAAACGCTGCAGCAGACGGAAGCCGGGAGAGCGAGGTTGGCGAAGACGCTGTACATGTGGAACTTGGAGCCAAGCTTTTTCGACATAAATGGAGTACCTACCCGAATAAACTGGGGAAAACGTCCGCACAACTGTCCATCAAGTAAGTCACACTTTAATATCGTCGTGCGTGTTGTTACAACTACATTACATACGCCGTCTAGCTCGCTGTGTACAAACAAAACAAGAAACGTGGGCTAACACTTTACAGATACTGTAATATGATTGTTCATGTTTGTCACTCGGTACAGATTGGTGCCGTATCGCATTGTGTCGTTTATTACAAACACAAAGAAGCTAGCTTATCTCTTTCCGTAGCTGGCTTTGACAGCTAATACCGAAGCACGCCAATGTTTTACTGTGCTAGAGTTCCTCTGTGTTCGCTCTTACAATAACAATGTCGCTAAAGCTTGGTTATTATTCAGGTGACGGAACGTAAATGAAGTATTGCCTGGCGGTTATGATTGAAAAAGTGACATTTTTAACAAATACTTAAAGGCCTACTGAAATGAATTTTTTTTATTTAAACGGGGATAGCAGATCCATTCTATGTGTCATACTTGATCATTTCGCGATATTGCCATATTTTGGATGAAAGGATTTAGTAGAGAACGACGACGATAAAGGTCGCAACTTTTGGTCGCTGATAAAAAAAAGCCTTGCCTGTACCGGAAGTAGCGTGACGTCACCAGAGGAAGGACTCCTCATATTATACCATTGTTTTCAATGGAGCGAGAGAGATTCGGACCGAGAAAGCGACGATTACCCCATTAATTTGAGCGAGGATGAAAGATTTGTGGATGAGGAACGTGAGAGTGAAGGACTAGAGAGGCAGTGCAGGACGTATATTTTTTCACTCTGACCGTAACTTAGGTACAAGGGTTCATTGGATTCCACACTTTCTCCTTTTTCTATTGTGGATCACGGATTTGTATTTTAAACCACTTCGGATACTATATCCTCTTGAAAATGAGAGTCGAGAACGCGAAATGGACATTCACAGTGACTTTTATCTCCACGACAATACATCGGCGAAGCGCTTTAGCTACTGAGCTAACGTGATAGCATCTGGCTCAAATGCAGATAGAAACAAAATAAATAAATCCCTGACTGGAAGGATAGACAGAAGATCAACAATACTATTAAACCATGGACATGTAACTACACGGTTAATAATTCCCAGCTTGGCGAAGCTTAACAATGCTGTTGCTAACGACGCCATTGAAGCTAACTTAGCAACCGGACCTCACAGAGCTATGATAAAAACATTAGCGCTCCACCTACGCCAACCAGCCCTCATCTGCTCATCAACACCCGTGCTCACCTGCGTTCCAGCGATCGACGGCGCGACGAAGGACTTCACCCGATCATCCGTGCGGTCGGCGGCTAGCGTCGGCTAGCGCGTCTGCTATCCAAGTAAGTCCTCCTGGTTGTGTTGCTACAGCAAGCCGCTAATACACCGATCCCACCTACAGCTTTCTTCTTTGCAGTCTTCATTGTTCATTAAACAAATTACAAAAGATTCACCAACACAGATGTCCAGAATACTGTGGAATTTTGAAATGAAAACATAGATTTTTTGTATTGGATTCAATGGGGTACCAATGCTTCCGTTTATCTATTGACGTCACGTGCATACGTCATCATATATAGATGTTTTCAACCGGAAGTTTAGCGGGAAATTTAAAATTGCACTTTATAAGTTAACCCGGCCGTGTTGGCATGTGTTGCAATGTTAAGATTTCATCATTGATATACAAACTATCAGACTGCGTGGTCGCTAGTAGTGGCTTTCAGTAGGCCTTTAAGCCTGCTATGCTACTGTGTTTTATCGTTGGTCATTATGGTGGTAAATGGTGAAGAGAGTTTTGACACTCAGCATCAAGGGTTGGAATTGGGGGTTAAATCACCAAAAAATGATTCCCGGGCGTGGCCACCGCTGCTGCTCACTACTCCCCTCACCTCCCAGGGGGGGGTGATCAAGGGTGATGGGTCAAATGCAGAGAACAATTTCGCCACCCCTAGTGTGTGTGTGTGTGTGACAATCATGGGTACTTTAACTTTTTAATTAGAGTACTCTTTCACAATGTAAAGCGCTTTGAGTCACTAGAGAAAAGCGCTATATAAATAGAATTCAATGCAAACATCGGTTTGAATCGAGAATCGTGTTGAATCGAATCCTCTTCACAGGAATGGGATCAAATAGTTAGGTGCCCGAAAATCCCCACCCCTAACGTTTATCCTTACAACATTGAGAAAAGCGGGTGACGTGCGGGGTAGCAGCGCAGTCCACACTGCAAAAAGTTAGTGTTCAAAAACAAGAAAAACAAATACAAAAATGAGGGGTATTGTATTTGAACTAAGCAAAATGATCTGCCAATAGAACAAGAAAATTCGACTTGTCAAGCCTTTCCAAAACAAGTAAAATTAGCTAACCTCAATGGACCCAAAAATAGCTTAAAATAAGTATATTCTCACTAATAACAAGTTCACTTTTCTTGGTAGAAAAAAAATGAAACCTTTTTGCTCAATATGTTGAAAAATATTCTTAAATGAGGTAAATGCTAGTGCCATTATCTTGACATAATGATATGTGTTCGGCATCATCATTTTTTTTCATGCTTGAAGTAAGAAATGATTACTTTAAAAAAAAGTAGTTTTATACTTGTGAGTAGGGATGTCCGATAATGGCTTTTTGCCGATATCCGATATTCTCCAACTCTTTAATTACCGATACCGATATCAACCGATATATGCAGTCGTGGAATTAACACATTATTATGCCTAATTTGGACAACCAGGTATGGTGAAGATAAGGTACTTTAAAAAAAAAAAAAATAAATTAGATAACTAAATTAAAAACATTTTCTTGAATAAAAAAGAAAGTAAAACAATATAAAAACAGTTACATAGAAACTAGTAATTAATGATAATGAGTAAAATTAACTGTTAAAGGTTAGTACTATTAGTGGACCAGCAGCACGCACAATCATGTGTGCTTACGGACTGTATCCCTTGCAGACTGTATTGATATATAATGTAGGAACCAGAATATTGATAACAGAAAGAAATGGGGGGAGGGAGGTTTTTTGGGTTGGTGCACTAATTGTAAGTGTATCTTGTGTTTTTGATGTTGATTTAATAAAAAAACAAAACAAAAAAAACAAACAAAAAAAAACAAACGATACAGATAATAAAAAAACAGATACCGATAATTTCCGATATTACATTTTAACGCATTTATCGGCCGATAATATCCCTACTTGTGAGTGTTGATGACACAGCTTTGCATCAGTTGATATTCTAGTTTCAAGCATGTTTTACTCAATATAGCTCATCAAATCTCAGCAACAAGCTGCAATATCTTACTGAGATCATTTAGGACCAAAACCCTTAAAACAAGTAAAACACTAACATAAAATCTGCTTAGTGAGAAGAATTATCTTATCAGACAGAAAATAAGCAAATATCACCCTTATTTGAGATATTTCATCTTACTTAGATTTCACTTTTCGCAGGGCACTCATCATAACAGTCATATACAGGACAATAAAATGTGTGCTTACCTCGGAAGCCTCCCTCTAGGAGAGCCGTGGCTCGAATCCTCTTCTGTCCCGCCCACTCGTACTCCTCGAAGCCACGCCCACTGTCGCCGTCCATGTCCACCGAGTCGTCCTCGCCGAGCACACCCTCCCGCTGACACACACACACACATACGGACACGTCAGTGTCTTCGAAAGCAGTCACAAAGTTGTATATTTGTCAGATTTAGAGGACACCAGTCTTCTACAGTGCAGACCAAAAGGATTCCCCAGTTTCAATGCCCAACAGGCGATATTAATTGGTCGAGAAGAATACAAACATCACTGCAATTGTTCAAATCTTCATTTTGAGCTTCTGATGTTGCACTCCAAATGAAATCCCACATTTTTTCGTTTAAAACTGAAAAGAAGGAACTAGGAAGGCAGTCGACGGGAGTAAAGGTTGATTTGGAGCATGCCGATGGGTTGGGAAGCGTGCTCGCCATTAGGGACAGGCCCCTACGTCAAAGTACAGTGGAACCTTCATTTACGCCAGACATGTCCAAAGTGCGGCCCGAGGGCCATTTGTGGCCCCCAGCTAATTTGTTAACGGCCCCCGGCACATTCTGCAAATACTAAAATAAAAATGTAAAACATGAAAAAGTGTAATAAAAGAGTAAACAGGTGAAATGTAACAAGAAAAAGTGGCAATGTTGACACTAGAGATGTCCGATAATATCGGCCGATAAATGCTTTAAAATGTAATATCGGAAATTATCGGTATTTTTTTATTATCTGTATCGTTTTTTTTAAATAATTTTTTTTATTAAATCAACATAAAAAACACAAGATACACTTACAATTAGTGCACCAACCCAAAAAAACCTCCCTCCCCCATTTACACTCATTCACACAAAAGGGTTGTTTCCTTCTGTTATTAATATTGTGGTTCCTACATTATATATCAATATATATCAATACAGTCTGCAAGGGATACAGTCCGTAAGCACACATGATTGTGCGTGCTGCTGGTCCACTAATAGTACTAACCTTTAACACTTGATTTTACTCATTTTCATTCATTACTAGTTTCTATGTAACTGATTTTATATTGTTTTACTTTCTTTTTTATTCAAGAAAATGTTTTTAATTTATTTATCTTATTTTATTTTATTAATTTAAAAAAAAAAGGACCTTATCTTTACCATACCTGGTTGTCCAAATTAGGCATAATAATGTGTTAATTCCACAACTGTATATACCAGTATCGGTTGATATCGGTATCGGTAATTAAAGAGTTGGACAATATCGGAATATCGGCAAAAAGCCATTATCGGACATCCCTAGTTGACACTAATAACACAAAGCTGCCATGCGGACTGTTATTGACCTATTGAAGGCTCCAATTACTTCACTGGAACAATTCCACTTTTAAATATTTTTTTGGGGAAAATATTGCATATTTTGTGCGAAACAACGTTTTCTTTCACAAAAAGAGCAACAAACAAACAAACAAAAAAAATGAAAAAGTTATAAAATCTTATAATCAACAGATCTACAGACTTAAGCGTTAATAGTAAAAAAAATACAAATTTGGCTTATTTTCAACACTTATTCTTTTTATTTTTTTAATTGTTATGAATTATTGACCTATTTAAGGTTCCAATTACTTCACATCAAATATTCCACTTTGAAATGTTTTGGGGGAAAATGTTGCATAGTTTGTGTGTTTGCCATATAAATAAAGGTTTTGACATAAAAGGGCATAAACATAAAAACAAAATTTGGAAAAACGTTATAACGACAGACAGACCTGAAGTTGATCTCGAGATTCAAGCGTTAAATGAAAAAATAATAATTTATGACTTATTTCTAACATTTTTATGACTGAGACCCTTCCGGGTACCGGGGACCAAACTTGAGGAAAAAAAAAACAACCTATATTTTGTATTGGTTTTAAAAAAAGGAAAAATATAAAAATGGCCCCCGCATGCTTTCATTTTTCAGTCTGTGGTCCTGAGTGGAAAAAGTTTGGACACCCCTGATTTACGCACTTAAATCGCTTCTTCAATGGGGTTCGTAAATCGGATCGGTAAATCGTATAGTGTAACAAATAATAACAATAATAATAATAATAATGGATTAGATTTTATATCGCGCTTTTCTATTATTAGATACTCAAAGCGCTCACAGAGAAGTGGGAACCCATCATTCATTCACACCTGGTGGTGGTAAGCTACATTTGTAGCCACAGCTGCCCTGGGGTAGACTGACGGAAACGAGGCTGCCAGTTTGCGCCTACGGCCCCTCCGACCACCACCTACCATTCATTCACCAGTGTGAGCGGCACCGGGGGCAAGGGTGAAGTGTCCTGCCCAAGGACACAACGGCAGCGGTTTGGATGTCAAGAGGCGGGGAGCGAACCTGCAACCCTCAGGTTTCTGGCACGGCCGCTCTAACCACTACGCCAGGGGTGGGCAATTAATTTTTACCGGGGCCCGCATGAGCAACCCAAGCACTGCTGGATGGCCACATCGACAATATTTCAATTACATTTTGCTCAATATTATTTTTGACATATACCGTAAGATAAATAATAATAATAATAATAATTAATAATAATAATAATACTTTCATTTAACCTAACTTAACTTTATACCAAAAGCACTGCTTTGGAAATCATTTGTACCCCTTTCAGAGATCACATTTACTTCCCCTTAAACATCCTCATGTTGCACAATGAAATGTAAGCATAGGATGAAGTGTGCATTCCTGTAACTTTCTCTAGAAACAGCATTCCATGATTAATATCAATAAATTAACATTAATAATAAATGACAGTAAAATAAGCACACGTATGACTGAGGAGTCATAGTGTAACTTTGTGTGGTGTTTGAGTTGTCCGACTTTTTGTGTGGCCATAAACGCACCAGTGGTTTAGTGCTATGCGTGTTGGTGACAGATGACAAGTTGGTTTTGGCCTGGTTTGTACGGCAGAAAATGACTAGTTTTTCGAGATAGAAGTGTTTTACTCATGTTTTTGGTGTGGTTATGGCCGAATATAAACAGTTTTGCTCAATAAAGTGATCGATATATTCCGTGTCCTCGAAGCACCTCGATAGACGTTACAATAATTGAACGGTGTTGACGAACACCGTTAGGGCCGCTTGTTGTCACTGTCACTCAAAGTTGCATTGCAAAATTACACAGAATTAATGTGTTTATTTTTTTTAGAATTCAGATGGGATTCGATTTGGTGCGCGGCATATATTTGCTGTGCGCAGAGGACGCTTGAGCAGTGCGCAATTGCGCAGGTGCGCACCTTAGAGGGAACGTTGCTTTGCAGTCCATGTCTTGTTGAAAACACGCCATTCCTCATCAACTTTTCTCTTTTTAGCGTCTCGGGAGTAAACCGTGCATCACTTGTCGCTGTGCACCTTCACTCACAGGTTACACACGGACATACGCCCATAAATAACACTTTTCAAAATAAAAGCAGCACAGTTGTATTGCGCGCACGACATGGATGTTTTTTCAACTTTATTTTGTCATTTGTGATTGCAGCTGTTCACATTCACTCACAATCACACACGCGCATACGTCCACACGGAAGTAATACAAATAACGCTTTTCAAAACAAAAGCAGCACCGTTGTATTGCACACTCGAGATGGATACTTTTTTAAATGTATTTTGTAATTTATGATTGGCCTCACGAGGGGCCGGACAGGGACGCACAAAGGGCCGGATGTGGCCCGCAGAATGCCCAGGTCTGCACTACGCCATACAATATACACCCCCAGCAACCCCCTAAAATGTGTTATTATTGTAGCAATACGGTCGTTTAAGTTAAGGATTTAAAAAAAAAAAAAATAATTCTGATCGTTTGTGAGGGCACCAAATGTTGGCAGAGCCCTGCATAGAGCACACTTTAGCTTATTATTGTTGTGGTTTTAGCTCGTACTGTATATCACTGTATATTGTGTTCAAAGTAAGGTTGTACGGTATACCGGTACTACTATAGTACCACGATACTAATGAATCATATTCGGTACTATACCGCCTCTAAAAAGTAGCGGTTCCCGCCCCCACTTTTTTTAAACAGGCATGACGGCGCGTCGTGTTTACGTGGCGACATTTTACCAGCAGAGGAGCATGTTGGGCAGCGCACACACACGGAGTACTTACAAGCAGACACAGTGTGTAGACAGAAAAGGGAGAACGGACGCATTTTGGCGTAAAATGTAAACACTGAAACACCCTCAGGAAGAGGTGCTTTAAGACACGGCTAGTTAGTTAGCGGCTAACGTCCATCCGCAGTTTTTTAGCAACTTCTAAATCCCTAATCCTCGCCTCCATGGCGACAAATAAAGAGAGTTTTTTACAAGTATCATTATCACTGCAGGGCGAGGAATAGCTAAACATGCTTCACTACACACCGTGTAGTGAAGACTTTAGTTTAGGTGGTGGCTGCGGGAAACGCTGCAGTTTTTGCAGTGCAGCAAGCACAAAATGAATGAATGAAGCGTTCGCAAACAACAAGTTCGTAAAATGGAGGGTTTTATGAATGGAGGTTCCACTGTGTTTTCTCAAGAGGCTCATTGGTGTGAATTCTCTTCAATTATTTGGGGTTTAACCCCTATATGATGAGCACGCCCCCCCCCCATTTTGAAGAAGGCCTTTATCTACAGAAAAGGGTCTTTAGGACTAATGTACAGAAGTGAGTGGACAGCTGTGACAGGAAGTTAAGAGGTGATGGGTCAGCATCTACAGGAAGTGAAGGTTTGACAGGCTGTCCAACCGGAAGTTAGGCGGGGGCTCGGGCGGGGCCTGGATTGTACTACCTGGATGAGGCATTGCTCCACATGTCTACTCATCTCCTCCTCGCTCCCAGCCAAGGGGGCACTGCACAGCGGACATACCTGGCCCCCGTCCTCCGGCTTCCTCCTCTTCATCTTGCCTATGCGGGCTGGACACAGCAGGGGCGGGGGGTCGGAGAAAGAGGCAGACCGTAAGAAAAATGTGCAGACACCAGTCACAGTAACACAGGAGACAGTTGGTAAGGTTGAATTTTGGGCCTCGTTCATGTGAGAACCCTGCGTGTGACCGAACGAACCCAGACACACTTCATATGTCAACAGTTTGAGCCAAACTCTCCCAACATGTTGTCTCTAAATTCCGGACTATAAGCTGCTACTTTTTTCCCCACGCTTTGAACCCTGCTGCCTGTGAAAAGGTGCGGCTAATTCGTGGATTAGTCATGACGCAAATAGTTTTCGTAAAGGACATGCAAAGACAATTAAATGGTGTGTTATTGTTTGCCCTGTGGCGCCGTCAGTTGGGAGAGTTCGCTCACTGCAGGTGCTGCTTCGAATCGGAAGTACAAGTGCCGTTTCGTCTTCTAAATCGTCCGTGGCGTTTGTACTTCTATGGAGTCTTCATTCGTCACTAAGTTTTACAATGCAACTGAATCAATTCTTACGTACTAAATCGTCGCACGTGTGATGTCTTTAGGAGTATTTTCATGCATGTTTTTGTAAGCGCTATCGTATTGGGATGAAGCTAGCATTGTTAGCATTAGCCAAAATGCTAACACGTTTACGAGTGTCTTGTGTCGGTATTATATTACAATGGCATTATTTTTGTATTACGTACCAAATCGTCGCACGTGTGATGTCTTTAGGAGTATTTTCATGCATGTTTTTGTAAGCGCTATCGTATTGGGATGAAGCTAGCATTGTTAGCATTAGCCAAAATGCTAACACGTTTACGAGTGTCTTGTGTCGGTATTATATTACAATGGCATTATTTTTGTATTACGTACTAAATCGTCGCACGTGTGATGTCTTTAGGAGTATTTTCATCCATATTTTTGTAAGCGCTATCGTATTGGGATGAAGCTAGCATTGTTAGCATTAGCCAAAATGCTAACACGTTTACGAGTGTCTTGTGTCGGTATTATATTACAATGGCATTATTTTTGTATTACGTACTAAATCGTCGCACGTGTGATGTCTTTAGGAGTATTTTCATCCATGTTTTTGTAAGCGCTATCGTATTGGGATGAAGCTAGCATTGTTAGCATTAGCCAAAATGCTAACACGTTTACGAGTGTCTTGTGTCGGTATTATATTACAATGGCATTATTTTTGTATTGTTTTTGTAAGTTTTTAAGTCTGTTTAGCTTCCGCAGCTCCATGACGACGACTTCTGTTTTGTTTGATCAGCCGTTTTACTACCTTGTCACAGACACCCGTTGGAAACAATTATATGTACATAAACATTTATAAGATATTCTTACTTCAATAACACATTTCGAAATGTATAAATTTGTGGCTAACATATGGAAAAAATATTGCTTTTCTTGTCAAACTTAGTGGGTGTGGCTTATATACCGGTGCGCTCAACAGTCCGGAAAATTCGGTAATATGCAACTTTAATGTTTTGATATTTGTTTATATTGACAAATGTGCTGTTGTAGATTGCAATAGTGTTCAACGAAGGACACTTACTACAAACGTTGAGCTTGTGTGCTATTGTGTGCTTAGCTGTCGAGTAGCTGCTCGCTCCTCGTAGCCGACTGGCTACCGTGTTTACCTTTTTTTAAATGACTTGACTAAAGTACAAAACACACCAATCTTGTGTGTTCACTGGGAGGACATTTAGATGTTAAACATGCTGTCCAGCTTTGTTAGCATTAGCCAACGGGCTAACACGTTTACGAGTGTCTGTGTCGGTATTATATTACAATGGCATTATTTTTGTAAGTTTTTAAGTCTGTTTAGCTTCCACAGCTCCAGACGACGACTTCTGTTTTGTTTAATCAACCGTTTTACTACCCTGTCACAGACACCCTTTGGAAACAATTATATGTACATAAACATTTATAAGATATTCTTACTTAAAAAACACATTTCACAACGGATAAATATGTGGCTTATATATGGAAAAATATTGCTTTTCTTGTCAAACTTAGTGGGTGCGCTCAACAGTCCGGGAAATTTTACGAGTGTCTGTGTCAGTATTATATTACAATGGCATTATTTTTGTATTGTTTTTGTAAGTTTTTAAGTCTGTTTAGCTGATTGGAGAGCTTAGCTTCCGCTGCTCCACGACGACGACTTCTGTTTTGTTTGATCTTCCGTTTTACTACCTTGTCACAGACACCCTTCGTAAACAATTATATGTACATAAACATTTATAAGATATTCTTGCTTAAATAACTCATTTCACAAAGTATATATCCGTGGCTAATATATGGAAAAATGTTGCTCGTCTTGTCAAACTTAGTGGGTGCGCTTAATAGTCGGGAAAGTAAGGTAATATGCAACTTTAACTACTTAATATTTGTTTATATTGACAAAAGTGCTGTTTTAAATTGCAATAATGTTCAACGAAGGACACTTATTACAAACGTCGAGCTTGTGTGCTTAGCTCCATGACGACGACTTCTGTTTTGTTTGTTCAGCCGTTTTACTGCCTTGTCACAGACACCATTTGCAAACAATTATATGGTAAATAAACACTTATAAGATATTCTTGCTTAAATAACTCATTTCACAACGTATATATCCGTGGCTAATATATGGAAAAATGTTGCTTCTCTTGTCAAACAGTGGGTGCGCTTAATAGTCCGGAATATTCGGTAATATGCAACTTTGACGACTTGATATTTGTTCATATTGACAAATGTGCTGTTTTAGACTGCAATGTTGTTCAACGAAGGACACTTATTACAAACGTCGAGCTTGTGTGCTTAGCTGTCGAGTAGCTGCTCGCTCCTCGTAGCCTGCTGGCTACCGTGTTTACCTTTTTGTAAGTGACTTGACTAAAGCACAAGAACACACCAATCTTGTGTGTTCACTGGGAGGACATTTAGATGCTCCATGACGATGACCTCTGTTTTGTTTGTTCGGCCGTTTTACTACCTAGTCACAGACACCATTTGAAAACAATTATGGTTTGTAAACAAACATTTATAAGTAAACGCGCTTCAAGACTGCTTAAGTTTACGCGCGAGCCGATACCACCCAATGCTGACTGACATCCGATATCAGTATCAGATTGACAGAGGTCAGTATGTAATAAATTCGGGAAGCCAAACTTTGGTCATGTGTACAAATAAATAGGTAAATGCAAAAATACTTGTTTTTTAGTCCTTTTTCTACACGTATTATGTCATTAAGAGTATTGACAAACCCTTTGATGGGAGAAAAAAACAAAGACACGTGTATAAAGGCACATTTTTTTTATGTATGTCTTTGGTGTACTATTACCAGTTTGGGGTAAAACACCATCATTTTGTACTGCTTGATGACTCGAATTTTACCGCGACCGCCCTCGTCTTTCGCCGTAATGTCCAAAAAATGTACCAACATTTGCGGCTAGAACATGCCATGATCGCCCTTGACTTTCTACTTGTTAATGGACGAGGGATTAACAGTAAATGGTATAATGATCATTTGCGATAGTTAGTAATACCGTAGAATTTTTTATTTACCATTCATTTACTAATGCATTTTCGGCTTGGTTTAACGTCATTTTCCCTCGCTTCCCGCAGTGCGTTTAAGAGCGCACTGCCGTGTTTGGATGGAGACAGGTGTTGACAATATTGGAGACACTTGTCCCCACACTAAAAGAACACAGCGAAGGAAAACAACTATTTGATGTCTTGCAGCAGGCGATGTTGTCGTGAACGTATTCACAACTTCTTTATAAAGTATTTACTTTGTTTACTGGGATGTTCACTCCTTTATTTAACTGCCAACTGTATCAGTGTTCAAATGACATCAATACTGGCTAAAATGTTTTGTCATCTCGTCGAATTGAACGCAGGCTGTGAAGATTGCGTATTCGATGTGAGAGGGATCACGCCGGGTTGTTTTTTTTTTGGTCGGCCAAACTGTTGTACTGAAACACTAGGGAGGCGTTGGAGAAGAACAAAGCTTGTTTATTAGACTTCATCTTCATTAGTCAAACTGCTTTGTGTTTTATTTTGATATCAAAAAGTACATTTTTTACATTACTTGTGTTTTTTTTCATGTCACAAAGGTATTACTTCAAAACAACATTCATGTGACACATCATATTGTTAATGTTTTATTGTGTATAGTTAATTCCTTTATGACATATTTCCGCTCAAACTCTTAATGGATCAAATAAATAAAAACTCTATCAAAATGTAAAACATAGAGATAAAGGCATCATGTAATGACAAAAAGCTGACAAGTTGTTGTTATTAAAGAATAAAAAAACCTAATATTTGTCAGTATATATATATATATATATATATATATATATATATATATATATATATATATATATATATATATATATATATATATATATATATATATATATAAACACACATATACATATATATATACGCATATACATATACACATATACACACATATATATGTATATATATATATATATACATATATATATATCCTGCCTTGAAAGAAAATAATTGTTTGCCATGGTGCCCTAAAACAGTTTTTTTCAACCACTGTGCCGTGGCACACTAGTGTGCCGTGGGAGATTATCTAGTTTCACCTATTTGGGTTAAAGATATTTTTTGCAAACCAGTAATTATAGTCTGCAAATTAAGTGTCGTTGTTGAGTGTCTGTGCTGTCTAGAGCTGGGCAGAGTAACCGTGTAATACTCTTCCATATCAGTAGGTGGCAGCAGGTAGCTAATTGCTTTGTAAGATGTCGGAAACAGCGGGAGGCAGGGTGCAGGTAAAAAGGTATCTAATGCTTAAACCAAAAATAAACAAAGGGTGAGTGCCCCTAAGAAAAGACATTGAAGCTTAGGGAAGGCTATGCAGAACCAAACTAAAACTGAACTGGCTACAAAGTCAACAAAAACAGAATGCTGGACGACAGCAAAGACTTACTGTGGAGCAAAGACGGCGTCCACAATGTACATCTAAACATGACATGACAATCAACAATGTCCACACAAAGAAGGATAATTGTTGATTGCTAAAACAAAGTAGATGCGGGAAATATCGCTCAAAGGAAGACATGAAACTCCTACGGGAAAATACCAAAAAAAAAGAGAAAAAGCCACCAAAATAGGAGCGCAAGACAAGAAGTAAAACACTACACACAGGAAAACAGCAAAAAAGTCCAAATAAGTCAGGGTGTGATGTGACATGTGGTGACAGTACACCTACTTTGAGACAAGAGCTATATTGATGCATGCTTGGTTATGTTTTAAAGTCATACCCAACAATCGCGACTTTTTACTGTCAACTGAGTTTCATTTATTAATGCAGTGTTTTTCAACCTTTTTTGAGGCAAAGCACGCAGAATACGTTAAAAAATTAAACCCCACCAGGTCGTCGTGCCTTATTTTGAGTTTGTTGGTGTTTTCCTGTGTGCAGTGCTTTAGTTTTTTTGTCTTGCGCTGTTATTTTGGTGGCCCTTTCCTGTTTTGTTGGTGTCTTCCTTTGAGTGATGTTCCCCTGCACCCGCTTTGTGTTAGCAAGTAAGGCTATTTAAGTTGTCGCAACCCTTCTTTGTGTGGACATTGTTGATTGTCATGTCATGTACGGATGTACTTTGTGGGCGCCGTAAGTTTTTGCTGTCGTCCAGCATTCCGTTTCTGTTAACTTGGCGGCCAGTTGAGTTTTACTTGTGTTTTGCATAGCCATTCGTATGCTTCATTGCCTTTTCCTTATGTTAATTTTTTTGGTTTTGGTGGCCAGTTGAGTTTTACTTGTGTTTTGCATAGCCATTCGTATGCTTCATTGCCTTTTCCTTGTGTTAATTTTTTGGTTTAAGCATTATATACGTTTTTACCTGCGTATTGTGATCACAACAAACCATCCTCGTCACACCCGACACATTCCGACTTTTACAAAGCAATTAACTACCTGCTGCCACCTATCAGCCATCAGTGTGTGAATGTGTGTGTGAATGTGGAAATAGTGTTAAAGCACTTTGAGTTCCTTAAAAAGGTAGAAAAGCGCTATACAAGTAGAACCCATTTACCTACTCAATGGCACATTATTTGCAGATTATAATTATTGATTTGAAAAAAAATATTTTTGGGACCAATTAGGTGAAGTTGCATAATTTCCCACGGCACACCAGACAATATCTCACGGTACACACTAGTGTGTCGCGGCACAGTGGTTGGAAAAACACTGTATTAATGATGCCTGCTGGTGGTCATGTGTCCAGGGACATATTTACTGACTTTATAAACATAATATTATACCGATGTGATCATAGTAGTATTGATTAGATACACTCTTGTACTTGGTATCATTACAGTGGATGTCAGCTGTAGATCCACCCATGGCATTTGTTTACATTGTGACGCCGGACTTTTTCCACGCAAAAAAATGTGCCTCGGCTCAAAAAAAGGTTGGAAAAACAATGCCCTAAAATATAAAATCCCTCCTTTAAAGCAGCACTTGCCTTGACCTAAAAAAGTTAAAATTTGAGGCCTGGAATTGTCCAGTTATAGCACTAAATGTATTTATTATGTATGTTAAAATAGCATTATTTACATGATGGCACCACCAAATGCTCAATATAGACACTTAGTTAATAATAATAGATTTTATTTGTAAAAAGCACTTTACATTGAGCAAACAACCTCAAAAGTGTATTTAAAAAAAAAAAAAAAAGATAATACAAATAAATAAAAATATAAACTAGAACTACCACGCATATATCTAAAAAAAAAAAAAAGGCTTTTTAAAAAGAAGTGTTTTTAGTTATATGTCAACAAACATGGTGGGTGTTGTTGATGTGTACATACCATTCAGTCGTGTTTGCCTGTTAGCTCGAACCCGTAAAAAAGTCTGGAAATAATGGGAGAGAAAGGGACATTAGCTGGGCAGGAAACATCAGAGTGGATGTAGAAGGAGAGGCGCGGCGTGTGGATGTGAGATTGTGATGGATGTTGTTTCCAAACCTACATCTTTCTTGCCTTCCACCTCTTCCATTACACCCGGCTTCACCCCCACAACTAACGAGCCGCTGAGGAGCCAAACTGCCGCAAAACTACGCGAGTGTTTGCGCCAAGATGCCGCGCTCGACAGTCGGCACCGGGCGCCGCTCACTGCTGAAGGAGGATGGGGAAGGATTGAAAGTGGCGCCGGTCCCGTCCGCGGAGCGGCTCACTCGCCGCCATGTTGGCTTGTTGTGATCACGTGACATCCGCGGGCGGAAGGGCGCGCTGGGTGAAGGTGCTAATGCGCCTTGTGGCCGCTGGAGGGCGGCAGAGGCCAACTCTGTTTAAACAGGGATTTACCCCCTCTATTTCAATGCTTACAGGAAATGTTGGTTTACAATTATTAATCAAATCTTGGAGAATGATTTAGGTAGCCCTTTTTGTCTTTTTATTTATTTATTTTGTATTATTATTATTTATTAGTATTTAATACTCTATCAGTATTTGCTTTTGTTTTCTTTCCTTGATGATGAAAGGGCCTTGACTTTTGTGTGAATTATGAATGTATGTATAAAAAATATATATATTTCAATTAGGGATGTCCCATAATGGCTTTGTTGCCGATAACCGACATTCCGATAATGTCCAACTCTTAATTACCGATACCGATATCAACCGATACCGATATATACAGTCGTGGAATTAACACATTATTATGCCTAATTTGGACAACCAGGTATGGTGAAGATAAGGTCCTTTTTTTTAAAAAAATTATAAAATAAAATAAAATACTTTTTTTTAAAAATATTTTCTTGAATAAAAAAGAAAGTAGAACAATATAAAAACAGTTACATAGAAACTAGTAATAAATGAAAATGAGTAAAATTATCTGTTAAAGGTTAGTACTATTAGTGGAGCAGCAGCACGCACAATCATGTGTGCTTACGGACTGTATCCCTTGCAGACTGTATTGATATATATTGATATATAATGTAGGAGGGAGGTTTTTTGGGTTGGTGCACTAATTGTAAGTGTATCTTGTGTTTTTTATGTTGATTTAATTAGAAAAAAAAACAAAAAAACCGATACCCATAATAAAAAAAAACGATACCTATATTAAGGCCTATATTATCGGACATTTCTCATTTCAATGCGTACGTCATGGTAGAAGTACTCATATTTTATCTTATTTTATTTGTATTATTACATCTGAGTATTTTATTGGACTATTTATGTCTGATGTTGTTGCTGTCTACCTTTACTTTTTTATGGACCTACAGATGGAAGTCAGCCTTTGGGCTATTGATTGATTGATTGATTGATTGATTGATTGACACTTTTATTAGTAGTTTGCACATTTTCCATACAATTGACCACTAAATGGTAACACCCGAATACGTTTTTCAACTTGTTTTAAGTCGGGGGTCCACGTTAATCAATTCATGGCAACGGTTATTGAGTAAAATTCCAACTCTTTTCATAAAATTGCACAGATGTTCAGTTTTTCTTGTAAAATTACGACTTTTTCATGCAAAAATGGTGACATTTGTCATATAAAATTCAGACTTTTATCACACTATTGCCAATTTTTTTGTTTGTTCTTGTAAAACAGTGTCATTTTTTTTAGTAAAATGATGACTTTTGTCATCATTTTGCCAAGTGAAATTCCCATTATTATTGTAATATTGCAAAAATGTTAGTTTTCTTATAAAATTGTGACTTTTGTCGAGTCAAAGTATGACTCTTTTCATAAATATGCCAAAAGTTTAAGCTTTCCTTGTAAAAAATTATTACTTTTTCATGTAAAATTATTCGTTTTTAATGCAAAATGGTGACATTTGTCATATAAAAGTCTGACTTTTATCACAATAATGCCAATTTTTATTTTTTTTGTAAAACAGTAAACATTTTTGAGTAAAATGATGACTTTTGTCAGCATTTTGCCAAGTGAAATTCCGATTATTATTATAATATTGCCAACATTTTAAAGTTTTCTTCTAAAAATTGTGACTTTTGTTGAATAAAATTCCAACTCTTTTCATAAAATTTGCAAAATTTTAAGCTTTTCTTGTAAATTGCGACTGTTATTAAGTAAAATTCCAAATTTTATCATAATATTGCACAGATGTCCAGTCATCACACAAGTTAATATACATTGAATTGTTTACATTATTTACAAGCAACATGTTCGATGTTCATTAATATGAATTGTTTCCGTACAACAGATAATTATATAATACTAATACCATTAAAAACTATTCTTATTATCACCAAGTGGATGCTTATTCACCTTATAGTGTGCTTAAATTGAATATTGTCATTTATCTCCTCTACATATAAGGTGCTTTTGGTAGCCATCCACAAGCTTCTGCTTGAATTTTTGACCACTCCTCTTGACAAAATTGGTGCGGTTCAGCTGAACGTGTTGGTTTTCCTGACATGGACTTGTTTCTTCAGCATTGTCCACACGTTTAAGTCAGGACTTTTGGGAAGGCCATTCTAAAAACCTTTATTCTAGCCTGATTTAGCCATTCCTTTTCCACTTTTGATGTTTTTTGGGGTCTGTGCCCCAGACCCAACCTCCGAGCTGATGATTTTAGGTTGAAGGTAATCCTCCTTTTTCATTGTCCCATTTAAAGCAGCAGTTCCATTGGCAGAAAAACAGGCCCGGAACATAATACTACCACCACCATGCTTGACGGTAGAAATGGTGTTCCTGGCATTAAAAGGCTTCACCTTTTCTCCTCCAAACATATAGCTGGGTATTGTGGCCAAACAGCTCCATTTTTGTTTCATCTGACATCACATGGACAAAGATCAGACCTTCTGGAGGAAAGTTCTGCCAGAAAACCAACACATTTAGCTGCAAATGTAGTGCTAAAGGTTTTAAGTGCTGTACGTGCATACACATTTGTTATATTTATCCTCCTTTGTTGAGAAGAATTGTTGTACATGTTTGGTTAGCAGGTTTTAGTTTGCTTTGTATATATTATTAGCGGCACCAAACCTTTGAAATTCAATATATTTCAATAAATAAAGGGTTTGGGTCGTCTCCATACGCGGACGCTTGAGTACATTTCAAATAAGCGTGCTATTATACGAGTACACACGGGCTAAATGAGTGATTCCACCGTCCTCCAGGATGATGTTAGTGGACAATTATGCAGCTGGTCTCTCCTGGGATTGAGTCCCCGAGGTCTGAGGGTCCAAACCGTGTGCTGACTAAAGCATTCTCAGTCGTGGGCTGCGTGCCCTCTCCCTGACACCGCCACGCTCGGCAGGAAGTCAGTCTTCGGACCATCGGACCACCGTCCATCAAGAGGACTGACAACCTGGACGCTCCTGGTATAAGACAAACTCTGCCATTATGCGTAATTTTATTGATGTAAAAAAAAATACAAATAATTTTTTTTTTTTTTTAAATGAAAAACAATTAAAATAATAAGGTGGTTAAAAAAATTAAAAAGTGGCAAAAAAATAAAATAAAAAATAAAAAAGGTGGTAAAATAATAATAATAGAAAACAAATAAATAAACAAAAAAAAAACAAAAAAAGTGGTTTAAAAAAAAGAAAAGGTGGTTAAAAAAAAAAAAAAAAAAAAAAAAGAGGTGCTAAAAAAAGAGTGCCCATCGACTTCATCATTTGTATCATATAAGGTGAAGTCTACCATCATGCGTCATTTTAGAGATATTAAAAAAATAAAAAAATAAATTTGAAGACAGTGGTAAAAAAAATAAAATAAAAAAAATAAAAAAGGTGGTAAAAAAATAAAAATAAAAAAGGTGGTAAAAAATTTTTTTTTAAATTAAGAGGTGGTAAAAAAAAGAGTGCCCGTCGACTTCATCATTTGTATCATATAAGGTGAAGTCAGCAGTTTCACCTAATGAGAAAATCTACTTTGTGGCCATGAGGCTGACTTTCTGCACATCTGCACTTGCTTTATTTTTTAAAAATTTTTTAAAACATTTTTTTAAACTTGCTGAATGTCAGGGAACAGGAGAGTAGTAAGACCAACTCTGCCATTATGCGTCATTTTAGAGATGTTTAAAAAATAAAAAAATAAATTTGAAAAAAGTGGTAAAAAAAAATAAAATAAAAAAATAAAAAAGGTGGTAAAAAAAATAAAAATAAAAATAAAAAAGGTGGTAACATTTTTTTTTTTAAATTAAGAGGTGGTAAAAAAAGAGTGCCCGTCGACTTCATCATTTGTATCATAGAAGGCGAAGTCAGCAGTTTCACCTAATGAGAAAATCTACTTTGTGGCCATGAGGCTGACTTTATGCACATCTGCACTTGCTTTTTTATTTTTATTTTTATTTTATTTTCAAAAACTTGCTGAATGTCGGGGGACAGGAGGGTAGTAAGACAAACTCTGCCATTATGCGTCATTTTAGAGATGTAAAAAAAAAAAATAAATAAATAAATAAATAAACAAAAAAAAAACAAAAAAGTGGTTTAAAAAAAAGAAAAGGTGGTAAAAAAAAAAAAAAAAAAAAAGAGGTGCTAAAAAAAGAGTGCCCGTCGACTTCATCATTTGTATCATATAAGGTGAAGTCAGCAGTTTCACCTAATGAGAAAATCTACTTTGTGGCCATGAGGCTGACTTTCTGCACATCTGCACTTGCCTTTTTTTTTTTTTTTTTTTTTTTTTTTTTTTTTTTAAACTTGTGTAATGTCGGGGGACAGGAGGGTAGTAAGACCAACTCTGCCATTATGCGTCATTTTAGAGATGTTAAAAAATAAATTTAAAAAAGTTGTTGAAAAAAGAAAGAAAAAAAAAGATGGTAAAAAAAGAAGAAAAAAAAAAGGAGGTGGTAAAAAACAGTGCCCGTCGACTTCATCATTTGTATCATATAAGGTGAAGTCAGCAGTTTCACCTAATGAGAAAATCTACTTTGTGGCCATGAGGCTGACTTTATGCACATCTGCACTTGCCTTTTTTTTAAATTTTATTATTTAATTTTTTTTAAACTTGTGTAATGTCGGGGGACAGGAGGGTAGTAAGACAAACTCTGCCATTATGCATCATTTTAAAGATGTTAAAAATAAATAAATAAAATAAAATACGATAAAAAGTGGTAAAAAATTTTTTTTTTTTTAAAGGTGGTAAAAAAATAAAAAAATAAAATAAGAAAGGGGTGGTAAATAATGAGTGCCCGTTGACTTCATCATGTGTATCATATAAGGTGAAGTCAGCAGTTTCACCTAATGAGAAAATCTACTTTGTGGCCATGAGGCTGACTTTCTGCACATCTGCACTTGCTTTATTTATTTATTTTTTTTTTTTTTAAACTTGTGTAATGTCGGGGGACAGGAGGGTAGTAAGACCAACTCTGCCATTATGCGTCATTTTAGAGATGTTAAAAAATAAATTTAAAAAAGTTGTTGAAAAAAAAAGAAAAAAAAAAGATGGTTAAAAAAAAAAAAGAAAAAAAAAAGAAAAAAGGAGGTGGTAAAAAACAGTGCCCGTCGACTTCATCATTTGTATCATAAAAGGTGAAGTCAGCAGTTTCACCTAATGAGAAAATCTACTTTGTGGCCATGAGGCCCTTTATGAGCTGTGTCATCCAAAACGTATGGACGTAACGTCCGCCGGGACTTAATAGTTTTTATTTTATGGTGCGTGGGGGTAAACCCACTTAACCTAAAGATATATCTCCGCACCCGCAGAACCAACTTTGACGAGCGCGGGAGATGAAAGCAGTCGGTGTGAAAAGAACATTTCCCTCAACAGAACAGGGATTTGATTTATTGCAGGGTGTATTTAATACCTGTACTATATTGCAGGGTGTGTTTAATACCTGTACTATATTGCAGGGTGTGTTTAATACCTGTACTATATTGCAGGGTGTATTTAATACCTGTACTATATTGCAGGGTGTATTTAATACCTGTACTATATTGCAGGGTGTGTTTAATACCTGTACTATATTGCAGGGTGTGTTTAATACCTGTACTATATTGCAGGGTGTGTTTAATACCTGTACTATATTGCAGGGTGTGTTTAATACCTGTACTATATTGCAGGGTGTGTTTAATACCTGTACTATATTGCAGGGTGTATTTAATACCTGTACTATATTGCAGGGTGTGTTTAATACATGTACTATATTGCAGGGTGTGTTTAATACCTGTACTATATTGCAGGGTGTATTTAATACCTGTACTATATTGCAGGGTGTGTTTAATACCTGTACTATATTGCAGGGTGTATTTAATACCTGTACTATATTGCAGGGTGTGTTTAATACCTGTACTATACGCTTATAAAACGGTGCGGTTTCTTCGCTGAGGGCCATAATGCTAATAGTTAGCAAAGACGCTGAAAATATGTGTTATTGTTTGTGCTACGGCGCTATCTTCTGGACAGGTGCTGCAGTGCCCTTCCGTTTAGACTGAGCTTTCAACCGGAAGTAGAAGTGCCGTTTCGTTTTCTCGCCGTCCACAGCCTCTCTACCTGCATGGATTCTTCATTCGTCACTCCCTGCAACGCTTGAACGTTTTACAATGTAACTAAAACAACTCTTACTCAAGGCCGTAATGCTAATAGTTAGCAAAGACACTGAAAATATGGGTTATTGTTTGTCTTTCGGACGAGTTCGCCCACTGAGCTTTCAACCGGAAGTAGAAGTGCCATTTGGTTTTCTCGCCGTCCATAGCCTCTCTACCCGGCACTTTTACTTCCGGTTGAAAGCTCAGTCTAAACGGAAGGGCACTGCAGCACCTGCAGTGGGCGAACTCGTCCAAAAGATAGCGCCGTAGCACAAACGATAACCCATATTTTCCGTGTCTTTGCTAACTATTAGCATTACGGCTTTGAGTAAGAGTTGTTTTAGTTATATTGTAAAACTTTCAAGCGTTGCTGGGAGTGACGAATGAAGAATGCATACAGGTAGAAAGGCTATGGATGGCGAGATAACCAAACGGCACTTCTACTTCCGGTTGAAAGCTCAGTCTTTTTTCTTATGAAATTGAGAATTTTCTCGTAAAATTATTACTTTTTCATGCAAAATGGTGACATTTGTCATATAAAATTCAGACTTTTATCACAGTATTGCCATTTTTGTTGTTGTTCTTGTAAAACAGTAAAACAAAACTTGAGTAAAATGATGACTTTTGTCATCATTTTACCAAGTGAAATTCCGATTATTCTTATAATATTGCTAAAATGTTAAAGTTTTCTTTTAAAATTGTGACTTTTGTCGAGTCAAAGTATGACTCTTTTCATAAATTTGACAAAAGTTTAAGCTTTCATTGTAAAATTATTACTATTTCATGTAAAATGTTTACTTTTTAATGCAAAATGGTGACATTTGTCATATAAAATTCTGACTTTTATCACAATATTGCCATTTTTTTTGTTGTTATTTTAAAACAGTAAAAAAAAATCATAAAATTATGACTTTTGTCATCATTTTGCCAAGTGAAATTCCGATTATTATTATAATATTGCCAAAATGTTAAAGTTTTCTCATAAAATTGTGACTTTTGTCGAGTCAAAGTACGACTCTTTTCATAAATATTCCAAAATTTTAAGCTTTCTTTGTAAAATTATTACTATTTCATGTAAAATTGTTACTTTTTAATGAAAAATGGTAACATTTGTCATATAAAATTCTGACTTTTATCACAATATTGCCATTTTTTTTGTTGTTCTTGTAAAACAGTAAACATTTTTGAGTAAAATGATTAATTTTGTCATAATTTTGACCAGTGAAATTCCGATTATTATTATAATGTTGCCAAAATGTTAAAGTTTTCTTATAAAATTGTGACTTTTGTCGAGTAAAATTACGACTCTTTTCATAAATATGCCAACATTTTAAGCTTTTCTTGTAAAATTGCGACTGTTATTGAGTAAAATTTCAACTTTTATCATAATATTGCACACATGTTCAGTTTTTCTTGTAAAATTACGACTTTTTGATGTAAAATTATTACTTTTTAATGCAAAATTGTGACATTTGTCATATAAAATTCTGACTTCTATCACAATATTGCCATTTTTTTTGTTGTTCTTGTAAAATAGTAAGTTTTTGAGTACAATTATGACTTTTGTCATCATTTTGCCAAGTGAAATTCTGATGATTATTATAATATTGCTAAAATGTTCTTATACAATTGTGACTTTTGTCGAGTCAAATTACGACACTTTTCATAAATATGCCAAAAGTTTAAGCTTTCCTTGTAAAATTATTACTTTTTCATGTAAAATTATTACTTTTTCATGCAAAATGGTGACATTTGTCATATAAAAATCTGACTTTTATCACAATATTGTCAATTTTTTTTGTTGTTCTTGTAAAACAGTAAAAAAAATGTGAGTAAAATGATGACTTTTGTCATCATTTTGCCAAGTGAAATTCCGATTATTTCTATAATATTGCCAAAATGTTAAAGTTTTCTTATAAAATTGTGACTTTTGTCGAGTCAAATTGTGACTTTTGTCGAGTCAAATTACGAGTCTTTTCATAAATATGCCAAAAGTTTAAGCTTTTCTCGTAAAATTGCGACTGTTATTGAGTAAAATTCTAACTTTTATCATAATATTGCACACATGTTCAGTTTTTCTTGTAAAATTACGACTTTTTTATGTAAAATTATTACTTTTTAATGCAAAATTGTGACAGTTGTCATATAAAATTCTGACTTCTATCACAATATTGCCATTTTTTTTGTTGTTCTTGTAAAATAGTAAAAGTTTTTGAGTAAAATTATGACTTTTGTCATCATTTTGCCAAGTGAAATTCCGGTTATTATTATATTATTACCAAAATGTTAAAGTTTTCTTATAAAATTGTGACTTTTGTCGAGTCAAATTACGAGTCTTTTCATAAATATGCCAAAAGTTTAAGCTTTTCTTGTAAACTTGCGACTGTTATTGAGTAAAATTCCAACTTTTATCATAAAATTGCACAAATGTTCAGTTTTTCTTGTAAAATTACGACTTTTTGATGTAAAATTATTACTTTTTAATGCAAAATGGTGACATTTGTCATATAAAACTCTGACTTCTATCACAATATTGCCATTTTTTTGTTGTTCTTGTAAAACAGTAAAAAAAAAAGTCATAAAATGATGACTTTTGTCATCATTTTGCCAAGTAAAATTCAGATTATTATTATAATATTGCCAAAATGTTAAAGTTTTCTCATAAAATTGTGACTTTTGTAGAGTCAAAGTACGACTCTTTTCATAAATATTCCAAAAGTTTAAGCTTTCTTTGTAAAATTATTACTATTTCATGTAAAATTGTTACTTTTTAATGAAAAATGGTAACATTTGTCATATAAAATGCTGACTTTTATCACAATATTGCCATTTTTTTGTTGTTCTTGTAAAACAGTAAATATTTCTTGTAAAACAGTAAACATTTTTGAGTAAAATGATTAATTTTGTCATAATTTTGACCAGTTAAATTCCGATTATTATTATAATGTTGCCAAAATGTTAAAGTTTTCTTATAAAATTGTAACTTTTGCCGAGTAAAATTACGACTCTTTTCATAAATATGCCAACATTTTAAGCTTTTCTTGTAAAATTGCGACTGTTATTGAGTAAAATTCCAACTTTTATCATAATATTGCACAAATGTTCAGTTTTTCTTGTAAAGTTACGACTTTTTGATGTAAAATTATTAATTTTTAATGCAAAATTGTGACATTTGTCATATAAAATTCTGACTTCTATCACAATATTGCCATTTTTTTCGTTGTTCTTGTAAAACAGTAAACATTTTTGAGTAATATTATGACTTTTGTCATCATTTTGCCAAGTGAAATTCCGATTATTATTATATTATTACCAAAATGTTAAAGTTTTCTTATAAAATTGTGACTTTTGTCGAGTTAAATTACGACTCTTTTCATAAATTTGACAAAAGTCTAAGTTTTCCTTGTAAAATTATTACTTTTTCATGTAAAATTATTACTTTCTAATGCAAAATGGTGACATTTGTCATATAAAATTCTGACTTTTATCACAATATTGCCAATTTTTTGTTGTTCTTGTAAAACAGTAAACAAATGTGAGTAAATTTATGACTTTTGTCATCATTTTGCCAAGTAAAATTCCGATCATTATTATAATATTGCCAAAATGTTAAAGTTTTCTTATAAAATTGTGACTTTTGTCGAGTCAAATTACGAGTCTTTTCATAAATATGCCAAAAGTTTAAGCTTTTCTTGTAAACTTGCGACTGTTATTGAGTAAAATTCCAACTTTTATCATAATATTGCACAAATGTTCAGTTTTTCTTGTAAAATTATGACTTTTTAATGTAAAATTATTACTTTTTAATGCAAAATGGTGACATTTGTCATATAAAATTCTGACTTCTATCACAATATTGCCAATTTTTTGTTGTTCTTGTAAAACAGTAAAAAAATGTGAGTAAAATTGTGACTTTTGTCATCATTTTGCCAAGTGAAATTCCGATTATTTCTATATTGCCAAAATGTTAAAGTTTTCTTATAAAATTGTGACTTTTGTCGAGTCAAATTACGAGTCTTTTCATAAATATGCCAAAAGTTTAAGCTTTTCTTGTAAAATTGCGACTGTTATTGAGTAAAATTCCAACTTTTATCATAATATTGCACAAATTTTCAGTTTTTCTTGTAAAATTACAACTTTTTAATGTAAAATTATTACTTTTTAATGCAAAATGGTGACATTTGTCATATAAAATTCTGACTTCTATCACAATATTGCCATTTTTTTGTTGTTCTTGTAAAATAGTAAAAGTTTTTGAGTACAATTATGACTTTTGTCATCATTTTGCCTAGTGAAATTCTGATGATTATTATAATATTGCCAAAATGTTCTTATAAAATTGTGACTTTTGTCGAGTCAAATTACGACACTTTTCATAAATATGCCAAAAATTTAAGCTTTCCTTGTAAAATTATTACTTTTTCATGTAAAATTATTACTTTTTAATGCAAAATGGGGACATTTGTCATATAAAATTCTGACTTTTATCACAATATTGCCAGGTTTTTTTTTTTGTTCTTGTAAAACAGTGACATTTTTTTAGTAAAATAATGACTTTTGTCATCATTTTGCCAAGTAAAATGTTGATTATTATTATAATATTGCCAACATTTTAAAGTTTTCTTCTAAAATTGTGACTTTTGTCGAATAAAATTCCAACTCTTTTCATAAAATTGCCAAAATTTTAAGCTTTTCTTGTAAAATTGCGACTTTTATTGAGTAAAATTCCAACTTTTATCATAATATTGCACAAATGTTCAGTTTTCCTTGTAAAATTTTGACTTGCGTTGAGTAAAATGAGGACTTTTATTATAACACTGCCAAAATTCTACGTTTTTCTTGTGAAATTGTGACCTTTTTCTTGTGAAATTCCAACTCATTTTTCACAACAAGCTTTTTTTTTTATATGTGCATAGTATGTATATATTATTAATGTTGTAAATACACTTCTTTATATATCTAGAAAGGCTGGTCCTAAAGAGGGAGGCTTTTTTCTCACGTCTCCAGAAGGTATGAAGTACATGAACGTGTGTGTGCGTGTGTGTGTGTGTGTGTGTGTGTGTGTGTGTGTGTGTGTGTGTGTGTGTGTGTGTGTGTGTGTGTGTGTGTGTGTGTGTGTGTGTGACCTGGTATCTGTCCGAGTGGTGCGCGTCGTCAGACGAGAGTGGTGAGACCACAGGAGACTCTCCCTCCCGCTTGATGTGCACCGACAGCAGCATGGACTGGACAGAAAAAGATATTTGGACATAAAACAGTAAATATCAAGGAGCAAATAGGAGCCGTTTCAATGTAACTAAAACAATTCTTACTCACTAAACCCTCCCATGTCTGTAAGAGTGTTTTCATGCATTATTTGTACATGTCAAGCTAATACGCTAACATTACGAGTGTCTGTGTTAGCATCATTAACTTACAACATTCTTTTTGTATTGTTTCAGTTTCGCAAATTCCTCAGTAAATTCGCCAAAACGTCACCGTGGAGTTACCGAGTCTGTTTAGCTGATTGGAGAGCTAGCTTCCGCAGCTGGCGGGTCCATGACGACGACTTCTGTTTTGTTTGATCAACCGTTTTACTGCCGCCTTACAGGCACCGCTCGGAAACAATTAGGGCATGTAAATAAACATTTACACAGAATAGTTCTGTGTACATAAATCATTTCACAGCATCTGACATCCACTGTAATGATACCAAGTACAGGCACGTATGTAGTCGATACTACTGTGATTAGATCAATATTTTTTTTAGCATCACAAAATCTTTTTTTATTTAAAAAAAATCATATTATGTTTAAAAAGTCAGTAAATACGTCCCTGGACACATGAGGACTTTGAATACGACCAATGTATGATCCTGTAACTACTTGGTATCGCATTGATACCTAAATGTGTGGTATCATCCAAAACTAATGTAAAGTATCAAAGAAGAGAAGAATAAGTGATTATTACATTTTAACAGAAGTGTAGATAGAACATCTTAAAACAGAAAATAAGCAGATATTAACAGTAAATGTGACTGTACTTAAATGTATAATGTATTTATATTATTCACATGTGAATAATGCTGTATAATAGACTGTATTTATATTATTCACATGTGAATAATGCTGTATAATAGACTGTATTTATATTATTCACGTGTGAATAATGCTGTATAACAGACTGTATTTATATTATTCACATGTGAATAATGCTGTATAATAGACTGTTTTTATATTATTCACATGTGAATAATGCTGTATAATAGACTGTATTTATATTATTCACATGTGAATAATGCTGTATAACAGACTGTATTTATATTATTCACATGTGAATAATGATGTATAATAGACTGTATTTATATTATTCACATGTGAATAATGCTGTATAATAGACTGTGTTTATATTATTCACATGTGAATAATGCTGTATAATAGACTGTATTTATATTATTCACATGTGAATAATGCTGTATAGTAGACTGTATTTATATTATTCACATGTGAATAATGCTGTATAGTAGACTGTATTTATATTATTCACACGTGAATAATGCTGTATAGTAGACTGTATTTATATTATTCACATGTAAATAATGCTGTATAATAGACTGTATTTATATTATTCACATGTAAATAATGCTGTATAATAGACTGTATTTATATTATTCACATGTGAATAATGCTGTATAATAGACTGTATTTATATTATTCACATGTGAATAATGCTGTATAATAGACTGTATTTATATTATTCACACGTGAATAATGCTGTATAATAGACTGTATTTATATTATTCACATGTGAATAATGCTGTATAATAGACTGTATTTATATTATTCACATGTGAATAATGCTGTATAATAGACTGTATTTATATTATTCACATGTGAATAATGCTGTATAATAGACTGTATTTATATTATTCACATGTAAATAATGCTGTATAATAGACTGCATTTATATTATTCACATGTGAATAATGCTGTATAACAGACTGTATTTATATTATTCACATGTGAATAATGCTGTATAATAGACTGTATTTATATTATTCACATGTGAATAATGCTGTATTATAGACTGTGTTTATATTATTCACATGTGGATAATGCTGTATAATAGACTGTATTTATATTATTCACATGTGAATAATGCTGTATAATAGACTGTATTTATATTATTCACATGTGAATAATGCTGTATAACAGACTGTATTTATATTATTCACATGTGAATAATGATGTATAATAGACTGTATTTATATTATTCACATGTGAATAATGCTGTATAATAGACTGTGTTTATATTATTCACATGTGAATAATGCTGTATAATAGACTGTATTTATATTATTCACATGTGAATAATGCTGTATAGTAGACTGTATTTATATTATTCACATGTGAATAATGCTGTATAGTAGACTGTATTTATATTATTCACACGTGAATAATGCTGTATAGTAGACTGTATTTATATTATTCACATGTAAATAATGCTGTATAATAGACTGTATTTATATTATTCACATGTGAATAATGCTGTATAATAGACTGTATTTATATTATTCACATGTGAATAATGCTGTATAATAGACTGTATTTATATTATTCACACGTGAATAATGCTGTATAATAGACTGTATTTATATTATTCACATGTGAATAATGCTGTATAATAGACTGTATTTATATTATTCACATGTGAATAATGCTGTATAATAGACTGTATTTATATTATTCACATGTGAATAATGCTGTATAATAGACTGTATTTATATTATTCACATGTAAATAATGCTGTATAATAGACTGCATTTATATTATTCACATGTGAATAATGCTGTATAACAGACTGTATTTATATTATTCACATGTGAATAATGCTGTATAATAGACTGTATTTATATTATTCACATGTGAATAATGCTGTATTATAGACTGTGTTTATATTATTCACATGTGAATAATGCTGTATAATAGACTGTATTTATATTATTCACATGTGAATAATGCTGTATAGTAGACTGTATATATATTATTCACATGTGAAAAATACCTAAGTGTTTATTGTCTATTGTGAGCTATCTGTGGTGCTGAATTTCCTCCAGGGATCAATAAAGTACTTTCTATTGTATTCTAAATGAACAAGTAGATTAATAATATTTTTTTGACAGTTTGTCCCTCATAATGTAGACACAATAATAGGTAGATAAATGACACAATATGTTACTGCAGACTAATTAGGAGTCTTTGTTTGTTTACTTACTACTAAAAGACAAGTTCACTATTTTATTTAAGGACTAAATGACAATAATAAACATGTTTCATGTACACTAACATTTTTTTGTTACAATAAAGACAATAATGACATTGTTTGTGGTCCCCTTTATTTAGAAAAGTATAGAAAAGTATGGAAAGTATCGAAATAAAACATACCACAACGAATACAGCATGGATTTTTAATTAGGTTTGGATGGTGAGAAGAGGTGCCAGGAACGAGACGTGCAATATTCTCGTTTGTATTTATTTAAGGACTAAATTACAATAATAAACATATGTTTCATGTACCCTAAGATTTTTTGTTACAATAAAGACAATAATAACAATTTTTGTGGTCCCCTTTACTTAGAAAAGTATCGAAATACATTTTGGTACCTATACCGGTACCAAAATATTGGTATCGGCACAACCCTAATATACATAAATACATACATACCGTATTTCCTTGAATTGGCGCAGGGAATATAGTATTCGCACGTCTAGAATTACTGCCGGGTCAAAGTCGTTTCTCAAAATAATTAACGCATGCTTGGCCTTATCGCCGGTTCATTATTAACGCCGGATCAAATTCGTTTCGCAAAATATTAATTTTATTATCACATGTCTATAATTTTCGCCGGGTCAAACTCGTTTCGCAAAATATTTAGCATATGTCTAGAACTTCCGTCGGGTCAAATTCGTTACGTCACGAGTGACGATTTACCTGTCCTCATTTTCAAAATGGAGGAAGCTGCTTTCAGTAGTTTACAATCGCACAAAGGAAAAAAGATAAAGAGCTATTCAGTAGGATTTAAGGTCCAAGCTAGTGAATACCGGTACAGTATGCTAAAAAGAACAGTAAGCAGCTATGTTTTATTAATATACCGTAGCTGCGTGTGTCAAATACTGTATGAGTCATTAAATGACTCCCGCCTCCTGGTGGTAGAGGGCGCTAGTGATCCTTCTTGCGACTTCCGGTACTGCAGAAGAAGTGACAACACGCAGCAACAGATAATCTTTTTTTTCCTCTCGCCTGAACTTTTAACATGGGGGATTACATACCGCTATCTAAAATAAAACCGTTTTCTAAACTGGACTTCAATGGAAGCAGGAGGTAATAATTAAAGGAATATCTCCATCGAGACAGAGAGACTTTTAAAACTGAAAAAAGAAAATAAGGAAGACTTCTATAAACAAGTTATCGATGCTTTTGGTCAGAAGGAGCTGCAAATTGACTCCATTTATAAGTACAGGTAAGACCGTAATAACGTTTTTTTTAATTAAATGTGCTTTTCATGATGGTATGCTTACATCACACTCAAAGCGCACGCCGAAATTTACCGCATTCCTTTTGGTAAACGCCGGAGTGAGAAGAGGTTTTAAAATAATCAGCGCATGCACAGCCATCCCGCAGGCTTCCGGTAAACGCCGGAGTGACAGGAGGTTTTAAATTAATTAGCGCCCCTGCGGCTATTCAAGGAAATATGGTATATATATATGTATATATGTATATGAATTAGTCCGTGACAAAAAACCAAGGGGCATTCCTCAATTAACAAAATAAGGAAGACTTCTATAAACAAGTTATCGATGCTTTTGGTCAGAAGGAGCTGCAAATGGACTCCATTTATAAGTACAGGTAATAATTAAAGGAATATCTCCATCGAGACAGAGAGACTTTTAAAACTGAAGAAAGAAAATAAGGAAGACTTCTATAAACAAGTTATCGATGGTTTTGGTCAGAAGGAGCTGCAAATGGACTCCATTTATAAGTACAGGTAAGACCGTAATAACGTTTTTTTTATTAAATGTGCTTTTCATGATGGTATGCTTACATCACACTCAAAGCGCACGCCGAAATTTACCGCATTCCTTTTGGTAAACGCCGGAGTGAGAAGAGGTTTTAAAATAATCAGCGCATGCACGGCCATCCCGCAGGCTTCCGGTAAACACCGGAGTGACAGGAGGTTTTAAATTAATTAGCGCCCCTGCGGCTATTCAAGGAAATACGGTATATATATATGTATATATGTATATGAATTAGTCCGTGACAAAAAACCAAGGGGAATTCCTCAATTAAGTAAAAAAAAAAGGCACAAATATCCGCAGAGTGCGCGCGTTCTTCTGTTTTCTATGAAATATTAGTCTTCACAATGGCCTCCTATTAATCAAGTGGAAAGGGGCAGAGCAGACGCTTAAGTGGTGGACAGCAGTAATCTAATAAAGATATGTGAGAAATGACCGAGCTCCAGTGCTGCTGTAGTAAATTGGACATTATGCATGGTGCTTTTTATGCCAGTGTGTGTGTGTGTGTGTGTGTGTGTGTGTGTGTGTGTGTGTGTGTGTGTGTGTGTGTGCAGGTTTTTTTTTGTCTTGCTTTGAAAAGGTCAGGTTTTTGTAGAGAATATGTAATGACATTTAAACAATATTGTGCTGTAAAGGAGGACCGTATTGTGTATACAGTCGTGGTCAAAAGTTAGAGTAGAATTTACGTTAAGAAAGCTAGCACGTGACTGGGTAAGAAGAAATAGCAAAATGCAGTATTTGTTGGCGTGGACATAGAAAGTAGCTAAAAAAAAGCTAGCATAAAAAGCCCAAAGCAAACATTGGACGTAAAAAGGTTATAGGCAGGGTTAACGTAGACAAGTGTGTGAATAAAATGAGACGTTAAGCACCGAGCTACGTTAAAAGTAATGCTGAGCTACAAGAGGAGGTCATCTTGTCTTTTTGATGTTTGTCTCAGAGCAATCGTCCATTAAAAAGGGTATGTACCCATTCAATTGTCCCATTTTAAAAAAGGCTTAAAACAATTATTTTTAAAAAAGCCTTTTTTTAATGTATCATACTTGTTTTAGCTATTTGGCTATTCTAGTTTTTATTTTTATTTATTTTTTATTATCTTTTTATTTTATTTTATTTATTTACTTTTTATATATATATTTTTTAATTTTTTAAATTTTATATTTTATATATATATATATATATATTTATATATATATATATATATATATATATATATATATATATATATATATATATATATATATATATTTTAAATTTAATTACATTTTATTTATTTTTTAAATTTTTTAATACACTGTAGCACTTTGAGGTTGTTTACTCAATGTAAAGTGCTTTTTACAAATAAAATCTATGATTATTATTATTATTATTATTATTCTTTTATTTGTGAATAGCGTCGTCATGGTAACACGAAATGTTCCCAACTTAAAATACCCCCGTCGGCGTGAGCGAGACCTTTCCGACGGTATAACATATGTGGGGGCTTGTTGGCCGGTTCGTCCCGCATTAATCAAAAGTATACATACAGCAATGTTAATATTTGTTTACATGTCCCTTGGCAAGTTTCGCCGCAATAAGGCGCTTTTGGTAGCCATCCACAAGCTTCTGGCGAGCTTCCGGTAGAATTTACGTGAAGAAAGCTAGCACGTGACTGGGTAAGAAGAAATACCAAAATGCAGTATTTGTTGGCGTGGACAATAGAAAGTAGCGAAACAAGCGAGCATAAAAAGTTAGCATAATAGCAAAAAAAAAGCCAAAAGCAAACATTGGACGTAAAAACATTATAGGCAGGGTTAACGTAGACGAGTGTGCGAACAAAATGAGACGTTAAGCACCGAGCTACGTGAAAGTACAGCCGAGCTACAAGAGGAGGTCATCTTGTCTTTTTGGCGCTTGTCTCAGAGCAATCGTCCATTAAAAAGGGTATGTACCAATTCAATTGTCCCATTTTAAAAAAGGCTTAAAAACCTTTCTTTTTAAAAAAAATATTATTTTTTTAGATATATGAATACTAGTTTTAGCTATTTGGCTGTTCTAGTTTTTATTTTTATTTATCTTTTATTATCTTTTTATTTTAATTTTAATTTTAATTTTTTTAATATATATTTATTTATTTATTTATTTATTTTAATTTTATTTTATATGTATATATTTTTTATTTTATTTTTTTTAATTTATTTTTATTTTTATTTTTTTAATAAACTGTAACACTTTGAGGTTGTTTACTCAATGTAAAGTGCTTTTTACAAATAAAATCTATTATTATTATTTTTATTTATTTAAAAAATTTTTTTTTTATTCGTGAATAGCGTCGTCATGGTAACACAAAATGTTCCCAACTTAAAATACCCCCGTCGGCGTGAGCGAGACCTTTCCGACGGTATAACATATATGGGGGTTCGTTGGACGGTTCGTCCCGCATTAATCAAAAGTATACATACAGCAATGTTAATATTTGTTTACATGTCCCTTGGCAAGTTTCGCCGCAATAAGGCGCTTTTGGTAGCCATCCACAAGCTTCTGGCGAGCTTCCGGTAGAATTTACGTTAAGAAAGCTAGCACGTGACTGGGTAAGAAGAAATACCAAAATGCAGTATTTGTTGGCGTGGACAATAGAAAGTAGCAAAACAAGCGAGCATAAAAAGTTAGCATAATAGCAAAAAAAAGCCAAAAGCAAACATTGGACGTAAAAACATTATAGGCAGGGTTAACGTAGACGAGTGTGCGAACAAAATGAGACGTTAAGCACCGAGCTACGTGAAAGTACAGCCGAGCTACAAGAGGAGGTCATCTTGTCTTTTTGGCGCTTGTCTCAGAGCAATCGTCCATTAAAAAGGGTATTTACCAATTCAATTGTCCCATTTTAAAAAAGGCTTAAAAACCCTTCTTTTTAAAAAAGCCTTTTTTTTAAAAAATATATGCATACTTGCTTTAGCTATTTGGCTGTTCGAGTTTTTATTTTTATTTATTTTTTATTATCTTTTTATTTGTATTTATTTATTTTTATTTATTTGTTTTATTTTTTATTTAATTTATATATATATATATATATATATATATGTACATATATATATATATATATATATATATATATATATATATATATATATATATATATATATATATATATATATATATATATATATATATATACTGTATATATAATTTTTTTTTTTTTAATACACTGTAGCACTTTGAGGTTGTTTACTCAATGTAAAGTGCTTTTTACAAATAAAATGTATTATTATTATTATTATTATTATTTTATTTTATTTTTTTATTCGTGAATAGCGTCGTCATGGTAACACGAAATGTCTCAGAGCAATCGTCCATTAAAAAGGGTATGTACCCATTCAATTGTCCCATTTTAAAAAAGGCTTAAAAACCCTTCTTTTTAAAAAAGCCTTTTTTTTTTTTTAGATGTATGCATACTAGTTTTAGCTATTTGGCTGTTCTAGTTTTTATTTGTATTTAATTTTTATTATATATATTTTTTTTATTTCTTTAATTATTTTTTATATATATATATATATATATATATATATATATATATATATATATATATATATATATATATATATATATATATATATATATATATATATATATATATATATATATATATATATATATATATATATATATATATATTTTTTTTTTAAATTTTAATTTAATTTTATAAATATATATATTTATATATATATATTTTTTAATTATTTTAATTTTATTTTTTTTAATACACTGTAGCACTTTGAGGTTGTTTACTCAATGTAAAGTGCTTTTTACAAATAAAATCTATTATTATTATTGTTATTATTATTTAATTTTTTTTATACGTGAATAGCGTCGTCATGGTAACACG
>NC_084744.1:63210385-63212885 GCF_033978785.1 Entelurus aequoreus | reverse complement strand
GTATGTATCTATGTATGTATGTATGTATGTATGTATGTATGTGTATATGTATGCATGTATGCATGTATGTATGTATGTTGGTATGTATGTATGTATGTATGTATATATGCACGCATGTATGTATGTTTGTATGTATGTATGTATGTATGTATGTATGTATGTATGCATGTATGTATGTATGTATGTATGTATGTATGTATGTATGTATGTATGTATGTATGTATGTATGTATGTATGTTGGTATGTATGTATGTATGTATGTATGTATGTATGTATGTATGTATGTATGTATGTATGTATGTTGGTATGTATGTATGTATGTATGTATGTACGTATGTATGTATGTATGTATGTATGCATGTATGCATGTATGTATGTATGTATGTATGTATGTATGTATGTATGTATGTATGTATGTATGTATGTATGTATGTATGTATGTATGTTGGTATGTATGTATGTATGTATGTATGTATGTATGTATGTATGTATGTATGTATGTATGTATGTATGTATGTATGTATGTTGGTATGTATGTATGTATGTATGTATGTACGTATGTATGTATGTATGTATGTATGCATGTATGCATGTATGTATGTATGTATGTATGTTGGTATGTATGTATGTATGTATGTATATATGCACGCATGTATGTATGTTTATATGTATGTATGTATGCATGTATTTATGTATGCATGCATGCATGTATGTATGTATGTATGTGTGTATATATGTGAGTGTATTGCAGTATGTATATATGTATATATGTATGTATGTGCGTGTGTGTTTGTGTGTGCGTGTGTAAGTGTGTGTGTGCGTGCGTGCGTGTGTGTGTGTGTGTGTGTGCGTGTGTGTGTGTGTGTGTGTGTGTGTGTGTGTGTGTGTGTGTGTGTGTGTGTGTGTGTGTGTGTGTGTGTGTGTGTGTGTGTGTGTGACAGTCTCACAGGCGGCCAACAAAGAGAGTAAACATGGGTGACACAGTCAAGCTGCCGTGTAATGCAGGGAAATCAGCCATGGATGCTCTCTCTCTCTCTCTCTCTCTCTCTCTCTCTCTCTCTCTCTCTCTCTCTCTCTCTCTCTCTCTCTCTCTCTCTCTCTCTCTCCCTCTCTCCTAGGTGTTTTATTCATTAGCAGGAGCCTCTGCAGAGCATCAATGAGAAGAGAGGAGAGGCACATGTTGACGGTGTCAGACAGCGACAGGAGACGGGCGGGAGAGAATTGTCAGAATGACAGAAGTGGAGAGAGAGAGAGAGAGAGAGAGAGAGAGGGATGAAAGTGGAAGTGGAAGAGGGGAGATGAAAGGTGGGGACACACATTCGGGGGAGAAATGCGCCCCCACCCCCCCAGATTGTGTGCAGGCATCATGAGACATGGCGGCGCTTCAAATAAGCACCGGAAAATTCGGGACAATAAGTCGCTTTGAACCCCGCGGCTTATGAAACGGTGCGGCTTATGTGTGGATTTTTTTCCACTGACAGCCATAACACACAAGTTCAAACAAACAAAGAAACAAAAACCAAGCAGACGCACTGACACGGCGGTTTATTGTTTGTGCTACGGCGCCATTTTCTGGACCAGTTCCTGCCGTGTACTTCCCTTTAGTGGACGTGCCGTTTCGCCTTTAGCAGTCCATAGCGTTTCTACTCATATATGTATATATATATATATATATATATATATATATATATATATATATATATATATATATATATATATATATATAGCTGATTGGAGAGCTAGCTTGCGCAGCTAGCTGGTCCATGACGACAACTTCTGTTTTGTTGGATCGGCCGTTTTACTGCCTTGTTACAGACACCCTTTGTAAACAACAAAGGTGTGTAAATAAACATTTTACAAAATATTTATGTGTAAATACCTCATGTCACATTGTATATTGAATGCGGCTTATAGTCCAGTGCGTCTTATATATGGAAAAAATTAGTTTTTCTCCTGAAATTTAGCGGGTGCGGCTTACATTTTTTTCTAATTATGTGCACATTACGTAAAGCTTGAATCAGACATTATGCAACGAGTAGACGTGCCGTGTCGGACCCGTCTTTGCAGTCTGATTCAAATGTATGTATGTATCTACTTGGTATCGGATCGATGCCTAAATGTGTGGTATCATCCAAAACTAATGTCAAGTATCAAAGAAGAGAAGAATAAGTGATTATTACATTTGAACAGAAGTGTAGATAGAACATGTTAAACGAGAAAATAAGCAGATATTAACAGTAAATGAACAGGTGGATTAATAATCAATGTTTTACAGTTTGTCCCTCATAATGTGTACAAAATAATAGGTGTATAAATGACACAATATGTTACTGCAGACTAATTAGGAGTCTTTGTTTGTTTACTTACTACTAAAAGACAAGTTCACTATTTTATTGAAGGACTAAATGACAATAATAAACATATGTTTCATGTACACTAACATTTTTTGTTCAAATAAAGACAATAATGACATTTTTTTGTGGTCCCCTTTATTTAGAAA
>NC_084744.1:63202885-63205385 GCF_033978785.1 Entelurus aequoreus | reverse complement strand
CAATTTATGACAGTTACTTTCATTGGCCACCAGATGGCAACAAATTGGTAGCAGTCAGTCCACTAGATATTAATATATAATGTGGATATACCGCTCCTGAATAGCTTGTTTATTGTTTATTGAACTCATCTGGCGGGCCAAATTCCAGGAATTTGGGGAAAACAGGGAATTTTTGTGGAAGGAGTAGTCGCCAAATAGTCGTCAAAAAAGGGTTTGGAAAAAAAGGAATTCTGGGAATTCCTGGAATTTTTTTGAACAAATTGTGCTGAACAAAAAAAAAAATACTATTGTAACACGTGCAGCATGTGGCTTGGCATCGTTTTGCTGAAATAAGCAGGGGCGTCCATGGTATCGTTGCTCGGATGGCAACATACGTCGCGCCAAAACCTGTATGGACTCCGAGATGGACGTCTGCTAGGCGCCCGTAAAAAAAAAAGTAAAAGATTGAGGGGCCTACCTGAGGCACATGCTGGCTAGTCGCTCGATCTCCGTCTCCATGTGCTCCTGGAGCTCCCCGGGCCTGAGCAGCACCTGGCAGATGGGACAAATGGGAGCCTGGCTGTCGTACAGCGACATCTTCTTTTTGCCTGCAACGGGAAGGAACGTGGCGTTTATAAACAAGCATCAAACCACAAAGCAGTGTTTTTGGGGGCCACATTGCCAGAAAAGTAAGGACCCTCCTTTCCGACTCTTTGAACCCTGCGGCTTATGAAACGGTGCGGCTTATGTGTGGATTATTTTCACTGACAACCGTAACACAATAGTTAAAAAAAACCAAGCAAATACACTGAAAAGGCGGTTTATTGTTTGCGCTACGGCGCCATTTTCTGGACCAGTTCCCGCCGTTTCGTCTTCCCGGCACTCCATAGCGTTTCTACTCGTACAGATTCCTTATTCATCACTCCGAGCAAAGGTTTGTAAATTTTACAATATAACTAAAACACATGCGCGAAACCCGTAGGAGCGTTTTCCATGCGTATTTGCACGTGCTATCGTAATGTAATGCAGCTAGCATGACGCTAACATGTTTACGAGTGTCTGTGTTAGTAATAACTTAAAATTACATTCTTTTTGTGTTGTTTCAGTTTCTCAAAATCCTCAGTAAGTCCACCAAAATGTCACCATGGAGTTATTGAGTCTGTTTAGCTGATTGGAGCGCTAGCTTGCGCGGCTAGCGGGGCCACGACGATGTTTTGTTTGATCCGCCGATTTACTGCCATTTTACAAACGCAGTTTGGAAACAATTAAGGTATGTGAATAAACATTTTACAAAATGTTTCTGTGTAAATAGTGGAAGTTTTGTTTCGCCCCCCCGGCCGTCCATAGCGTTTCTACTCGTACGTATTCCGCATTCACCACTCCGAGCAAAGGATTGTAAGTTTTACAATATAACTAAAACACGTGTGATGCCTGTAGGAGCGTTTTCATGCGTATTTGCACGTGCTATCGTAATGTAATGCAGCTAGCATAATGCTAACATAACGCTGTGTTAGCATTATTAACTTACAACGGCGTTCTTTTTGTGTTGTTTCAGTTTCACTAATTCCTCAGTGAGTTCGCCAAAACGTCACCGTGGAGTTATTGAGTCTGTTTAGCTGATTGGAGAGCTAGCTTGCGCAGCTAGCGGGGCCATGACGATGTTTTGTTTGATCCGCCGTTTTACTGCCATGTTACAAATGCAGTTTGGAAACAATTTGAGTACCTTGAAGGTAGAAAAGCGCTATACAAGTATAACCCATTTATTTATTTATTTATTTATTAAGGTATGTGAATAAACATTTTACAAAATGTTTCTGTGTAAATAGTGGAAGTTTTGTTTCGCCCCCCTAGCCGTCCATAGCGTTTCTACTCGTACGTATTCCGCATTCACCACTCTGAGCAAAGGATTGTAAGTTTTACAATATAACTAAAACATGTGTGATGCCTGTAGGAGCGTTTTCATGCGTATTTGCACGTGCTATCGTAATGTAATGCAGCTAGCATAATGCTAACATAACGCTGTGTTAGCATTATTAACTTACAACGGCGTTCTTTTTGTGTTGTTTCAGTTTCACTAATTCCTCAGTGAGTTCGCCAAAACGTCACCGTGGAGTTATTGAGTCTGTTTAGCTGATTGGAGAGCTATCTTGCGCAGCTAGCGGGGCCATGACGATGTTTTGTTTGATCCGCCGTTTTACTGCCATGTTACAAATGCAGTTTGGAAACAATTTGAGTACCTTGAAGGTAGAAAAGCGCTATACAAGTATAACCCATTTATTTATTTATTTATTTATTAAGGTATGTGAATAAACATTTTACAAAATGTTTCTGTGTAAATAGTGGAAGTTTTGTTTCGCCCCCCTGGCCGTCCATAGCGTTTCTACTCGTACGTATTCCGCATTCATCACTCCGAGCAAAGGTTTGTCATTTTTACAATATAACTAAAACACGTGTGATGCCTGTAGGAGCGTTTTCATGCGTATTTGCACGTGCTATCGTAATGTAATGCAGCTAGCATAAT
>NC_084744.1:63193618-63196118 GCF_033978785.1 Entelurus aequoreus | reverse complement strand
TTTTTTGGGACGTTTTTATATTATCCACAAAGTTCAATGAGTGTTTTGTGTTTGTTTAATTTTTGTAATTGTTGTTTTTTGTTTTTGTTTTTCTGCACCATGACTAGGGAATGTTGTTTGGATTGGGTCCTACAAATAAATTCTGTTCTTTGTCAACATTTAAGTACAATTTATGACAGTTACTTTCATTGGCCATATGTTTTTATATTATCCACAAAGTTCAATGAGTGTTTTGTGTTTGTTTAATTTTTGTAATTGTTGTTTTTTGTTTTTGTTTTTCTGCACCATGACTAGGGAAGGTTGTTTGGATTGGGTCCTACAAGTAAATGCTGTTCTTCGACAACATGTAAGTACAATTTATGACAGTTACTTTCATTGGCCACTTCACAACAAGCCAGCTTATGACTGCAAGTTTTCCCATCATCCCTTGTAATGGATTTAAATGTGTGTAATGTTGACATATATATATATATATATATATATATATATATATATATATATATATATATATATATATATATATATATATATATATATATATATTTTATTTTTTAAATTTATTTATTTATTTATTTATTTATTTATTTATTTATTTATTTATTTATTTTTTATTTTATTTTTTTGGGACGTTTTTATATTATCCACAAAGTTCAATGAGTGTTTTGTGTTTGTTTAATTTTTGTAATTGTTGTTTTTTGTTTTTGTTTTTCTGCACCATGACTAGGGAAGGTTGTTTGGATTGGGTCCTACAAGTAAATGCTGTTCTTCGACAACATGTAAGTACAATTTATGACAGTTACTTTCATTGGCCACTTCACAACAAGCCAGTTTATGACTGCAAGTTTTCCCATCATCCCTTGTAATGGATTTAAATAGATAGATAGTACTTTATTGATTCCTTCAGGAGAGTTCCCTCAGGAAAATTTAAATGTGTGTAATGTTGACATATATATATATATATTTTTTAATTTTTTTATTTTTTTTGGGACGTTTTTATATTATCCACAAAATTCAATGAGTGTTTTGTGTTAGATTAATTTTTGTAATGGTTGTTTTTTTTTTTGTTTTTTTTTTTCTGCACCCTGACTAGGGAAGGTTGTTTGGATTGAGTCCTACAAGTAAATTCTGTTCTTCGTCAACATTTAAGTACAATTTATGACAGCTACTTTCATTGACCATATGTTTTTATATTATCCACAAAAATCAATGAGTGTTTTGTGTTTGTTTAATTATTTATTTATTTTTTTCGGCACCATGACTAGGGAAGGTTGTTTGGATTGGGTCCTACAAGTAAATTCTGTTCTTCGTCAACATTTAAGTACAATTTATGACAGTTACTTTCATTGGCCATATGTTTTTATATTATCCACAAAAATCAATGAGTGTTTTGTGTTTGTTTAATTTTTATTTATTTTTTTCTGCACCCTGACTAGGGAAGGTTGTTTGGATTGGGTCCTACAAGTAAAATTCTGTTCTTCGTCAACATTTAAGTACAATTTATGACAGTTACTTTCATTGGCCATATGTTTTTATATTATCCACAAAAATCAATGAGTGTTTTGTGTTTGTTTAATTTTTGTAATTGTTGTTTTTTGTTTTTGTTTTTTCTGCACCATGACTAGGGAAGGTTGTTTGGATTGGGTCCTACAAGTAAATGCTGTTCTTCGTCAACATGTAAGTATAATTTATGACAGTTACTTTCATTGGCCACCAGATGGCAACAAATTGGTAGCAGTCAGTCCACTAGATAGTAATATATAATGTGGATATACCGCTCCTGAATAGCTTGTTTATTGTTTATTGAACTCATCTGGCGGGCCAAATTCCAGGAATTTGGGGAAAACCGGGAATTTTTGTGGAAGGAGTAGTCGCCAAATAGTCGTCAAAAAAGGGTTTGGAAAAAAAGGAATTCTGGGAATTCCTGGGATTTTTTTTAACAAATTGTGCTGAACAAAAAAAAAAATACTATTGTAACACGTGCAGCATGTGGCTTGGCATCGTTTTGCTGAAATAAGCAGGGGCGTCCATGGTAACGTTGCTCGGATGGCAACATACGTCGCGCCAAAACCTGTATGGACTCCGAGATGGACGTCTGCTAGGCGCCCGTAAAAAAAAAAGTAAAAGATTGAGGGGCCTACCTGAGGCACATGCTGGCTAGTCGCTCGATCTCCGTCTCCATGTGCTCCTGGAGCTCCCCGGGCCTGAGCAGCACCTGGCAGATGGGACAAATGGGAGCCTGGCTGTCGTACAGCGACATCTTCTTTTTGCCTGCAACGGGAAGGAACGTGGCGTTTATAAACAAGCATCAAACCACAAAGCAGTGTTTTTGGGGGCCACATTGCCAGAAAAGTAAGGACCCTCCTTTCCGACTCTTTGAACCCTGCGGCTTATGAAACGGTGCGGCTTATGTGTGGATTATTTTCACTGACAACCGTAACACAATAGTTAAAAAAAACAAGCAAATACACCGAAAAGGCGGTTTATTGTTTGCGCTACGGCG
>NC_084744.1:63181118-63188618 GCF_033978785.1 Entelurus aequoreus | reverse complement strand
GACGTCATCGCCTTTGACTTGGCTGCCCTGATTCTGAGACCGACCGCGGCAGTGGCATTGCGCCGACTGTCAAGAGCGCCTTGCACGTCGCCACTCGTGGATCCTGTCAGGACGTTGCCGTCTGCGTAGGCCAAGTTCGTCAAAACGAGCACTTTCCCGACATCTACGCCCGTGTAGCCTCAGAAGAGAAGTTGTCTCGGCATGTTCACTATGGTATTTAACCTGCTCAGTGGCCTTGTGGTTAGAGTGTCCAAAGACTATAAAAATGGGAGCCATTGCCTCCCTGCTTGGCACTCCGCATCAAGGGTTGGAATTGGGGGTTAAACCACCAAATGATTCCTAAACGTGGCCACCGCTGCTGCTCATTGCTCCCCTCACCCCCAGGGGGTGAACATGGAGATGGGTCAAATGCAGAGGATAATTTCACCACACCTAGTGTGTGTGTGACTATTCTTCCTCCAAGGGAATCTAAATTACTGGTCAATCCCAAGTTCTTTTGATGACATATATGCTGAGTAAAAAGGACCATAAAACTCATTTGTATACTCTAGCCTTTAAATAGACTCCCTGTTTAGACCAGTTGATCTGCCGTTTCTTTTCTTTTCTTTTCTACTCTGCTCCAAACCCGGGGTGGACCGCTAGCCTGTTCATCAGATGGGGACATCTCTACGCTGCTGACCCGTCTCCACTCGGGATGGTTCCTGCTTGCCCCACTATGGACTGGACTCTCGCTGATGTGTTGGACTTTCACAATATTATGTCAGACTCTCTCGACATCCATTGCTTTCGGTCTCCCCTAGAGGGGGGGGGGGGGGGGGGGGTTACCCACATATGCGGTCCTCTCCAAGGTTTCTCATAGTCATTCACATTGACGTCCCACTGGGGTGAGCTTTCCTTGCCCGTATGTGGGCTCTGTACCGAGGATGTCGTTGTGGCTTGTACAGCCCTTTGAGACACTTGTGATTTAGGGCTATATAAATAAACATTGATTGATTGATTGATTGATCAAGACAGAATTGGAATATTTTCAAGTTTATACCAAAGCTTTAGGAGATCAACATAATCAATACATTCATATCGGCAGCTCTAGTTGATCTGGCATTCCAAGGGAAAAAGACACTCTTTTCACCCAAAAGAAAGCCCCCATCTCCCCCCTCTCAACACTGACAAGGAGAGAGAGACGTGGGGGTTGTCTTCACATTCCGATGGTTTACGACACTAACCAGGCATCTGAAATGTCTAAAGAAACTGGTAGAATATCCAAAGGAAAAGTACTAGCTACTCTAAACATGGCTATGTAAAAAGAAAGAATTCTTAAACACATATGCCTCCTCCAAACTATCGTTGGGACTTTAACGTTAAAGTTAACGCCGACATTTCTTTTTGATTGCGACAACAACCACATGGTTAATGTATCTCAAGCTTTTGGTACCGGAGCCGGGACAACCCTAGCACATACACCCACCAGCAAAACACCAGACACACAGCAAGACCACATCCCATATGGAATTACAAACATGTAGAAACCGTTTTTTTTCTGCCCTTGAACATCTTCTCCTTGTGTTGGTGTAAACAAACACTCTTGCAACCCCCCACCGCCCCAATCCCGGCTGTTCCCGTAAATGAGTTTTCTGACACGCATCAAGTGTTTACGTGCGCTTACCCGTCTTTTTCCTGGCCGCCCCCCCCCCCCCCCCCCCCCCACGCTCGCCCGGCCGGTTAGCCGTAACACCCGCCAACATCGGTAAACAAGGAAATCTCTCAGCCGCGGCCCGGCACGTAACCGCATTACAGCGCCCGATAACCTCTTCAAATAATGCGCGATAAGGGGAACTTGATTTGATTCACGGAAAAGGGAAAGAGGGCCACTTCTGATTCCCCTCCATCACGTCCTTTTACTTTCTTTCCTATTCCGCTTGTTATGTCTTTCCATTTTCCGTCGCCGTTCAGCACCTCTTCTTTTTACTTAGCCCGAGGGGGTTCGGGGGCCGGAACGACACCTCCTTGCATCTGCAATCAAATAAATCCTGCCCAGGTGTCAGCCTTCATTTCGACTCGCCCTCGACAATGCAAGGTGAGGTGAGGGGCCCCGGCAAAGCCATCATCTCCATAATGGCAAATATGAGGCCTATAACGCCCCAAAACCGGGGGGCTGCATTACCACAAATGGGACGAGCAACGGGTGAGGTCTCTCAGAGAGATGATACGTATTTTTCTTAAGTGAGTTGTGACTTAAGTAGGCTAGACACTAGCTTGATTGTTGCCTCCGTGTGAGTGCGAAATAGTCTTTCTGGCTCATTCAGAGGACATTTGATGAAATGGAACGGGGGTCAACTTCAGTTTGCCACCCGGTTGGCGTTCCGCCGCGCTTCCTGCCGCACCCGGGCGAAGGCACTTTGCATGTTCTCCCGCCCTGACAGTGATGCATGGCACTTTTAAATAGCATTCCTCCACGCCCAAGCTCAAAACTCATCACCGGGCTCTTTCACTATCCCGCCCTCGCCCCGTTCCCCGAGGGGCCGCCGCTTTTTTTACGAAAGCAAATGAAATGTCGGCCCGGTGCAGAGGCGGGGGATCAAGAGATGGCTGGATGGGAGGATCAAGGAGGGGCGAGGTGTGCGCGCCTGTGTTAAGGAGTACACCGGCTTTGTGTGAATACTATATATATGTATATATATATATATATATATATATATATATATATATATATATATATATATATATATATATATATATATATATATATATATATATATATATATATATGTATATATATATGTATGTATGTATATATATGTATATATATATATATATATATATATATATATATATATATATATATATATATATATATATATATATATATATATATATATATATATATACATATATATATATATACGTCTTCTTAAAGGAGAAGAGTGAAATGCAAATTACAAAATACAGTCACTGGAAACTTGATTACCGTATTTTAAGTTATTAAGAATTTATTTAAAAAAAAAACATTATTAATAATTATTATATAGAGAGAAATTGTTTATTCACCGTGGAGTTATTGAGTCTGTTTCGCTGATTAGAGAGCGAGATTCCGCTATCTAATAAATCATAATGATAATAAATTATAATTATTTTATATATAATTAATTAATTATACGTATAATTATAATAAAAAATATGATAATAATATAATATAATATAATATAATTCTAATTATAATGTCAATAAATTAAAGTGCGAATGAAAACACAGCTTCACAGCTTTAGTCATAAATTTTGCGCTTAAGAAACCTTCTCTTATAATTATTTAATATATAATATAATTAATTAAGTATAATTATAATAATAAAATATAATAATAATATAATATAATAAAATATAGTTATAATTATTTTGTCAATAAATTAAAGTGCAAATGAAAATACAGCTTCGCCACTTTAGTCATAATTTTTGCGCTTAAGAAACCTCTCTATGACTTTAGCTCCAGTCTTCTTCTGTTTGTTTGATATTCTCATTACTGCCACAAGTGGTGGAAAAGTGCATTGCAACTGATTACCGCTGAGGAAAATAATCTAATCTCGCTGATTAGAGAGCGAGATTCCGCAGTGCTTGAATAAATACTAACTAAATTAACAAAAAATTATAATTATTCAATATATAATATAATTAATTAATATGTATAATTATAATAATAAAACATAATAATAATAATAATATTGTATAATAAAATATAATTATAATTGTAATGTCAATAAATTAAAGTGCAAATGAAAATACAACTTCACCACTTTAGTCATATTTTTTGCGCTTAAGAAACCTCTCTATGACTTTAACGCCAGTCTTCTTCTGTTGGATTGATTTTCTCATTGCTGCCACAAGTGGTGGAAAAGTGCATTACAACTGAGTACCGCTGAGGAAAATAATTTAATCATCGCTGATTAGAGAGTGAGATTCCGCAGTGCTTAAATACATACTAACTAAATTAATAAAAAATTATGAATGTTTAATATACAATATAATTAATTAATAAGTATAATTATAATAATAAAATATAATAATAATAATATAATATAATATAATATAATATAATATAATATAATATAATATAATTATAATTATAATGTTAATAAATTAAAGTGCAAATGAAAATACAGCTTCACCACATTAGTCATATTTTTTGCGCTTAAGAAACCTTCTCTATGACTTTAGCTCCAGTCTTCTTCTGTTTGTTTGATATTCTCATTGCTGCCACAAGTGGTGGAAAAGTGCATTACAGCTGAGTACCGCTGAGGAAAATAATCTAATCTCGCTGATTAGAGAGCGAGATTCCGCAGTGCTTAAATAAATACTAACTAAATTAATTAAAAATATATAATTATTTAATATATAATATAATTAATTAATAAGTATAATAATAATAATTTAATATAATATAGTATAATTATAATTATAATGTCAATAAATTAAAGTGCGAACGAAAATACAGCCTTACCACTTTAGTCATAATTTTTGCGCTTAAGAAACCTCTAAGACTTTAGCTCCAGTCTTCTTCTGTTTGATTGATATTCTCATTGCTGCCACAAGTGGTGGAAAAGTGCATTACAACTGAGTACCGCTGAGGAAAATAATCTAATCATCGCTGATTAGAGAGCGAGATTCCGCAGTGCTTAAATAAATACTAACTAAATTAATTAAAAAATTATAAATATTTAATATATAATATAATTAATTGATAAGTATAATTATAATAATAAAATATAATAATAATAATATAATATAATATAATATGATTATAATTATAATGTCAATAAATTAAAGTGCATAATCATCGCTGATTATTTAATTTATAATATAATTAACTAATAAGTATAATTATAATAATAAAATACTATAATAATAATTTAATATACTATAATATGATTATAATTATAATGTCAATAAATTAAAGTGCAAATGAAAACACAGCTTCACCACTTTAGTCCCAATTTTTGCGTTTAAGAAACCTCTCTATGACTTTAGCTCTAGTCTTCTTCTGTTTGTTTGATATTCTCATTGCTGCCACAAGTGGTGGAAAAGTGCATTACAGCTGAGTACCGCTGAGGAAAATAATCTAATCTCGCTGATTAGAGAGCGAGATTCCACAGTGCTTAAATAAATACTAACAAAATTAATTAAAAATATATAATTATTTAATATATAATATAATTAATTAATAAGTATAATAATAATAATAATATAATATAATATAGTATAATTATGATTATAATGTCAATAAATTAAAGTGCAAATGAAAATACAGCGTCACCACTTTAGTCCTAATTTTTGCCCTTAAGAAACTTCTCTATGACTTTAGCTCCAGTCTTCTTCTGTTTGTTTGATATTGTCATTGCTGCCACAAGTGGTGGAAAAGTGCATTACAACTGAGTACCGCTGAGGAAAATAATCTAATCATTGCTAATTAGGGAGCGAGATTCCGCAGTGCTTAAATAAATACTAACTAAATTAATAAAAAATATATAATTATATAATATACAATATAATTAATTAATAAGTATAATTATAATAATAAATTATAATAATAATAATATAATATAATATAATTATAATGTCAATAAATTAAAGTGCGAATGAAAATACAGCCTTACCACTTTAGTCATAATTTTTGCGCTTAAGAAACCTCTAAGACTTTAGCTCCAGTCTTCTTCTGTTTGATTGATATTCTCATTGCTGCCACAAGTGGTGGAAAAGTGCATTACAACTGAGTACCGCTGAGGAAAATAATCGAATCATCGCTGATTAGAGAGCGAGATTCCGCAGTGCTTAAATAAATACTAACTAAATTAATAAAAAATTAGAATTATTTAATTTATAATATAATTAATTAATAAGTATAATTATAATAATAAAATATAATAATAATAATATAATATAATATAATATCATTATAATTATAATGTCAATAAATTAAAGTGCATAATCATCGCTGATTATTTAATTTATAATATAATTAATTAATAAGTATAATTATAATAATAAAATACTATAATAATAATTTAATATAATATAATATGATTATAATTATAATGTCAATAAATTAAAGTGCAAATGAAAACACAGCTTCACCACTTTAGTCCTAATTTTTGCGCTTAAGAAACCTCTCTATGACTTTTGCTCCAGTCTTCTTCTGTTTGTTTGATATTGTCATTGCTGCCACAAGTGGTGGAAAAGTGCATTACAACTGAGTACCACTAAGGAAAATATTTTTTTTTTTCGCGGCTCAACAATGGTTTAAGAAAAACTGCCGTAAACTAAATGGGCTTTAAAAAAAAAAATCACATTTCAAGTGTTTACATTTTAAGGTCGGATATAGAAAAAAAAAAAAAAGAAAACCTATCAGGAAAAGGGCAGATAAATTAGCACGTCATAAATCATCAGCTGACTGCTTTTAAAGATCTCCTGATAAATGGTGATCTGATTATCTGTGTGTGTGTGTGTGTGTGTGTGTGTGTGTGTGTGTGTGTGTGTGTGTGTGTGTGTGTGTGTGTGTGTGTGTGTGTGTGTGTGTGTGTGTGTGTGTGTGTGTGTGCATCAGCATGTGTAATGTGGGTTTTACTCCTGGGACCTTGGCGCGCGTGTCTGTCTGAAAGACACAGCAGTGGGATGCTGGAGAGGTTATCTCCAACCCCTGACAGCTGTTTATTCAATCAATCACTGTGTCAGTGTGTGTGTGTGTGTGTAAGTGTGTGTGTGTTCGGTGTGTGTGTGTGTAAAATGGAGAGGGAATGGCAAAAGGAGACAGAAGTAAATTAACGGAGCATTAACCAATCGCTGACCCACAGAGGCAAAAGGTAAAATCTAGATATTAAATTAAAGGAAGCATTAAATGAAATATGTGAACATTGAAACAAAGTTCTGGTGATGAGAGAGAAGGTGTTTGAAACACATATCATTATATATATATATATATATGTATATATATATATAATGATATGTGTTTCAAACTCACTTTCTAGTGTTTTGGATTCAATGTTTGTCGAAAATAAATGACATATATATACATACATATACGTATACATATGTATGTATATATATATATATATATGCCCTTACGGCCTTAAGGCTTGTCTAAAGTTTGCTGCTGATCACACGGACAAAGATAAGACCTTCTGGATGAATCAAAAAAATGGAGCTGTTTGGCCACAATACCCAGCCATATGTTTGGAGGAGAAAAGGTGAGGCCTTTAATCCCAGGAACACCTTGCCTACCGTCAAGCATGGTGGTGGTAGTATTATGCTCTGGGCCTGTTTTGCCTGCCAATGGAACTGCTGCTTTACAGAGAGTAAATGGGACAATGAAAAAGGAGGATTACCTCCAAATAGAATCATCAGCTCTGAGGTTGGGTCTTTGGTGCAGTTGGGTGTTCCAACAGGACAATGACCCCAAACACAGGTCAAAAGTGGTAAAGGAATGAGCTAAATCAGGCTAGAATGAAGGTTTTAGAAT
>NC_084744.1:63168618-63176118 GCF_033978785.1 Entelurus aequoreus | reverse complement strand
CCAACCAATATTCTACAACACAAGTACAACGTACGTTTTGACAACGTCTAGTCAATGTTGGGTTCAGATGTTGATTTGACCATTGAATTATAGTCATTTTCCCAACCAATATTCCACAACACAAATACAACATTGAAACAACATGCTTTTTGACGACGTTTAATCAATGTTGGGTTGTGACGTTGATTTAACCATTGAAATGTGGTCATTACCCAACCAATAACGTGCATCCAACGTTTACATATACAACTATTTCACGACGTTGTTTCAAAGTCGGTTTCAAAGGACACGCGCGTATAATCAACGTTGTATCAACGTCACGTTCGTCCAGGCCATTGAACGCCTCACATTGTCCGAGGCTGCCGAGACGTTCTAACCACCTCCGCTCATTTCATCCCGACATTCATGCGCAAATTTCCGAGAGGAATTGCAATCCTCTGCTGGAAATAATAACCTTTCTGGACGCAACAAAAGGAAGAACCCAGACCCTCACACCTCAGCCGGGGCGGAATCTATCAGCGGCAGCAAAATATTAGAAGTGACAATCATGGCAGGGAAATGAGATGCTTTTAAACGGCCGGGGCACGACCTTCTATTTCATTTCTGACAACGCCGGGAGGGGTTTTTGATTTTTTTTTTTTGTGATCCTCGGCTTCTATTACAGTGAAATAACATCAGACAGATACTAAGCTGTGCTGAGCACAATAGCTAAATGTAAATCAGATAAACACATTGATGTCTTTCAAACAGCACTGGAGTCTTTTTGCAGTGTGTGTGTGTGTGTGTGTGTGTGTGTGTGTGTGTGTGTGTGTGTGTGTGTGTGTGTGTGTGTGTGTGTGTGTGTGTGTGTGTGTGTGTGTGTGTGTGTGTGTGTGTGTGTGTGTGTGTGTGTGTTCTTGTATTTCCACCCTTCTTGAGACGCCAAGAAGGAAAAGTATCTTCCATATGAGGAGGTGTGAACAAGTGATGACATAAATCATGGTCCCAATAACATTGCATCTAACAGAGAGACAAAACACTAGAGTCCGTGAACATTGCTCCAAAGTCAGGATTTCTTTTGTTGCGTACAGAAGTAAACATTGACAGGTGCAAAGGCAGCAATATATGATCAAACAAGAAGGACTTCCCTATTCATCCCCGCCAGGTGAAGGGCTGATTGTACCACTTCCTGTGCTGACGTAAGACAAGCATAGGATGAACAAATACACTACGCTACTAAGACTATAGTGGACATTAACACTTAGCTTCTACAGCTGGCTTGCCCAAAGTGCGGCACAGGGGCCATCTGTGGTCCCTGACTCCTTTGGCATCGGCCTTAAGCACGTTACAAAAAAACAAAAAAATAGAGATCTCATTTGCACCCCCTGGTGGTGAAATCTATCAAAATGAGGGGGGTCCCATAAAGGAGGGACTTTTCACATTGACTGTGTGTCGCTTTTAAAAGGGCTCCCCCTGTGGTCAACAAATGAAATAACAAGTGTGTGTAAACATTTGAAGAGCTCCCCCTCTGGTCAACATATGAAATAACAAGTGTGCGTAAAAATTTGAAGTGCTCCCCCCTCTGGTCAACATATGAAATAACAAGTGTGTGTAAAAATGTGAAGTGCTCCCCCTCTGGTCAACATATGAAATAACAAGTGTGTGGAAACATTTGAAGTGTTCCCCCCTCTGGTCAACATATGAAATAACAAGTGTGTGTAAAAATGTAAAGTGCTCCCCCTCCGGTCAACATATGAAATAACTAGTGTGTGTAAAAATGTGAAGTGCTCCCCCTCTGGTCAACATATGAAATAACTAGTGTGTGTAAAAATGTGAAGTGCTCCCCCCTCTGGTCAACATATGACATAACAAGTGTGTGTAAAAATGTGAAGTGCTCCCCCCTCTGGTCAACATATGAAATAACAAGTGTGTGTAAAAATGTGAAGTGCTCCCCCCTCTGGTCAACATATGACATAACAAGTGTGTGTAAAAATGTGAAGTGCTCCCCCTCTGGTCAACATATGAAATAACAAGTGTGTGTAAAAAATGTGAAGTGCTCCCCCTCTGGTCAACATATGAAATAACAAGTGTGTGTAAAAATGTGAAGTGCTCCCCCTCTGATCAACATATGAAATAACAAGTGTGTGTAAAAATGTGAAGTGCTCCCCCTCTGGTCAACATATGAAATAACAAGTGTGTGTAAAAATTTGAAGTGCTCCCCCCTCTGGTCAACATATGAAATAACAAGTGTGTGTAAAAATGTGAAGTGCTCCCCCTCTGGTCAACATATGAAATAACAAGTGTGTGTAAGAAATAGAAATGTGCCCCCTTTAGTACTAGGATGACAGGGGATGCAAAACAATAACAGTGCAATACTTTTTCATAACATGGTCACTACTGTCTAGTTTCTCTTGTCATATTCTTATTTTACTGTTATATTTTTATTCTCATTGTTGCTTTTTATTTCTATTCTATTGTAATATTTTTCTATTTTGTTTCCATTTACACCCCCATTATTTACTTTTTACTTTTTAAATTCGATTTAAATTCTGTACACTGCTGCTGGAATTTTAATTTTCCTGAGGGAACTCTCCTGAAGGAATCAATAAAGTACTATCTATCTATCTATCTATCTATCTATCTATCTATGGCTAAAATTAATAAAAAAAATAAAAATAAAATAAATATGTATACAGAGACATACTGTAATAACTTGAAGTAAATAATGAAGATTAAAAACCAATTACAAAAAAAAAAAATCAAAAAAATATAAGCAGTCTTTTTCCCACAATGTGTCAACTTCTTTATAATAAAACTGGGAACAATTTTTCATATTCTTTCTGTTTCTGTAATATTGCAATATTTTCTCGTAAAATTATGACTTTTTTAATGTAAAATTATTACTTTTTAATGCAAAATGGCGACATTTGTCATATAAAATCCTGACCTTTATCACAATATTGCCAATTTTTTTAGTTGTTTTTGTAAAATAGTGAAATTTTTTAAATTAAAATTATGACCATTGTCTCATATTTTTTGTTTCTGTAATATTACAATATTTTCTCGCAAAATTAATACTTTTTTAATGTAAAATTATTAGTTTTTAATGCAAAATGGTGACGGTTGTCATATAAAATTCTGACCTTTATCACAATATTGCCTATTTTTTTGTTGTTCTTGTAAAATAAGTGTAGTTGTTTTAAATAAAATTATGACTTTTGTCATAATTCAGACTATCATTATAATATTGCCAAAATGTTAAAGTTTTCTTAAAAAATTGTGACTTTTGTCGAGTAAAATGACGCCTCTTTGTCATGATGTGGACTATGGCGGGTTTGTTTTTCCGAGATGCAATAAAAGTTGGAGCGGACATGGCGTGAAGTTGAAGACATATTTAATTTTAACACTCAAAAGGAACAATAAACAAAAGGCGCTCACAGCGGAGGTAGAAAACTTGGCTATGAAAAACAAAACTACCACTTTGGCGTAAACTATGGACAGAAAACAAAACTTGCTAACTATGGCCTTAATAAACAATAACTTACTTGCGGGCGAAAATTTGAAGTGCTCCCCCCTCTGGTCAACATATGAAATAACAAGTGTGTGTAAAAATGTGAAGTGCTCCCCCTCTGGTCAACATATTAAATAACAAGTGTATGTAAGAAATTGAAATGTGACCCCTTTGGCCAAAATTCATTAAAAATTTTTTTTTTTTAAATATGTATATAGAGACATACTGTAATAACTTGAAGTAAATAATGAAGATTAAAAACCAATTACAAAAAAAAAAAATCAAAAAAATATAAGCAGTCTTTTTCTCACAATGTGTCGACTTCTTTATAATAAAATTGGAAACAATTTCTCATATTCTTTCTGTTTCTGTAATATTACAATATTTTCTCGTAAAATTATGACTTTTTTAATGTAAAATTATTACTTTTTAATGCAAAATGGCGACATTTGTCATATAAAATCCTGACCTTTATCACAATATTGCCAATTTTTTTAGTTGTTTTTGTAAAATAGTCAAATTTTTTAAATTAAAATTATGACCATTGTCTCATATTCTTTGTTTCTGTAATATTACAATATTTTCTCATAAAATTAATACTTTTTTAATGGAAAATTATTAGTTTTTAATGCAAAATGGCGACATTTGTCATATAAAATCCTGACCTTTATCACAATGTTGCCAATTTTTTTAGTTGTTTTTGTAAAATAGTCAAATTTTTTAAATTAAAATTATGACCATTGTCTCATATTCTTTGTTTCTGTAATATTGCAATATTTTCTCGTAAAATTAATACTTTTTTAACGGAAAATTATTAGTTTTTAATGCAAAATGGTGACATTTGTCATATACATTTCTGACTTTTATCACAATATTGCCCATTTTTTTGTTTGTTCTTGTAAAATAGTGAATTTTTTAAAATTAAAATTATGACCATTGTCTCATATTCTTTGTTTCTGTAATATTGCAATATTTTCTCGTAAAATTAATACTTTTTTAACGGAAAATTATTAGTTTTAATGCAAAATGGTGACATTTGTCATATACATTTCTGACTTTTATCACAATATTGCCCATTTTTTTGTTGTTCTCGTAAAATAAGTGTCATTATTTGAGTAAAATGATGACTTTTGCCGAGTAAAATTCAGACTATTATTATAATATTGGCAAAATGTTAAAGTTTCCCTATGAAATTGTGACTTTTGTCGAGTAAAATTACGACTCTTTTCATAAAATTGCCCAAATTTTAAGCTTTTTCTTGTAAAATTGCGACTGTTATTGAGTACAATTCCAACTTTTATCATAATATTGCACAAATGTTCAGTTTTTTTTGTAAAACTCTGACTTGCGTCGAGTAAAATGACGACTTTTGTTACAACACTGCCAAAATTCTACGTTTTTCTTGTGAAATTGTGACTTTTTTCTTGTGAAATTCCAAATCATTTTTCACAACAAGCTTTTTTTATATGTGCATAGTATGTATATATTATTAATGTTGTAAATACACTTCTTTATATATCTAGAAAGGCTGGTCCTAAAGAGGGAGGCTTTTTTCTCAGGTTTCCAGAATATCAGAAATATAAGAATGTGTGTGTGTGTGTGTGTGTGTGTGTGTGTGTGTGTGTGTGTGTGTGTGTTAGCAAAAAGAACCTATTTCCTCTTTGCCGAATCCCCAGCTCTAAATGATGGATTGATATCAGTGTGGTGGTGGATTATGTGTGAATATGTGTGCCAGTGCATGAGCCCTCTCAGCCTCTCCTCTCAGGCCCTTATCGCCTCTTGTCACAAACACAGGATAGGGGATAATCCTTCATACAAGGGGAGCCTTCCATCTCGCTCGCCGGCGGAATTGAAATCAAACACTTTCTGTCATTTGCGTTGACGCAGCGCAGATCGACGGAATTGACACACTTTGCGGGCGGCTGTGACGTATTTGGCGCCGAAATATATCGATGGGCGATGCAAAGCCCCGCAAGGGCCCTATTTTCTTCTATACGCCGAGACGCCTTTTTGAGGACCTTAACATGCACGAAAAGTCCCCGTATTTTGCAGGTGTGTCAGGGAAGGCGAACAATTGTCTATTTTGCAAGTGCTACAATGACAGTCTGAAGTGGCTTTATTTTATAAAATACAATAAAATAAAATAAAATAAAATGTAATTAAATTTAACTGTATTTTATTTTATTTTATTTTGACCCGAGCAAGCCCCGCAAGGGCATTATTGAAATTGTTGTGTTTGTTCTTCTATACGCTTGGACGCCTTTTTGAGGCCCTTTACATGCACGAAAAGTACCCGTATTTTGCAGGTGTGTCAGGGATGGCGACAAAATGTCTATTTTGAGGGTGCCAGAATGACATTTTGAAGTGGTTTTATTTAATTATAATTTTTTTTTTTAATTTAATGTCATTTAATGTCATTTAATGTCATTTAATTTAATTTAATGTCATTTAATGTCATTTAATTTATTTAAATTAAATTAAATTAAATTAAATTATATTAAATTAAATTGTATTTTATTGTATTTTATTGTATTTTATTGTATTTTATTGTATTTTATTGTATTTTATTTTGACCCGAGCAAGCCCCGCAAGGGCACTATTGAAATTGTTGTGTTTGTTCTTCTATACGCTTGGACGCCTTTTTGAAGCCCTTAACATGCACGAAAAGTCCCCGTATTTTGCAAGTGCGTCAGGGATGGCGACAAAATGTCTATTTTGTGGGTGCCAGAAGGACATTTTGAAGTGGCTTTATTTTATTAGAATTTTTTTACGTTTTATTTAATGTCAATTAAATTAAATTAAATTAAATTAAATTAAATTAAATTAAATTAAATTAAATTAAATTAAATTAAATTAAATTAATTTTACTGTATTTTATTGTATTTTATTGTCTTTTATTTTGACCCGAGCAAGCCCCACAAGGGCACTATTGAAATTGTTGTGTTAGTTCTTCCATACGCTTGGACGCCTTTTTGAGGCCCTTTACATGCACGAAAAGTCCCCATATTTTGCAAGTGTGTCAGGGATGGCGACAAAATGTCTATTTTGTGGGTGCCAGAATGACATTTTGAAGTGGTTTTATTTTATTAGAATTTTTTATTTAATGTCATTTAATGTCATTTAGTGCAATTTAATTTATTTAAATTAAAATACATTAAATGACATTAAATGACATTAAATGACATTATATTAAATTAAATATAATTGTATTGTATTGTATTTTATTGTATTTTATTTTGACCCGAGCAAGCCCTATTGAAATTGTTGTGTTTGTTCTTCTATACGCTTTGACGCCTTTTTGAGGACCTTAACATGCACGAAAAGTCCCCGTATTTTGCAGGTGTGTCAGGGATGGTGAAAAATGTTCTATTTTGTGGGTGCCAGAAGGACATTTTGAAGTGGTTTTATTTTATTAGAATTTTTTTAATGTTTTATTTAATGTCATTTAATGTCATTGAATGTCATCGAATGTCATTTAAATTAAGTTAAATTAAATTAAATTAAATTAAATTAAAGTAAATTAAATTGTATTTTATTGTATTTACTTTTATTTTATTTTGACCCGAGCAAGCCCCGCAAGGGCACTATTGAAATTGTTGTGTTTGTTCTTCTATACGCTTGGACACCTTTTTGAGGCCCTTTACATGCACAAAAAGTCCCCGTATTTTGCAGGTGTGTCAGGGATGGCGACAAAATGTCTATTTTGTGGGTGCCAGAAGGACATTTTGAAGTGGCTTTATTTTATTATAATTTTTTATTTTTTATTTAATGCCATTTATTGTCATTTAACGTCATTTAATGCATTTAAATTAAATTAAATTTAATTTAATTTAATTTAATTGTACTTTATTGTATTGTATTTTATTTTATTTTGACCCGAGCAAGCCCCGCGAGGGCCTTTCCTACGCAACAAGATGTGGGCGTGGCATGGCGCCAAACTTTGTTCCGATGGTTTTTTGCCTTTTGTCGTACTTTAACGAACACCTCATAGGGACTTTGACCAAATTAGT
>NC_084744.1:63156118-63163618 GCF_033978785.1 Entelurus aequoreus | reverse complement strand
TCCGTCAAAAAATCGGCATTTCTTCTGTCAAGAAGTCGGCATTTTTTCTGTCAAAAGTCGGCATTTTTTCTGTCAAAAGTCGGCATTTTTTCTGTAAAAAAAATTGGGATTTTTTCCTGTCAAAAAGTCGGGATTTTTTTCTGTCAAAAAATTGGGATTTTTTTCTGTTACAAAGTCGGGAATTTTTTCTTTCAAAAAGTCTGGATTTTTTCTGTCAAAAAGTCTGCATTTTTCTTGTCAAAAAGTTGGCATTTTTCCTGTCAAAAAGTCGGCATTTTTTCTGTCCAAAAGTCGGCATTTTTTCTGTCAAAAAGTCTGCTTTTTTTCAGTCAAAAAGTCTGCATTTTTTCCGTCAAAAAATTTGTTTTTTTTTCTGTCAAAGAATCGGGATTTTTTTCCGTCGAAAAGTCGGGATTTTTTTCTGTTAAAAAGTTGGGAATTTTTCTTTCAAAAAGTCTGAATATTTTTCTGTCACAAAGTCGGCATTTTGTCTGTCACAAAGTCTGCATTTTTTCTGCCAAAAAGTCAGCATTTTTTTTGTCAAAAAATTGGCATTTTTTTCTGTCAAAAAGTCAGAATTTTTTTCCGTCAAAATATAGGAATTTTTTTCTGTTAAAAAGTTGGGAATTTTTCTTTCAAAGAGTCGGCATTTTTTCTGTCAAAAAGTTGGCATTTTTTCTGTCAAGAAGTCGGCATTTTTTGTGCCAAAAAATTGGGATTTTTTTCTGTCAAAAAATCGGGATTTTTTCCGTCAAAAAGTTGGGATTTTTTTCTGTCAAAAAATCGGCATTTTTTCCGTCAAAAAGTCTGCATTTTTTCCGTCAAAAAATTGGGACTTTTTTCCGTCAAAAAATCGGCATTTTTTTTCCGTCAAAAAGTCTGCATTTTTTCCGTCAAAAAATTGGGATTTTTTTTTGTCAAAAAATCGGGATTTTTTTCCGTCAAAAAGTCTGGATTTCTTTCTGTTAAAAAGTTGGGAATTTTTCTTTCAAAAAGTCTGAATTTTTTCTGTCAAAAATTCGGCATTTTTTTCTGTCAAAAAGTCGGCACTTTTTCCGTCAAAAAATTGGGATTTTTTTCGGTCAAAAAGTCTGGATTTTTTCCGTCAAAAAATAGGGATTTTTTTCTGTTAAAAAGTTGGACATTTTTCTTTCAAAGAGTCATCATTTTTTCTGTCAAAAAGTCGGCATTTTTTGTGCCAAAAAATCGGGATTTTTTTCCGTCAAAAAGTCTGGATTTCTTTCTGTTAAAAAGTTGGGAATTTTTCTTTCAAAGAGTCTGCATTTTTTCTGTCAAAAAGTTGGCATTTTTTCTGTCAAAAAGTCGGCATTTTTTGTGCCAAAAAATTGGGATTTTTTTCTGTCAAAAAATCGGGATTTTTTCCGTCAAAAAGTTGGGATTTTTTCCGTCAAAAAATTGGGATTTTTTTCTGTCAAAAAATCGGCATTTTTTCCGTCAAAAAATTAGCATTTTTTTCCGTCAAAAAATTTGGACTTTTTTCCATCAAAAAAACGGCATTTTTCCCGTCAAAAAGTCTTCATTTTTTCCGTCAAAAAATTGGGATTTTTTTCCGTCAAAAAATCGGGATTTTTTTCCGTCAAAAAGTCTGGATTTTTTTCTGTTAAAAAGTTGGGAATTTTTCTTTCAAAAAGTCTGAATTTTTTCTGTCACAAAGTCGGCATTTTTTCTGTCAAAAATTCGGCATTTTTTCTGTCAAAAAGTCGGCATTTTTTCCGTCAAAAAATTGGGATTTTTTTCGGTCAAAAAGTCTGGATTTTTTTCCGTCAAAAAATAGGGATTTTTTTTCTGTTAAAAAGTTGGAAATTTTTCTTTCAAAGAGTCGTAATTTTTTCTGTCAAAAAGTCGGCATTTTTTGGGCCAAAAAATTGGGATTTTTTTCCGTCAAAAAGTTGGGATTTTTTTCTGTTAAAAAGTCGGGAATTTTTCTTTCAAAAAGTCGGCATTTTTTTTCTTCAAAAAGTCAGCATTTTTGGTGCAGCCTTCATGGAGTCTATCCTCACCTCCTCCATCACCGTGTGGTTCCCTGGCGCCACAGCATGGACTGCAGCGCATGGTACGTACTGCTGAGAAGGTGATTGGCTGCAAACTCCCATCCCTCCAGGACCTGTTCTCCTCCAGGACCAGGAGGCGTGTGGGTCGGATCACAGCTGACTCTTCTCACCCTGGTCACCAACTATTCTCCCCTCTCCCCTCAGGCAGGAGACTACGCTCCATCCAGACCCACACCTCCCGCCACCTGAACAGTTTTTTCCCCTGGGCCATCAGGCGGATGAACAATAACAAGATCTGATAGGTCAGTTACAGCTCATTTTATTACCTATTCTGTGTTAAATGTGTTTTATGTTGCACCATTGCACCAAGTGAAATTCCTGGTTTGTGAACCCGTTCTCAGACAATGGCTATAAAAACTCTTCTGATTCTGATTCTGATTCTGAAGTAAGTGATTCAGCTAACTCTACCTCTTTATCTACATGTCAGCCCCACACTTCAGTCTTCTTCCTGTCTTGCTCATCTCTTTGTGTGTGGGACCGTCCCATGAAGTGCTCGGATGCTAGCGGGACAGTCGACTCCATTGTGATCCGCCGATAATGAACCTTTTGTTTGCGTTATATAGACACGCACACTGGAAGGCTCCTTTTGTCCCCCCAGCACCGTGGTACGCCAGGGATCCACCGTGGTACGCCAGGGATCCACAGCTGGACCAGTGCCGGGCGGGGACTGGGAACAAGGATGGGGTGAGGATCGGTCGATAATAAAGACACGTAAAAAGGTCTTTCAAGAAAACGAACATTTTTAACAAGTAATATTAAGGATAAATAAATATTAATTATGCTACATTTTCTTAATACTCATTTTTGTTGTCTGTGTTTACTGTTGTTTCTTTAAACCTAACAATTATAACAAGTTCTTTAACCAAACCCATATACCGTACATTCCGGTAATATGGACTGGACTCTCACTATTATGTTAGATCCACTATGGACTGGACTCTCACTATTATGTTAGATCCACTATGGATTGGACTCTCACTATTATGTTAGATCCACTATGGACTGGACTCTCACACTATTATGTTAGATCCACTATGGACTGGACTCTCACTATTATGTTAGATCCACTATGGACTGGACTCTCACTATTATGTTAGATCCACTATGGACTGGACTCTCACTATATTATGTTAGATCCACTATGGACTGGACTCTCACACTATTATGTTAGATCCACTATGGACTGGACTCTCACTATTATGTTAGATCCACTATGGACTGGACTCTCACTATTATGTTAGATCCACTATGGACTGGACTCTCACTATTATGTTAGATCCACTATGGACTGGACTCTCACTATTATGTTAGATCCACTATGGATTGGACTCTCACTATTATGTTAGATCCACTATGGACTGGACTCTCACTATTATGTTAGATCCACTATGGACTGGACTCTCACTATTATGTTAGATCCACTATGGACTGGACTCTCACTATTATGTTAGATCCACTATGGATTGGACTCTCACTATTATGTTAGATCCACTATGGACTGGACTCTCACTATTATGTTAGATCCACTATGGACTGGACTCTCACTATTATGTTAGATCCACTATGGACTGGACTCTCACTATTATGTTAGATCCACTATGGACTGGACTCTCACTATTATGTTAGATCCACTATGGACTGGACTCTCACTATTATGTTAGATCCACTATGGACTGGACTCTCACTATATTATGTTAGATCCACTATGGACTGGACTCTCACACTATTATGTTAGATCCACTATAGACTGAACTCTCACACTATTATGTTAGATCCACTATGGTCTGGACTCTCACACTTTTATGTTAGATCCACTTTGGACTGGACTCTCACACTATTATGTTAGATCCACTATGGACTGATGATTGATTGATTGATTGATTGATTGATTGATTGATCGATGTACACTTTTGACCAGGACTGTACACTGGTAGCTTCATCCGTTGGAGTTTCACCTCATAGTTGTCGGACAGATTCTAGCCTCCTTACGAGTTGCCCTCGAGCAGGGCGTGGGACGCCGTTCGCACACCCCCTCACTTTGCTGCCTCCCCTGGTGTGCCTGCATGGCCCGCATCCTCCAGGAGGGATTACGTTGAGTCGAATAACGAAGCTTCCGTCGATATATAAGATAAACACCCTACGCTATGAGTGGGGAGATGAGATAAACACCCCACGCTATGAGTGGGGAGATGAGATAAACACCCCACGCTATGAGTGGGGAGAGGTGGTTTGCAATATTTGCAGCTTTAAAAAGTCATTCTGTGCTAAGAAATGTCCGATCCCCACACTGGATTTGCTATTAATTTGAGTGCTAAACGTATGCGTTGATGGCTCTTTCCCCGACCGCCATTCTTCCTGCCGCCTCCCATTCATCACGGCTTTAACTGCCGGCCGTGTTACTGTAGCGCACGCTGTCGCCATGCGGGCGGGAACAAACTGCTCCTTGATGTACGAGGGCCGACGCCCACCATAAACATATTCACTTTTAACTAGCCTTGCTACCGGCTTGGCGCGGCGACACGTCACATGCGGTGCGCATGAAAACTGCCGGTGAGGAATGAACCCCCTGGGTGCTAGCTCATAACTCTCTTGCCTCTGTCCTTCCCGTCCTCCGCATCCATCCATCTCTATTCCTCGAGCAAGGCATTAGGCCTCCGGTAGCCTGCTAGAGTGCGCCCGTGTCTTTGGCAATAGAAGAAACAACTCATCATCTGCCAGGATCTTCAGCTCTCACCGGGTCGGTTCGCAGTCGAGTGTGAAGCCACTGGGATGGGAATCGGCACATCCGAGTCCGAGTCCATGGTTCTCACCCGGGAAAGGGTGGAGTGTCATCTCCGGGTTGGGGAGGAGATCTTGCCCCAAGTGGAGGAATTCAAGTACCTCGGAGTCTTGTTCACGAGTGAGCGAAGAGTGGATCGTATGTACATATATGTGACCTGTGCTGGCAAAATGAGTCGCAATGAGGAAGTTTTAAAAACTGAGTTATTGTTATTTACACATTCTCCATCTAAAGACCTTCAAAATGATATATGGTTTGTTGGAATCGGACAGAAAATGACCGAGTTACATCCGATTGAAGTCGACCAAGTTTGAGGGTCCGTTTTGAGGAAAAACAGCTTAAAGTTTACTGTTCCAGAACAGAATGTTCCAAAACAAAACTCCATAGCAACCATACCTTTCAGGCCTACTGAAAGCCACTACTAGCGACCACGCAGTCTGATAGTTTATATATCAATGATGAAATCTTAACATTGCAACACATGCCAATACGGCCGGGTTAACTTATAAAGTGACTTTTAAAACTTCCCGGGAAATATCCGGCTGAAACATCGCGGTATGATGACGTATGCGCGTGACGAAGTCAGAGTAACGGAAGTTATGGTACCCCGTAGAATCCTATACAAAAAGCTCTGTTTTCATTTCATAATTCCACAGTATTCTGGACATCTTTTGCAATTTGTTTAATGAACAATGAAGGCTGCAAAGAAGACAGTTGTAGGTGGGATCGGTGTATTAGCAGCGGACTACAGCAACACAACAAGGAGGACTTTGTTGGAGCGCTAGCCGCGCTAGCCGCGCTAGCTGCCGACCTCACATTAACTTCCTACGTCTCCGGGCCGCCAAACGCATCGGGTGAAGTCCTTCGTCCTTCTGCCGATTGCTGGAACGCAGGTGAGCACGGGTGTTGATGAGCAAATGAGGGCTGGCTGGCGTAGGTGGAGAGATAATGTTTTTAGCATAGCTCTGTGAGGTCCCGTTGCTAAGTTGCTAAGTTAGCTTCAATGGCGTCGTTAGCACAGCATTGTTAACCTTCGCCAGCCTGGAAAGCATTAACCGTGTATTTACATGTCCACGGTTTAATAGTATTGTTGATTTTCTATCTATACTTCCTTCTATCCTTTATTTTTTTGTTTCTATATGCAGTTAAAGCACGATGCTATCACGTTAGCTCGTAGCTAAAGCATTTCGCCGATGTCGTGGAGATAAAAGGCACTGAATGTCCATTTTGCGTTCTCGACTCTCATTTTCAAGAGGATATAGTATCCCAGGTGGTTTGAAATACAAATCCGTGATCCACAATAGAAAAAGGAGAGTGTGGAATCCAATGAGCCAGCTTGTACCTAAGTTACGGTCAGAGCGAAAAAAGATACGTCCATCACTGCCTCTCAAGTCCTTCACTGTAACGTTCCTCATCTACGAATCTTTCATCCTCGCTCAAATTAATGGGGTAATCATCACTTTCTCGGTCCGAATCTCTCTCGCTCCATTGTAAACAACGGGGAATTGTGAGGAATACTAGCTCCTGTGACGTCACGCTACTTCCGCTACAGGCAAGGCTTTTTTTTTTTATCAGCGAGCAAAAGTTGCGAACTTTATCGTCGATTTTCTCTACTAAATCCTTTCAGCAAAAATATGGCAATATCGCGAAATGATCAAGTATGACACATAGAATGGATCTGCTATTCCCGTTTAAAGAAAAAAAAATCATTTCAGTAGGCCTTTAAAAGTCCTTGTAGCAACACCAAAATTGGTACAATTAAAGTCAAATCCCATGTCTAAAGGAAAAATATATATTCAACTCTATTGAAAACGGTTACATACAAAAATGTCAACATTGTTATGTCATCGTTTTTTTGTTCACTGGTCAGTTTGTCAGCCGGTCAGCTGTCCGTAATATTCCTGACCAGCAGCACTAAGAAGATCTGCCGACTGCAGTGAATTTAGCGCACTTGCAACCGCCCGCGTACCCTCTCCACCTTCTAAATCCATTACGGAATGTAAAACAGTCTAACTTATCCACAAAAATAACAATTAAATGTTCGAAAATCACCTTTTTTCACCAAAATATTCCGCTCGAATTACTGTGTTGTTTTTCATCAGGGCGCTGCCATGATACCACAATGCACCGCGCGGGGTGATCCAACCGACGAGGGTACGCCTCACAAGCCGGGTTTGTTTACGTCGGGACAGGTTTAAAAACTCGAATTATATTGGTTCAGAATGGCGTCATCGGGAATTCCATGCTCATTTTCAGAAAGTAGGTAAACTTGGCGTCACAATGATAGCAAATATGGCTAGGGGGATTCCCCCTTATTGCCGCCAGTGAGCGTTGAAAACACTTGATTTTCTCAAGGAATTTTAACACAAAGGACTAATTTCTGCAGACATACCTCGTAGAAAACCTTCAAATAAAGGTGATTTAAGATGTTTTCTTGCTATTTCGATGATTGGGATCGCTATCTAGGTTCCATTCTAGAGGCTAACCTTTTCTGTGATGAAATGGCAACCAAGGTAATCAGAAAGGTTAACCAACGAACGAGATTTCTCTACAGAATCTCCTCTCTGGTCAACAAAAGCACCTTGAGGATTCTGGCGGGAACTCTCGTTCAACCCTTTTTCCATTACGCATGCACCTCCTGGTACCCTA
>NC_084744.1:63148618-63151118 GCF_033978785.1 Entelurus aequoreus | reverse complement strand
CAATGAAATTACAGCACCAATGATAGTCACACACACATTAGGTGTGGTGAAATTTGTCCTCTGCATTTGACCCATCCCCCTTGTTCACCCCCTGGAAGGTGAGGGGAGCAGTGAGCAGCAGCGGTAGGCGCGCCCGGGAATAATTTTTGGTGATTTTTAACCCCCAATTCCAACCCTTGATGCTGAGTGTCAAGCAGGGAGGTAACGGGTCCCATTTTTATAGAGTTTGGTATGACTCAGTCCAGGGTTTGAACTCAAAACCTACCCACCAATTTTAAAAAAAAATATATATATATATATATGTATGTATATATATATATATATATATATATATATATATATATATATATATATATATATATATATATATATATATATATATATATATATATATATATATATATATATATATATATATATATATATATATATATATATTTTAATGTTGATTAGACGTTTTTTTTTTTTTTTTAATAATATCCACAAAGTTCAACGAGTAGGTTGGCTTACGTGTGACCATTTGTGTTGACTTTTTGTGCTGGTTCGATTTTATTTTTTATTTTTTGTGTGCACCATGACTAGGGAAGGTTGTTTGGATTGGGTCATTTAATTAATTTAATTCAATGAAATTAAAGCACCAATGATAGTCACACACACACTAGGTGTGGTGAAATTTGCCCTCTGCATTTGACCCCTCACCCTTGGTCACCCCCTGGGAGGTGAGGGGAGCAGTGAGCAGCAGCGGTGGTCGCGCCCGGGAATCATTTTTGGTGATTTTTAACCCCTAATTCCAACCCTTGATACTGAGTGCCAAGCCTACTATCAAAATGACTTTAAAAGTCTTATATAAGTGTTATAATGAAGGCAACACATGATGTAAGTGTCTATATTAGTTATATTAGCCTACTATCAAAATGACTTTAAAAGTCTTATATAAGTGTTATAATGAAGACAACACATGATGTAAGTGTCTATATTAGCCTACTATCAAAATGACTTTAAGTCTTATATAAGTGTTATAATGAATGCAACACATGATGTAAGTGTCTATATTAGCCTAGTATCAAAATGACTTTAAAAGTCTTATATAAGTGTTATAATGAAGGCAACACATGATGTAAGTGTCTATTTTAGCTATATTAGCCTACTATCAAAATGACTTTAAAAGTCTTATATAAGTGTTATAATGAAGACAACACATAATGTAAGTGTCTATATTAGCCTACTATCAAAATGACTTTAAAAGTCTTCTATAAGTGTTATAATGAAGGCAACACGTGACGTAAGTGTCTATATTAGCGATATTAGCCTACTATAAATCCAAGGCGTTTCCTATCCTGCCAAAAGGAGGGGAAATGTTCCCGCGTAGACACATGCGATGTACTCTAAAGATAAAAACATTGGCATTTCTGTGATCACACCTTGTAAACCCAAATAGAGTTTCATGTCACGCCTCAGCTCCCGCTTAAATTGGCAAATTCACCCCGCTGTGCGCAGATAGTCGACAGCGTCCCCGACTCCCCCTAACAACGTGCGTACGCGCCCCAGACCCGTTTTTTAATCTGCCATCAAAAAGCAATGGCGGGGTCGGTGTATCAAAAAAAAAATCCAATCAAAGACAAGTCGACGCCATTAAGGCTCGGCGGGAGTCACATTAGGGGAACGTGTTGAGCACTAAACTGCGTGAGGGGTTAGGTTTTTAAAAAAAAGATGAATAACACGGCGCGTGGTCGTTAACACGACTTACAGGTGGAAAACAAAAACACAGATCCTAACGACGTCTAGAGCGATGCAATTGTAGCGACGTTGAAAGAGCCATGTTGGACCAGAAATACAAAAAACTAATTTGTCTGCTTCTTTTATGAATTTATTATGGGTCTACCTGAAAATGTGAGCAAATCTGCTGGGTCAAAAGTATGGAGGAAAAGTTCTGTTGTTACGTTTGACTAAGGGAGATGACGGCTCAGACACCAGGGGGCAGTAATGTTCAAAGATTTATTATATATATAGACCATATATATATAATAATCAAACAATACTAAATATACTAACTAAGGGAATGGAGTGTGACAAAATCCAAGAGTGTGTATAGTGTAAGACTATGTGTGTAGATTAGCTGTTGAGTGTTACCGTAAATGTTGAACGAGAGACAAGGAAGTCCAGGGGAGAGAGAAGTCTACAGGTCCGAGTCCAAAGCGGGGGAAGTCAAGGATCGAGGGAGGCAGTCAGAGTCCAGAGGGAGATCCAGGGAAAAGTGAGACGCACAGCTCACTTTCAAGGCGACGGAGGGTATGTACGCGAACACAAGGTTATATTCCGGCGCGGGATGGCAGGTTGTGCCGGCTTATGAAGGCAGCTCGCTCATCACGGGCAGCTGCGCTGATTGCAGATTGTCTGCAGGCGCGAGGAGGCACGCCCGCAGCGGAGAGAGAGCGCCTGTGGGCGTGGCCCGCGGTGCGTTCGTCCGGACGCAAAGATAGGGGCGAAAGGCATGCTAGCA
>NC_084744.1:63073618-63138618 GCF_033978785.1 Entelurus aequoreus | reverse complement strand
GTTTATGTATCGTCCTGGGACTTTGGGGAGGGGGGGTGGGGGGAGCTAAGCAATGATGAGGGGTGTGCAGCCGTCTATTAGGATGTTACAGCAGTTTTTTCTCGGCGGAGCCACGTCAAAGTCACGTTACAAGCTCCGTCATGGAGACACTCTCTGTCCAACAAAAATAACAAATACATGAATATCCATAAAGCTTATTTTTTCAGGGACACCATGCCTACTGTAAACAATAGTAGGGCCTTCAGAGTCACTTTATAAATTGGTCGTTGTAAAAGGTTATAAAGTACCAATGATTGTCACACGCACACACTAGGTGTGGTGAAATCTGTCCTCTGTATTTGACCCATTCCCCTTGTTCCACCCCCTGGGAGGTGAGGGGAGCAGTGAGCAGCAGCGGTGGCTGCGCCCGGAAATCATTTTTTAGGATGTTACAGCAGTTTTTTCTCGGCGGAGCCACGTCAAAGTCATGTTACAAGCTCCATCATGGAGACATCCCACTCCAGCAGTACTCTCTGTCCAACAAAAATAACAAATAAATGAATATCCATGAAGCTTATTTTTTCAGGGACACCATGCCTACTGTAAACAATAGTAGAGCCTTCAGGGTCACTTTATAAATTGGTCGTTGTAAAAGGTTATAAAGTACCAATGATTGTCACACGCACACACTAGGTGTGGTGAAATCTGTCCTCTGTATTCGACCCATCCCCTTGTTCCACCCCCTGGGAGGTGAGGGGAGCAGTGAGCAGCAGCGGTGGCTGCGCCCGGAAGTCATTTTTAGGATGTTACAGCAGTTTTTTCTCGGCGGAGCCACGTCAAAGTCACGTTACAAGCTCCGTCATGGAGACACTCTCTGTCCAACAAAAATAACAAATAAATGAATATCCATGAAGCTTATTTTTTCAGGGACACCATGCCTACTGTAAACAATAGTAGGGCCTTCAGGGTCACTTTATAAATTGGTCGTTGTAAAAGGTTATAAAGTACCAATGATTATCACACACACACACTAGGTGTGGTGAAATGTGTCCTCTGTATTCGACCCATCCCCTTGTTCCACCCCCTGGGAGGTGAGGGGAGCAGTGAGCAGCAGCGGTGGCTGCACCCGGAAATCATTTGGGTGATTCAACCCCCAATTCCAACCCTTTGATGCTAAGTGCCAAGCAGCGAAGTAATGGGTCCCATTTTTATAGTCTTTGGTATGGTTTTTGATCTCACGACCTACCGATATCAGGGCGGACACTCTAACCCAGTGGTTCTTAACCTTGTTGGAGGTACCGAACCCCACCAGTTTCATATGTGCATAAGTGTGACTTCTGCTGTTGCCGTATCCGTAATACGCCGTTAGGGAGAAGTTTTTATTGACCCAATGAGTCGGGTGTGTCTCGACCTACGCGGCGGACGCTCCGTCGAACCCCTGAGGCCAACTAACCGAACCCCTAGGGTTGGATCCAACCCAGGTTAAGAACCAGTGTTCTAACCACAAAAAAACAGGATATTTCTTTGCAAACGACCATATGTTTTGAATTATCAGGGACACCTCGGTCTCCTTAGACTCTTATGTTAGATCCACTATGGACTGGACTCTCACGCTATTATGTTAGATCCACTATGGACTGGACTCTCACACTCTTATGTTAGATCCACTATGGACTGGACTCTCACACTCTTATGTTATATCCAATATGGACTGGACTCTCACTATTATGTTAGATCCACTATGGACTGGATTCTCACTCTTATGTTGGATCCAATATGGACTGGATTCTCACTCTTATGTTAGATCCACTATGGACTGGACTCTCACTATTATGTTAGATCCACTATGGACTGGACTCTCACTATTATGTTAGATCCACTATGGACTGGACTCTCACTATTATGTTAGATCCACTATGGACTGGATTCTCACTCTTATGTTAGATCCAATATGGACTGGATTCTCACTCTTATGTTAGATCCACTATGGACTGGACTCTCACTATTATGTTAGATCCACTATGGACTGGACTCTCACTATTATGTTAGATCCACTATGGACTGGACTCTCACACTATTATGTTAGATCCACTATGGACTGGACTCTCACACTCTTATGTTAGATCCACTATGGACTGGACTCTCACACTATTATGTTAGATCCACTATGGACTGGACTCTCACACTATTATGTTAGATCCACTATGGACTGGACTCTCACTATTATGTTAGATCCACTATGGACTGGACTCTCACTATTATGTTAGATCCACTATGGACTGGACTCTCACACTATTATGTTAGATCCACTATGGACTGGACTCTCACACTATTATGTTAGATCCACTATGGACTGGGCTCTCACTATTATGTTAGATCCACTATGGACTGGACTCTCACACTATTATGTTAGATCCACTATGGACTGGACTCTCACACTATTATGTTAGATGCACTATGGACTGGACTCTCACACTATTATGTTAGATCCACTATGGACTGGACTCTCACACTATTATGTTAGATCCACTATGGACTGGACTCTCACACTATTATGTTAGATCCACTATGGACTGGACTCTCACTATTATGTTAGATCCACTATGGACTGGACTCTCACTATTATGTTAGATCCACTATGGACTGGACTCTCACTATTATGTTAGATCCACTATGGACTGGGCTCTCACTATTATGTTAGATCCACTATGGACTGGACTCTCACTATTATGTTAGATCCACTATGGACTGGGCTCTCACTATTATGTTAGATCCACTATGGACTGGACTCTCACACTATTATGTTAGATCCACTATGGACTGGACTCTCACACTATTATGTTAGATCCACTATGGACTGGACTCTCACTATTATGTTAGATCAACTATGGACTGGACTCTCACTATTATGTTAGATCCACTATGGACTGGACTCTCACACTATTATGTTAGATCCACTATGGACTGGACTCTCACACTATTATGTTAGATCCACTATGGACTGGACTCTCACACTATTATGTTAGATCCACTATGGACTGGACTCTCACACTATTATGTTAGATCCACTATGGACTGGACTCTCACACTATTATGTTAGATCCACTATGGACTGGACTCTCACACTATTATGTTAGATCCACTATGGACTGGACTCTCACACTATTATGTTAGATCCACTATGGACTGGACTCTCACACTATTATGTTAGATCCACTATGGACTGGACTCTCACACTATTATGTTAGATCCACTATGGACTGGACTCTCACACTCTTATGCTAGATCCACTATGGACTGGACTCTCACACTATTATGTTAGATCCACTATGGACTGGACTCTCACACTATTATGTTAGATCCACTATGGACTGGACTCTCACACTATTATGTTAGATCCACTATGGACTGGACTCTCACACTATTATGTTAGATCCACTATGGACTGGACTGTCACTATTATGTTAGATCCACTATGGACTGGACTCTCACTATTATGTTAGATCCACTATGGACTGGACTCTCACACTATTATGTTAGATCCACTATGGACTGGACTCTCACACTATTATGTTAGATCCACTATGGACTGGACTCTCACTATTATGTTAGATCCACTATGGACTGGACTCTCACTATTATGTTAGATCCACTATGGACTGGACTCTCACACTATTATGTTAGATCCACTATGGACTGGACTCTCACACTATTATGTTAGATGCACTATGGACTGGACTCTCACACTATTATGTTAGATCCACTATGGACTGGACTCTCACACTATTATGTTAGATCCACTATGGACTGGACTCTCACACTATTATGTTAGATCCACTATGGACTGGACTCTCACACTATTATGTTAGATCCACTATGGACTGGACTCTCACCAGTACCATTTCTGACTGGTCCTTGTACAATCGCAAGAGGCCTAACTTCGGCACGATTGGCTGAAGCTGGCTCGGGTGCACATGATGAAGCGCTTCAGTCCTGTGGATGGAAGGATGTCTCCACGTCCAATTAAACTATTGATCTGAGGGACTGGACTGTGGCAGACTTTGACATTTCCCTGGTATTTCCAGACGAGGGACGTTGTGACTTTAGACATTTGACCTATATTACCCCCGAACGCGACTGCACACACAAACACAAAGTGAACACACGGAAACCACGGAACACGGGTGTGCTCACGCAGGCTCCCGACGTCTGCAGAATTTAGTTTGGAGTCAATGTGGACGTCCTCTATAAGTCAATCATCCAATCAGTGCTCTCCTGACTACACGGGTCAAAGGGCGGGGCGATGGCATTCTTAGCGACCACAGAGCCCAACAGATGTTACAAATGCAGACTTTTCGACGGAAAAAAATCCCGATTTTTTGACAGAAAAAATCCCGACTTTTTGAAAGAAAAATTCCTGACTTTTTAACAAAAAAAACCCCAGACTTTTTGACAGAAAAAATGCCAATTTTTTGACAGGAAAAATGCAGAGTTTTTGAGAGAAAAAAAATCTTGATTTGTTGATAGAAAAAATCCCAACTTTTTGGCGGAAAAAATGCAGACTTTTTGACAGAAAAAAATCCAGACTTTTTAACGGAAAAAATTCCAACTTTTTGACCAAAAAATGCCGCCTTTTTGACAGAAAAAAATCCCACATTGCAAAAGAAGGCATTTTCACCACTGTGTTACATGGCTTTTCCTTTTAACAACACTCAATAAAGGTTTGGGAACTGAGGAGACACATGTTTGAAGTGGAATTCTTTCCCATTCTCGCTTGATGTACAGCTTAAGTTGTTCAACAGTCTCCCTTCTCATATTTTAGCCTTCATATTTTCAATGGGAGACAGGTCTGGACTACAGGCAGGCCAGTCTAGTACCCGCACTCTTTTACTATTAAGCCACGTTGATGTAACTCAGCTGCGCTCCGTATGGGTACTCAGTTGTAATACACTTTCACACCACCTGTGGCAGCAATGACAACATCAAACAAACAAAAACAGAAGAAGTCCGGATCTAAAGTTTCTAACAGAAAAAATGCCGACTTTTTGACAGAAAAAATGCCGACATATGACAGGAAAATATCCAGAATTTTAGACAGGAAAAATGCAGACTTTTTGACCGAAAAAAATGCAGATTTTTTGACAGAAAAAATCCAGACCTTTTGAAAGAAAAATTCATGACTTTTTGACAGAAAAAATGCCATCTTTTTGCCGGAAAAAAAAGCCCATTTTTCAACCGAAAAAATCCCGACTTGTGGACAGAAAAAATGCTGTCTTTTTGACAGAAAAAATACTGTCTTTTTGACAGAAAAAAATCCAGATTTTTTGACAGAAAAAATTCAGACTTTTTAACAGAAAAAATTCCAACTTTTTGACAGAAAAAATGCTGACTTTTTAACAAAAAAAATGCCCACTTTTTTCCGGAAAAAAAAGCCCATTTTTCGACCGAAAAAATCCCGACTTGTTGACAGAAAAAATGCTGTCTTTTTGACAGAAAAAATGCTGTCTTTTTGACAGAAAAAAATCCAGATTTTTTGACGGAAAAAATTCAGCCTTTTTGACAGAAAAAAATCCAGATTTTTTGACAGAAAAAATTCAGACTTTTTAACAGAAAAAATTCCAACTTTTTGACAGAAAAAATGCTGACTTTTTAACAAAAAAAATGCCAACTTTTTGCCGAAAAAAAAAGCCCATTTTTCGACCGAAAACATCCCGACTTGTTGACAGAAAAAATGCTGTCTTTTTGACAGAAAAAATGCTGTCTTTTTGATAGAAAAAATGCTGTCTTTTTGACAGAAAAAAATCCAGATTTTTTGACAGAAAAAATTCAGACTTTTTAACAGAAAAAAATTCCAACTTTTTGACAGAAAAATGCTGACTTTTTAACAAAAAAATGCCCACTTTTTGACAGAAAAAATGCAGACTTTTTGACAGAAAAAAATCCCGACTTTTTGAAAGAAAAATTCCAGACTTTTTGACAGAAAAAATCCAGATTTTTTGACAGAAAAAATCCCGATTTTTTGACAGAAACAAATCCAGATTTTTTGACATAAAAAAATCCCGACTTTTTAACAGAAAAATTCCAACTTTTTGACAGAAAAAAATGCCGACTTTTTGACAGAAAAAAATCCCACATTGCAGAAAAAAAGGCATTTTCACCAGTGTGTTACATGGCTTTTCCTTTTAACAACACTCAGTAAAGGTTTGGGAACTGAGGAGACACATTTTTGAAGTGGAATTATTTCCCATTCTTGCTTGATGTACAGTTTAAGTTGTTCAACAGTCTCCCTTCTCATATTTTAGCCTTCATATTTTCAACGGGAGACAGGTCTGGACTACAGGCAGGCCAGTCTAGTACCCGCACTCTTTTTCTACGAAGCCACGCTGTTGTAACACGTGGCTTGGCATCGTCTTGCTGAAATAAGCAGGGGCGTCCATGAGAACGTTGCTTGGATGTTGCTCCAAAAGCTGTATGTACCTTTCAGCAATAATGGCGCCTTCACATATTGCAGGCATCGAATTCCAAATGAGCTAATATTTGCAAAAACTAACAACGTTTACCATTTCGAACATTAAGTATCTTGTCTTTGCAGTCCATTCAATTGAATATAAGTTGAAAAGGATTTGCAAATCCTTGTATTCTGTTTTTATTTCGTAGAAGGTTCCTCCGAGGTGTGGCGGCGAAGCTCTCGCACAGATGGGCGAACACTCGTATAAGCGGTAAAGACGCGTCTAGGAATCTGGCAGCCGACAATAAAGCACTCAGTGAAACATTTATGACTTTCATAAACAAGAGTCGGTGATTAATGTTAGCCCTCGTCTTTGGGATTCCTATTAAACCGTGACACATTTACGCCCTCGGTCGGTGCAGCCGAAGCCCCGTTAAACATCTCCCAGGACGGATTGGCCACGTCACGCATACAGTAAACACAAACACCCGCAAGAAAGGCCATCAAATAACACCTTTCTGGTGTTTCCTCCCATGTTGTCCACCTTCCAACGATCAGGCATATTCCCGGGTCTTGTGTAACTAGGATTGCTGGAAGATGGTCTCCGGGCTGTGGGACACGTTTAACAACTGAGAGAGCAGGCGTATAAAGGTGATGATGTATCACCAGGAATGAAGAACACTGCCAACAAAAACCAAGACCCAGCGGGTTATTGTTGGTCAATGACCTTTGAGAAAACTGAGCAAAACCTTCGGCGTTAAACAATAAATAAATGCCATCCATGCATCCATCTTGTTCCGCTTATCCAAGGTCGGGTCGCAGGGGCAGCAACCTGAGCAGAGAAACCCAGACTTGCCTCTCCCCAGCCACTTGGTCCAGCTCCTCCCGGGGGATCCCGAGGCGTTCCCAGGCCAGTCGGGAGACATAGTCTTCCCAACGTGTCCTGGGTCTTCCCGGTGGCCTCCTGCCGGTCGGACGTGCCCTAAACACCTCCGACCGGCAGGTCAGGATGCCACCCGAACATCTGGTCAGGATGTTCGGGTGGCATCCTGACCAGATGCCCGAACCACCTCATGTGGCTCCTCTCCATGTGGAGGAGCATCGGCTTTACTCTGAGCTCCTCCCGGATGACAGAGCTTCTCACCCTCTCTCTAAGGGAGAGACCCGCCACCCGGCGAAAGAAACTCATTTCGGCCGCTTGTACCCGTTATCTTGTCCTTTCGGTCATGAGCTTTGGGTTATGACCGAAAGGACAAGATCACGGGTACAAGTATTTTCCCTAGCGTAACCCCTCTGGTTCAGTGCCTGCTTTTCTGTTCCACTTGGGCACGAAAGACAAGTGAGCTTATAACCCAGAAACCAGCTCTTGAGGTTGTCAGGAAATGAGGTTTACCAATGTACACATCAGCCTAAGCAGGGAAGCCCAGACTTTCCTCTCCCCAGCCACTTGGTCCAGCTCCTCCCGGGGGATTCCGAGGCGTTCCCAGGCCAGTCGGGAGACATAGTCTTCCCAAAGTGTCCTGGGTCTTCCCCATGGCCTCCTGCCGGTCGGACGTGCCCTAAACACCTCCCTCAGGAGGCGTTCGGGTGGCATCCTGACCAGATGCCCGAACCACCTCATGTGGCTCCTCTCCATGTGGAGGAGCAGCGGCTTTACTTTGAGCTCCTCCCGGATGACAGAGCTTCTCACCCTATCTCTAAGGGAGAGACCCGCCACCCGGCGAAAGAAACTCATTTCGGCCACTTGTACCCGTGATCTTGTCCTTTCGGTCATGAGCTTTGGGTTATGACCGAAAGGACAAGATCACGGGTACAAGTATTTTCCCTAGCGTAACCCGTCTGGTTCAGTGCCTGCTTTTCTGTTCCACTTGGGCACGAAAGACAAGCGAGCTTATAACCCAGAAACCAGCTCTTGAGGTTGTCAGGAAATGAGGTTTACCAATGTACACATCAGCCTAAGCAGGGAAGCCCAGACTTCCCTCTCCCCAGCCACTTGGTCCAGCTCCTCCCGGGGGATCTCGAGGCGTTCCCAGGCCAGCCGGGAGACATAGTCCTCCCAACGTGTCCTGGGTCTTCCCCGTGGCCTCCTGCCGGTCGGACGTGCCCTAAACACTTCCCTAGGGAGGCGTTTGGGTTGCATCCTGACCAGATGCCCGAACCACCTCATCTGGCTCCTCTCCATGTGGAGGAGCAGCGGCTTTACTTTGAGCTCCTCCCGGATGACAGAGCTTCTCACCCTATCTCTAAGGGAGAGACCCACCACCCGGTGGAGGAAACTCATTTTGGCCGCTTGTACCCGTGATCTTGTCCTTTCGGTCACAACCCAAAGCTCATGACCATAGGTGAGGATGGGAACGTAGATCGACCAGTAAATTGAGAGCTTTGCCTTCCGGCTCAGCTCCTTCTTCACCAAAACGGGTCGATACAGCGTCCGCATTACTGAAGACGCCGCACCGATCTGCCTGTCGATCTCACGATCCACTCTTCCCTCACTCGTGAACAACACCCCGAGGTACTTGAACTCCTCCACGTGGGGCAAGATCTCCTCCCCAACCCGGAGATGGCACTCCACCCTTTCCCGGGCGAGAACCATGGAGTCAAAGTTAAACGACGGGAGTTTTTCCTGCCTTACCGCAGGGATTCTCAAAAAGTCTATGTACCACTAGTGGAAAATGAGGGTGGTCCCAAAAAGGAGGTATTTTTTAAATTGACTGTGTCGGTTTTAAAAGTGCTCCCCCTCTGGTCAACATATGAAATAACAAGTGTGTGTACAAATTTGAAGTGCTCCCCCTCTGGTCAACATATGAAATAACAAGTGTGTGTACAAATTTGAAGTGCTCCCCCTCTGGTCAGCACATGAAATAACAAGTGTGTGTAAATATTTGAAGTGCTCCCCCTCTGGTATACATATGAAATAACAAGTGTGTGTAAGAAATTTCAAGTGCTCCTTCTATGGTCAACACATGAAATAACAAGTGTGTGTAAATATTTGAAGTGCTCCCCCTCTGGTCAACATATGAAATAACAAGTGTGTGTAAAAATTTGAAGTGCTCCCCCTCTGGTCAACATATGAAATAACAAATGTGTGTAAAAATTTGAAGTGCTCCCCCTCTGGTCAACATATGAAATAACAAATGTGTGTAAAAATTTGAAGTGCGCCGCCTCTGGTAAACATATGACACAACAAGTGTGTGTAAAAAATGGAAAAGCACCCCCTTTGGCCAAAATCAATTTTTAAAAAAATGATATAGAGACATACTGTCATAACTTGAAGTTAATAATGAAGATTAAAAAGCAATTACAAACAAAGAATTAAAAAATAAATAAATAAATAAACTAAAATCAGTCTTTTTCTCACAATGTGTCGACTTTATTCTTCTTATTATTATTCCTAGTTTGTGAACCCGTTCTCAAACAATGGCAATAAAACGATTCTGATTCTGATTCTGATTCTGATTATAAAATTGGGAACAATTCTCATATTCTTTTTGTTTCTGTAATATTGCAATATTTTTTCCTAAAATTATTACTTTTTTTTAATGTCAAATTATTACTTTTTTAATACAAAATGGTGATATTTGTCATATAAAATTCTGACTTTTATCACAATAATTCCAATTTTTTTGTTGTTCTTGTAAAACATTTTTTAGTAAAATTATGACTTTTGTCATCATTTTGCCAAGTAAAAATTCCGATCATCATCATAATATTGCCAACATTTTTAACTTTCCTTATAGAATTGTGACTTTGTCCAGTAAAATGACGACTCTTTTCGTAAAATTGCCAAAATGTTAAGCTTTTTCTTGTAAAACTGCGACAGTTATTGAGTAAAATTCCAACTTTTATCATAACATTGCGCAAATGTTCAGTTCTCCTTGTCAAATGTTGACTTGCGTTGAGTAAAATGACGACTTTTATCATAACACTGCCAAAATTCCAAGTTTTTCCTTCGAAATTGTGACCTTTTTCTTGTGAAATTCCAACTCATTTTTCACAACAAGCTTTTTTTTTATATGTGCATAGTATGTATATATTATTAATGTTGTAAATACACTTCTTTATATATCTAGAAAGTCTGGTCCTAAAGAGGGAGGCTTTTACAAGAGTGTGTGTGTGTGTGTGTGTGTGTGTGTGTGTGTGTGTGTGTGTGTGTGTGTGTGTGTGTGTGTGTGTGCGTGTGTGCGTGTGTGTGTGTGTGTGTGTGTGTGTGTGTGTGTGTGTGTGTGTGTGTGTGTGTGTGTGTGTGTGTGTGTGTGTGTGTGTGTGCTGTCAACATATGAAATAACAAGTGTGTGTAAAAATTTGAAGTGCGCCGCCTCTGGTAAACATATGACACAACAAGTGTGTGTAAAAATTGGAAAAGCGCCCCCTTTGGCCAAAATCAATTTAAAAAAAAAATTATATAGAGACATACTGTCATAACTTGAAGTTAGTAATGAAGATTAAAAAGCAATTACAAACAAATAATTAAAAAATAAATAAATAAATAAACTAAAATCAGTCTTTTTCTCACAATGTGTCGACTTTTTTCTTATTATTATTATTCCTAGTTTGTGAACCCGTTCTCAAACAATGGCAATACAACGATTCTGATTCTGATTCTGATTATGATTATAAAATTGGGAACAATTCTCATATTCTTTCTGTTTCTGTAATATTGCAATATTTTTTCCTAAAATTATTACTTTTTTTTATGTAAAATTATTACTTTTTTAATACAAAATGGTGATATTTGTCATATAAAATTCTGACTTTTATCACAATAATTCAAATTTTTTTGTTGTTCTTGTAAAAAAAATTTTGAGTAAAATTATGACTTTTGTCATCATTTTGCCAAGTAAAAATTCCGATTATCATCGTAATATTGCCAACATTTTTAACTTTCCTTATAGAATTGTGACTTTGTCAAGTAAAATTACGACTCTTTTCGTAAAATTGCCAAAATGTTAAGCTTTTTCTTGTAAAACTGCGACAGTTATTGAGTAAAATTCTATTTTTTATCATAACATTGCACAAATGTTCAGTTTTTCTTGTCAAATTTTGACTTGCGTGGAGTAAAATGACGACTTTTATCATAACACTGCCAAAATTCCGAGTTTTTCCTTCGAAAATTGTGACCTTTTTCTTGTGAAATTCCAACTCATTTTTCACAACAAGCTTTTTTCTATATGTGCATAGTATGTATATATTATTAATGTTGTAAATACACTTCTTTATATATCTAGAAAGGCTGGTCCTAAAGAGGGAGGCTTTTACAAGAGTGTGTGTGTGTGTGTGTGTGTGTGTGTGTGTGTGTGTGTGTGTGTGTGTGTGTGTGTGTGTGTGTGTGTGTGTGTGTGTGCGTGCGTGTGTGTGTGTGTGTGTGTGTGTGTGTGTGTGTGTGTGTGTGTGTGTGTGTGTGTGTGTGTGTGTGTGTGTGTGTGTGTGTGTGTGTGGGCTGGACACCAACCATGCCATGACTCAGTCTCCCCATGAACCATCTAAATATAGAGGAACACATTAAAAGGGGAATGAGGACATTTTAGTAAAGGGATAAACCCCAGCGCCAGCGCCACACAAACTGGCGTTCACCTTTGACCTTGGCGTCGACGCCAGGCTGAGTGGGCGCAGCGAATGAAATCATTTTTCCTCGCGGTTTCTGCGCTCCTTTTTTTTTTTTTTGTAACTTCAGCCACCCGCAACCGCCCTTCGTTTTAGCAAACAATGAGTAATATACACACCTAATTATTTCACGGCTCGTGTCGTCTGGGCCGCGCGAGCGTCGGTGTGGAATTTCCACTTCTGAGTGTGGGAACTCACATTCTTCCAACTATGATCACTAAGAATAACAAAACATGGTGGATGACTTTTAGGTTTCATTTTTACATTTTAGACACTTTTCCATCGGTAACTGCTGTGTGACTAACGACATAATAAACGCAGACTTTGTGCTTTTCATGCAATGTTTTGCTTTAATGCGTAACATATTGTGTCATTTATCATTCTATTCTTTTGTCAACATTGTGAGGGACAAACTGTAAAAACTGTATTATTAATCCACTTGTTCATTCACTGTTGATATTTTCTCTTCTATCTACACTTCTGTTCAAATGTAATAATCACTTATTCTTCTCTTCTTTGATACTTGACATTAGTTTTGGATGATACCACACATGTAGGTATCGATGCGATACCAAGTAGTCACAGGATCATACATTGGTCATCATTTTGTGTCCGGGGAGTTTATAAACAATAAGAAATGACAAAAGATTTTGTGATGATAAAAAGTATCGAAGTAATCATTGTAGTATCGACTGGATACGCTCTTGTACTTGGTATCGTTACAGTCGACACCAAGCTAGCTATTCCTGGTCCTCCAGTGATAACATACTTTATTTGTCGCCATGGAGGCCAGGATTAGTGATGTAGATGTAGCTAAAACACTGCCGATTAATGTTAGCCGCTACCCAGCTAACGGCTAACCAGAGCAAGAGCTAAGCACCTCTTCGTTTTAGCAAACAATGACTAGACTTAAACTTCCGGGTTCGGGAGGCACAGCACATGCAATGCAAACAAAGTCCAGCAGTGATCCCACTCCCTCCCCCTCTGTTGCAAGTTTTGTTGATTCTATGTAACTTGTTTATGTGTGTTATGGTTACCAGGTTCTTTTCCTTGGTCTCAGTCTGGACCCCCTCCCTGGAGTCCAGCCTTTGACTGAATATTTTTCACCACAGCTTGATTCCCCTTAGGGGCGATGGACGGCTGACTAGCGCTTATACAGCTGCAGCCGGCCTCCATAGCTCCCACTCCCTACCCCTCTGTTGCAAGTTTTGTTGATTCTATGTAACTTGTTTATGGGTGCTATGGCTATAAGTTTTTTTTCCTTGGCCTCAGTTTGGACCCCCTCCCTGGAGTCCAGCATCTGACTGAATATTTTTTATACTCCTCCCCCAACCCCACACCTTTACCACAGCCTCACCCTCTGTTGCAAGTTTTGTTGATTCTATGTAACTTGTTTATGGGTGCTATGGCTATGAGTTTTTTTTTCCTTGGCCTAGGTCTGGACCCCCTCCCTGGAATCCAGCCTTTGACTAAATATTCTTTTACTCCCCCAAAACGCCTTCACCACAGCTTGATTCCCCTTAGGGGCGATGGACGGCTGACTAGCGCTTATACAGCTGCAGCTGGCCTCCGTAGCTCCCACTCCCTACCCCTCTGTTGCAAGTTTTGTTGATTCTATGTAACTTGTTTATGGGTGTTATGGCTATGAGGAGTCTAGCCTTTGACTGAATATTCTTTTACTCCCCAAAACGCCTTCACCACAGCTTGATTCCCCTTAGGGGCGATGGATGGCTGACTAGCGCTTATGCAGCTGCAGCCGGCCTCCGTAGCTCCCACTCCCTCCCCCTCTGTTGCAAGTTTTGTTGATTCTATGTAACTTGTGTTATGGCTATGAGTTTTTTTTCCTTGGCCTAGGTCTGGACCCCCTCCCTGGAGTCCAGCCTTTGACTGAATATTCTTTTACTCCCCAAAACGCCTTCACCACAGCTTGATTCCCCTTAGGGGCGATGGACGGCTGACTAGACTAATAACAGCTGCAGCCGGCCTCCGTAGCTCCCACTCCCTACCCGTCTGTTGCAAGTTTTGTTGATTCTATGTAACCTGTTTATGTGTGCTATGGCTATTAGGTTTTTTTCCTTGGCCTCAGTCTGGACCTACTCCCTAGAGTCCAGCCTTTGTTGTAATATTTTTTTTAACTTCTGATACTGATTCTGAAATTACTAACTGGGTGCTCGAGCCGGAAGTAAAGGTGCTGAGAAAAAGAGAAAGACAGGACGTGGAACGAAAATGAAAAGCTCTGGTCAGGAAATGTCACAAAAAACCCAAAACCGTGTCGCAACAGGTCATGACAATAATGATATTAAGATTTGAGTGGAATAACCCCCAAACATATGCCCCGTTTTCAACTATTTGCATCATTTCTGGAAATAAATTGGTATTTGGGTAACCCGGAAACCTTTCCCAGTTGTGCAGAAAGTGTCATACTAATGCACAACAGGGAAGGGATTCATACAACCTCCTTGCTGAGTGGATCTCCCGTAAGAGGAAGAGGTGGGGGTTAATCATTTTGCGTTACAGTCTGCTGAAAATGATGGAAAGCGCCACTCTACACAGCAAAGTTAAAATTAAGATATTCAACGGCTAAAGTGGACATTTGTCACGTTTCATGTGTCAGGTAAACCGTGACGAATGGGGCCAAACGAACTACTGTAGCCACTCCCAGTGAACTAGGCGGTCTGGGGAAGGAAACAAGGGGAGTTTTGTATCAGCCCAGTAAGTGTTTGAAGGAAAGGGAAGGGTTTGGAGGCGCAGGTCTGCCAAGCTCCATGCTGGGCCTCCACTCATTGAAGCTGGTCTTTAACAAGCGACCATGCTGGGTGGACCGGGGCCAAGCTGCCAGCGCATTAAAGCAAGAAGTGGTCCGGTCCTAGTCAAGGATGCAACTGTTGCTATGTGGATGGAAATACAGAAGACTTGTCGGGTTCCTACCACCGGCCCAAGCTGTTGACTGCATGCAATGGTATCATAAATGCGATTATTCAGAGGCGGTTGCCCGTGGAAAATGAAGACTGGTGGTTCTGTGATTGGTAAATCCCTGCGGATGGTAATTGGAATTCAATAGGAGTCAGATCGTGGCTGCCGCTTTGGTTCCTTTGAGGGGGAAACTGTGGAGGATTAGCAGTCGTTAGTCCGTAGTGATGTGAAGAGGAACAGCTGGCTCTCAGCTACCCGCATGGTGTGTGATATTGGTGTGACGAAAGGGTGTATCATTGTCCGTAGTAGTGTTATAATGAAGACAACGCATGATGTAAGAGTCTATATTAGCTGTATTAGCCTACTATCAAAATGACTTTAAAAGTTTTATATAAGTGTTGTAATGAAGGCAACACATGATGTAAGTGTCTATATTAGCTATATTAGCCTACTATCAAAATGACTTTAAAAGTCTTGTATAAGTGTTATAATGAAGGCAACACATGACGTAAATGTCTATATTAGCTATATTAGCCTACTATCAAAATGACTATAAAAGTCTTATATAAGTGTTATAATGAAGGCAACACATGATGTAAGTGTCTATATTAGCTATATTAGCCTACTATCAAAATGACTTTAAAAGTCTTATATAAGTGTTACAATGAAGACAACACATGATGTAAGTGTCTATATTAGCCTACTATCAAAATGACTTTAAAAGTCTTATATAAGTGTTATAATGAAGGCAACACATGACGTAAATGTCTATATTAGTTATATTAGCCTACTATCAAAATGACTTTAAAAGTCTTATATAAGTGTTATAATGAAGACAACACATGATGTAAGTGTCTATATTAGCTATATTAGCCTACTATCAAAATGACTAATGTGTCGCAGGCTGAAGCAAATCTTCGTTGACAGAAATGTTGAAATGTTGAAATGTAATATTTATTCTACGCATTTTTACAACATTAGAAACCATTAGTAAATCAGAGTCTATGTTTTTTTTGTTGACATTTTATCAACGTTGGGTTGTGGCGTTTATTTGACCTACAAATGAGGCACAATGATGCAATATGTACATACAGCTAGCCTAAATAGCATGTTAGCATCGATTAGCTTGCAGTCATGCAGTGACCAAATATGCCTGATTAGCACTCCACACAAGTCAATAACATCAACAAAGCGCACAGTATAAAACGTTTGGTGGACAAAATGAGACAAAGGAGTGGAAGATTTCACATGTAAACAAACTGTTGCGTCACAGTGCACACTATGGTGAGTTCAAGAACAGCCGAAATTAGTAGGACAAAACTATGTTCACCAAATAGTGTCATCAGTGAAGCATACGCACAACCATGTTACACAGTGGGCTTTTCTAACAATTGGGAAGGTTTGTGTCATGTTTGTCCTCAAACAAAAAACATACTAAAACAAAAAAAATTGTTTTAGAATTCGTCTAAGTAAAGGAAATTTAATGAGCTCAAATAACGAGGCATAATGATGCAACATACAGCTAGCCTAAATAGCATGTTAGCATCGATTAGCTGACCAAATATGCCTGATGAGCACTCAAGTCCAAAACGTCGACAAAGCTCACCTTTCGTGCATTCACGCACAGCATAAAACGTTTGGTGGACAAAACGAGACAAAGGAGGAGTGGCGTGAAACAAGTCTTTCTGTGGCAGCGTCGGAGAAAGTTATACATGTAAACAAACTGTTGAGTCACGGTCACTAAACAACCGCACACAGTGGGATTTTTTTTAACAATTAGGAAGGTTTGTTTCATGTTTGTCCTCCGACAGAAACATGACTAAAACAAAATATGCAAACAAAAACAAATTGCTCCAGGTAACCACTAGGGCGGCGCCAAAGAGGTAAGGAAATCCCACCTTGGCCTGCGCGTAATAGCCGGTGCTGGCAAAGTGTTTTCTATTCCTTTTGGCTCTTTCTTGTTTTCACCTCCACTATTAAAGTTCCTAGACCGTGGGGAGTCTGCTAAACCGTCAGCCTCGCCGGGTTTTTACGAGCTTTGAACACTTTGTTATTTTACACAAAAGCAGGCAGGCAGGTTTGTTAAATACTTTCCCCCCCCCCCCACCCCATTTTATGTAGGCGGATAAATGACAGATTGAAGGGTGGTAAAGTTGCCGGGAGTAAGAGAGGACCATTAGTCTGGCAGGCTGAGGATGGGGCAGGAAGTCGGGTCCTATACGCGGCATGATAATGCCCCACAATGCACCTGATGCCTTTGTGTGCGGCAGCCAGGTTTTTATAATTGTGTTCCGGGCAGTGGGGTGTGACGCTGTTTGGGGTCGGAAGGACTGGAAGGACATAGGGCTGCATTTTATGCATTAAGCTGTTTCAATAATAACGATGCGAAAAACTGGTCAGAGTCCCTAGGAGGACTTCGTTAAAGTACGACCCCTGTTTTTGGCCGAAAAATGTCCGACTTTCTCTTTGTTTTCAAGCATGGGTCCTGAAGACTTTTACGTGTGGTCGTCATGATAGTTGTCTCCAGCAATTTTTGTGTCGATACGTGAAACTGGTGGGAACGGCTCATTTTTGGTTTGGTCAAAGTCCCTAGGACGAGTTTGTTAAAGTACGACCCTTGTTCGACGTCTATCATGATGGCCACACGTAAAAGTCTGCCATTTTTCAGCCAAAAACAGGGGTCGTACTTTAACAAACTCCTTCTAGGGACTTTGACCAAACCAAAGATTAGCTGTTCCAACCAGTTTCAAGTGTCGACACGAAAATAGCTGGAGACGTCTAACATGACGACCACACGTAAAAGACTTAGGAAACCAGGCTTGAAAACAAAGAGAAAGTTGGCCATTTTTCGGGCCAAAAACAAGGGTCGTACTTTAACAAACTCCTCCTAGGGACTTTGGCCAAACCAAAGATTAGCCGTTCCCACCAGTTTCAAGTGTCGACACGAAAATAGCTGGAGACGTCTAACATGACAACCACACGTAAAATACTTTAGGAACCCATGCTTGAAAACAAAGGGGAAGTCGACCATATTGGTTTCTGTCGGCCATTTTTCGGGACCAAAACAAGGGTTTGTACTTTAACGAACTCCTCCGAGGGACTTTGGCCAAACCAAAGATTATCCGTTCCCACCAGTTTTTCGTATCGACACAAAAATCGCTAAAGACGTCTATCATGACGGCCACACGTAAAAGTCTTAGGAACTCATGCTTGAAAACAAAGGGGAAGTCGGCCGTCTTGGTTTCTCTCGGCCATTTTTCGGCCAGAAACAAAAACAAGAGTCGTACTTTAACAAACTCCTTCTAGGGACTTTGACCAAACCAAAGATTAGCTGTTCCAACCAGTTTCAAGTGTCGACACGAAAATAGCTGGAGACGTCTAACATGACGACCACACGTCAAAGACTTGGGAAACCAGGCTTGAAAACAAAGAGAAAGTTGGCCATTTTTCGGGCCAAAAACAGGGGTCGTACTTTAACAAACTCCTCCTAGGGACTTTGACCAAACCAAAGATTAGCTGTTCCAACCAGTTTCAAGTGTCGACACGAAAATAGCTGGAGACGTCTAACATGACGACCACACGTAAAAGACTTAGGAAACCAGGCTTGAAAACAAAGAGAAAGTTGGCCATTTTTCGGGCCAAAAACAGGGGTCGTACTTTAACAAACTCCTCCTAGGGACTTTGGCCAAACCAAAGATTAGCCGTTCCCACCAGTTTCAAGTGTCGACACGAAAATAGCTGGAGACGTCTATCATGACGACCACATGTAAAATACTTTAGGAACCCATGCTTGAAAACAAAGGGGAAGTCGACCATATTGGTTTCTGTCGGCCATTTTTCGGGACAAAAACAAGGGTTTGTACTTTAACGAACTCCTCCGAGGGACTTTGGCCAAACCAAAGATTCCCACCAGTTTTTCGTATCGACATGAAAATCGCTAAGGACGTCTATCGTGACGGCACATGCTTGAAAACAAAGGGGAAGTCGGCCATCCAGGTTTCTGTCGGCCATTTTTTGGGCCAAAAACAAGGGTTCGTACTTTAACGAACTCCTCCTAGGGACTTTGACCAAACCCAAAATTAGCCGTTCCCACCAGTTTTCATATCAACAAGAACAACGCTGGAGACAACTATCATGACGACCACACGTAAAAGTCTTAGGAACCCATGCTTGAAAACAAAGGGTAAATCTTGGTTTCTGTCTGACATTTTTCGGCCAAAAATAGGGTTCGTACTATAACGAACTTCTCCTAGGGACTTTGACCAAACCAAAAATTAGCCGTTCCCACCAGTTTTTCGTATCGACACGAACATTGCTGGAGACGTCTATCATGACGGCCTATGCTTGAAAACAAAGGGGAAGTCGGTCATCCTGGTTTCTGTCGGCCATTTTTCGGGCCAAAAACAAGGGTACGTACTTTAACGGACTCCTCCTAGGGACTTTGGCCAAACCAAAGATTAGCCGTTCCCACCAGTTTTCATATCGACAAGAACATCGCTGGAGACGTCTATCATGACGACCACACGTAAAAGTCTTAGTAACCCATGCTTGAAAACAAAGAGAAAGTTGGCCGTCTTGGTTTCTGTCTGACATTTTTCGGACCAAAAACAAGGGTTCGTACTATAACGAACTCCTCCTGGGGACTTTGACCAAACCAAAAATTAGCCGTTCCCACCAGTTTCACGTGTCGACACAAAAATCGCTAAAGACGTCTATCATGACAGTTACACGTAAAAGTCTTTGGAACCCATGCTTGAAAACAAAGGGTAAATCGGCCGTCTTGGTTTCTGTCGGCCATTTTTCGGCCAAAAATAGGGTTCGTACTATAACGAACTCCTCCTAGGGAATTTGACCAAACCAAACATTAGCCGTTACCACCAGTTTTTCGTAAAAGACTTAGGAACCCAGGCTTGAAAACAAAGAGGAAGTCGGGCATTTTTCGGGCCAAAAACAGGGGTCATACTTTAACTAACTCCTCCTAGGGACTTTGACCAAACCCAAAATTATCCGTTCCCACCAGTTTTCATATCAACAAGAACATCGCTGGAGACAACTATCATGACGACCACACGTAAAAGTCTTAGGAACCCATGCTTGAAAACAAAGGGTAAGTCGGCCGTCTTGGTTTCTGTCAGCCATTTTTCGGCCAAAAATAGGGTTCATACTATAACGAACTACTCCTAGGGACTTTGGCCAAACCAAAGATTAGCCGTTCCCACCAGTTTTTCGTATCGACATGAAAATCGCTAAAGACGTCTATCGTGACGGCACATGCTTGAAAACAAAGGGGAAGTCGGCCATCCAGGTTTCTGTCGGCCATTTTTTGGGCCAAAAACAAGGGTTCGTACCTTAACGAACTCCTCCTAGGGACTTTGGCCAAACCAAAGATTAGCCGTTCCCACCAGTTTTTCGTATCGACACAAAAATCGCTAAAGACGTCTATCATGACGGCCACACGTAAAAGTCTTAGGAACTCATGCTTGAAAACAAAGGGGAAGTCGGCCGTCTTGGTTTCTCTCGGCCATTTTTCGGCCAGAAACAAAAACAAGAGTCGTACTTTAACAAACTCCTCCTAGGGACTTTGACCAAACCAAAAATTTGCCGTTCCCACCAGTTTCACGTATCGACACAAAAATCGCTGGAGACGTCTATCATGACGGCCTATGCTTGAAAACAAAGGGGAAGTCGGTCATCCTGGTTTCCGTTGACCATTTATCGGCCAAAAACAGTGGTCGTACTTTAACGAACTCCTCCTAGGGACTTTGACCAAACCCAAAATTAGCCGTTCCCACCAGTTTTCATATCAACAAGAACATCGCTGGAGACAACTATCATGACGACCACACGTAAAAGTCTTAGGAACCCATGCTTGAAAACAAAGGGTAAGTCGGCCGTCTTGGTTTCTGTCAGCCATTTTTTGGGCCAAAAACAAGGGTTCGTACTTTAACGAACTCCTCCTAGGGACTTTGGCCAAACCAAAGATTAGCCGTTCCCACCAGTTTCAAGTGTCCACACGAAAATAGCTGGAGACGTCTAACATGACGACCACACGTAAAAGACTTAGGAAACCAGGCTTGAAAACAAAGAGAAAGTTGGCCATTTTTCGGGCCAAAAACAGGGGTCGTACTTTAACAAACTCCTCCTAGGGACTTTGGCCAAACCAAAGATTAGCTGTTCCCACCAGTTTCAAGTGTCGACACGAAAATAGCTGGAGACGTCTGTCATGACGACCACACGTAAAAGACTTTAGGAACCCATGCTTGAAAACAAAGGGGAAGTCGACCATATTGGTTTCTGACGGCCATTTTTCGGGACAAAAACAAGGGTTTGTACTTTAACGAACTCCTCCGAGGGACTTTGGCCAAACCAAAGATTAGCCGTTCCCACCAGTTTTTCGTATCGACATGAAAATCGCTAAAGACGTCTATCGTGACGGCACATGCTTGAAAACAAAGGGGAAGTCGGCCATCCAGGTTTCTGTCTGCCATTTTTTGGGCCAAAAACAAGGGTTCGTACTTTAACGAACTCCTCCTAGGGACTTTGACCAAACCCAAAAATAGCCGTTCCCACCAGTTTTCATATCAACAAGAACAACGCTGGAGACAACTATCATGACGACCACACGTAAAAGACTTAAGAACCCATGCTTGAAAACAAAGAGAAAGTTGGGCATTTTTCAGCCAAAAACAAGGGTCGTACTTTAACGAACTCCTCCTAGGGACTTTGGCCAAACCAAAGATTAGTCGTTCCCACCAGTTTCAAGTGTCGACACGAAAATAGCTGGAGACGTCTATCATGACGACCACACGTAAAAGACTTAGGAACCCATGCTTGAAAACAAAGGGGAAGTCGGCCATATTGGTTTCTGTTGGCCATTTTTCGGGACAAAAACAAGGGTTTGTACTTTAACGAACTCCTCCGAGGGACTTTGGCCAAACCAAAGATTAGCCGTTCCCACCAGTTTCACGTATCGACACGAAAATTGCTGGAGACGTCTATCATGACGACCACACGTAAAAGACTTAGGAACCCATGCTTGAAAAGAAAGAGAAAGTCTGCCATTTTTCGGACAAAAACAAGGGTCGTACTTTAACGAACTCCTCCTAGGGACTTTGGCCAAACCAAAAATTAGCCGTTCCCACCAGTTTCACGTATCGACACAAAAATTGCTAAAGACGTCTATCACGTAAAAGTCTTAGGAAACCATGCTTGAAAACAAAGAGAAAGTCGGGCATTTTTGGCCAAAAACAGGGTTCATACTTTAGCAAACTCCTCCTAGGGAATTTGACCAAACCAAAAATTAGCCGTTCCCACTAGTTTCAAGTATCGACACCAAAATCGCTGGAGACGTCTATCATGACGACCACACGTAAAAGACTTAGGATCCCATGCTTGAAAACAAAGGGTAAGTCGGCCGTCTTGGTTTCTGTCTGCCTTTTTCCGGACCAAAAACAAGGGTTCGTACTTTAACTCCTCCTCTTAGGGACTTTGACCAAATGAGCTGCGGTAAAAAATGACAGATACTAAACGTATTGCCGATGATACATTGCGAACACATTTTGCCGATGCCATAAGATGTGGGCGTGGCCAGGCGCCAAACTTTGGATCTGATGGTTCGCCACAAAACGTTATTAAGAGGGTTGTGCGGTTTCAGATCCTGATCAGAATCGGTAGAAATGATACTGATGCTTGATGGGTCCAGTAGTTACTGTTAATGGATTGAAGGGTTTGAATGTGCATATGCTGGAGACCAGTATGTTACAGTAAATACAATTTCAGTCCATGCTGAGCAACATGGAGAGAAAAAAAGCCTGTCGGATGATAGGCACAGCCTCATGAGAGACCCCAATTGAAACAGTGTGTGGTATGAAGACCTCCCAGCCCTTCAGGGTCAAAACTACAAGACCTAGTCCTCTCATCAATGTCAAGTTCTATCTCTCTCTCTCTCCCTTTCCTCATCCCTCCATCCAGTCCGGGCAGGCCATTAAACCGTAGAATACATTACGGAGAAGGCGGGCTAATAGATTGGAATATTACAACCATACAATAATTTCATGAAAAAGTCAAGGCGGGATCATCGCTCTTATTAACTCCAGGAGAAATTGAGGCTGAAAAATGCTCAAATAGAAAATGTAAATGCCAGGCTGTACTACGTGTAATTGTGCCGGCGCCATTCTCTGGGCTGGGCCCCCTTCATGCCACTTTATTAGTGGTAATTGAGGATATGAATTATAAATGGGGGGCTTATATCTCTCCTCCTTCTGACTGAAAGTAAAGCGTAATGACCATTGCCATTGTTTAACCTTCATAACCGTGTGTTCTCAGTTCCGTGCTTTCTGTTCCTTTTGCTCTTTCCTTTTCTTCCTTTTTGCGTGTCTCCACTTTCCGTTAGCGTCCTGCTTTTTGACAGCCTTTGGGTTCTGCGCATTCTGCATTCGGGACAGCTTTGTTTCCCATCTGCAGACTGGAGCGGACCTCACATAACTATACACTCGCACGGTGAGCTGGGGGTTTTGGCAGGGCTTTTACCGTGTTGTAATTGCATAATGGGCCCCGGCGAAAGAACACCGAGGTTTCTGGGCGTATTCTTGGCAGGGTTTCTGAGGAGTTCGCGTTTTTTATTTGGTCGTATTAAAAATCAGCTCTACACCTAGCATCCAACAAAGTCCATTTACCGAGCCTCTCACCCATGACCAGCCTGCTTTCTTATTTACAACCTCAAATATTTCACTTTTTCTCTACCCTCCCTTACCCTGCCCTCGTTCTTCACACCCAGTCGAAGCATGTTTTCCGAAACTAAAGAACTTGGGAACATGGTAGGATATAACAGCCCTCTGCTGCGGTCTGCAGTGGGTTTATAGGGGGGGAATAATGGGTAATTGGCAGAAAGTACTTAAGAAGAAACTGGCATTGTGCAACTGTTGCAAAAGGGAGACTCACTCAGCTGGTTTCCCTGAAACCTGGAGGGCTTGGGCTCATGTTTTTGCTCTTAGGAATTAACAAGTGCCAATTAAGTGGTGATGACTGTGCGAATCCAAGTTTGCGCGTGAATATATAGAGAGTGTGTGCGTTCGGAACTGTGCCCGCAGACTTCGTAGTCAGGAAAAAGTACACCTAAAAGCTCATCGCTTAGGTCAGGGGTCGGCAACCCAACATGTTGAAAGAGCCATATTGGACCAAAAATACAAAAAACAAAACGCAAACAGTTAAAAGCCTTATGTAAGTGTTATAATGAAGGCAACAGTTTCTCAGAGGGTTCGATAATTCCTGGAAATTATTGGCTTAAAACTGTCAAAGGTAGTCTTTGCAAGTTGGGTAACGTTTGCTGTGGTCTGGAACAACATGGCATACAATCAGAAATATCACCAATATCACATACAGATAGTGCGTCACGAGACATGCAAAAATAAATTAAATACACAAGTAAAGGAAATTAAATGAACTCAAATATACCTACAAATGAAGCATAACGATGCAATGTGTACACACAGCTAGCCTAAATAGCATGTTAGCATGGATTATTAGCACTCCACGCAAGTCAATAACATCAACAAATCTCACCTTTGGGCATTCACGTACAGTATAAGAGGTTTGGTGGACAAAACGAGACAAAGAAGGAGTGGCATAAAACACGTCTTTCTGTGGGAGCGTCGGAAAAAGTTGTACATGTAAACCAACTACGGTGAGTTCAAGGACCGCCAAAATTAGTAGGGATACTGTCATCAGTGAAGCATAAACACTAACATATTAAACAGCGGGCTTTTTTAAAATTTAGGAAGGTTTGTGTCATGTTTGTCCTCCGACAGAAACTTTATTAAAACAACAAATATATATTTCTCCCCATATTTTTCCATTTTTTATAAAGCTTTAAAGTTCTAAGTTTCTATATTAGCTATATTAGCCTACTATCAAAATGACTTCAAAAGTCTTATATAAGTGGTATTTTAAAGGCAACACATGATGTAAGTGTCTATTTTAGCCTACTATCAAAATGACTTCAAAAGTCTTATATAAGTGGTATTTTAAAGGCAACACATGATGTAAGTGTCTATATTAGCCTACTATCAAAACGACAATGTGTTGCAGGCTGACACAAGTCTTTGTCGACAGAAATGTTGACATTTTAACAATTATTAATTTTTTACTACATTGGTAAAACATTAATAAAACGGAGGCTTCTCAGAGGGTGAGATAACTCCTGGAAATGACTGGTTCAGAACGGCCGAAGGTATTGACGTGTGTGTCCAAGTTACAGGAAACGGCGGGCTGTCTTCTTCCAATGGATTTATTACAATCTTTGCAAGCCGAGTAACTGTGGTCTGGAACAACATGGCGCACTCACAACTATCAGAAATGCAGACAGTATTGCACAGAGATAATGTTTCATGGGACATGCAAGTATAAATCAACTACACAGAGGACGTAAGTAAGTGCAATTTAACGAGCTCAAATAACGAGGCATAATGATGCAATATGTACATACAGCTAGCCGAAATAGCATGTTAGCACCGATTTGTTTGCAGTCATGCACTGACCAAATATGCCTGATTAGCACTCCACACAAGTCAAAAACATCAACAAAGCTAAACTTTGTGCATTCACGCACAGTATAAAACATTTGGTGGACAAAACGAGACAAAGGAGGCGTGGCCTAAAACACGTCTTTCTACGGACAACAGGTGGAATTGCATCTATTGTAGCTAATTCTGGCATATTTGCCACGATGCGTTGCTCATACGTGGCTCAATCTGGTTGTACCGTGGAAACAAAGATATTGGGAATAAGTATGCAAATCTTTTTTCAACAAATTAAATGTTGATAGCACACATTTTGCCGTTGGCAATAAAATAAACCATGTTGAGAATTGAGCAAGTTATGGTTTATTTTCTTTATGCATGCACTGCCTTTAATGGGAACTTGGCCCCCACCGAGGTGGCCACCATGTAGTTACATCGCTGATCTAGTCTTCTATGTATCTATGATTGGAAATCACCGAGTACGAAAAATAGTACAAGGTGGTACCTGTTTTTTTCCAATTGAAACGTGTCAATTGCATTGGAAAAAGGGCCTACTTACTGTACTACACAACTTTTGTTCCTTTGCAGCTTGACTTGGTCAGCTTACAAGTGTACTAAGGTACGGACCGCCAAGTGCCCTGCCTTTGGCTGCCGCCCAGCTCAGTCCGGGGGATTCTATGCCCCCTGGTAGGGTCTCCCAAGACAAACAGGTCCTAGGTGAGGGATCAGACAAAGAGCAGCTCGAAGACCTTGTGGGTCGGATCACATCTGACTCTTCTCACCATGGACACAAACTATTCTCCCTTCTCCTCTCAGGCAGGAGACTACGGTCCATGCAGACCCACACCTCCCGCCACCTGAACAGTTTTTCCCCCTCGGCCATCAGACTCATGAACAATAACAAGATCTGATAGCTCAGTTACAGCTCATTGTATTACCTATTCTGTGTTATATGTGTTTTATGTTGCACGGTTGTACCAAGAAAAAATCCTAGTTTGTGAACCCGTTCTCAAACAATAGCAATAAAGACTATTCTGATTCTCATTCTGATTCTGAAATACAAGAACAGAGACTCAGTTTTCCTTTGCCCGTACGCGGGTCACCGGGGCCCCCCTCTGGAGCCAGGCCCGGAGTGGTGGCCGGGCCTGTCCCCATGGGGCTCGGCCGGGCACGGCCCAGAAGTCTTTGGAATGTGTGCAGAAAACCAAAAAGAACACAGGGAGAGCCACAAACTCAAAGAAGAGTTGTTTCCAACAGAGATCTGGACCCAGATCTCCAGACTATGTGGCAGTGCTAACCGCTATATCACAGTGCAACTGTTTAAAATCCCACTGAAACCCAAATCTTTGACTGAGATACCCCAACCCCCCTGCTGCATTGATTGAGACTTTGATTTGATCTGGGTCCCTCATGTACTGCCACATCTGCAGCTTGTACTGCTGTGTGAAGCAGGCGTCAGCTGTGTGAGCGTATAAATGAAACCGGAGAAGAGTGAAAGCTAAACATTCTCCAGGATCAATATTCCAATATCTAACATCAGGGAGCTCCAATAAGTACAACGCCAGGGACACTTCAATGGCAACATCAAGAAGGAGGGTTTACGCATACAGACACACATGCTAACGATTAGTGGGTTTCAGATAGTGATCAGGCAAGCACCATAAAATCCATCCTACTTAGAAGCGCGGAATAATCCATTCGGGGGCGGATTTCAGTAGGGGTCCATACTAACCACGTCAGGGGGATGCGCTCACAAAAACAAAGCAGATCATTCGGAGCCGAGATGCATTGGCAAATTTTTGAGGCAATGAAGCGAGGTCATATTGCAGAAAGCTAAATTAGCAATCAATGCTCATCAGGGTTGTTAACCCAGCAGGCCCCAGGCCAACGAATATATGTCTGAATACCAGTGACGAGTTAGGTGAGGTGTGGTCCGCTCAGTGTTCAAGCTATAAACCAAACTACAGACAAATGTTTCAATGAGAATTCATTTAGAAATTTGTATTATTAGTTTATTATAATATTTATTTATTTATAAAATTGTTATTTCATTTAAAAAATTTTGGAGTGTGTGATATGATTTCTTCCTCTTTTGTGCTCCCCCTTACAGTTCTTCCCGCTCCTACTGTGTTCTGTATTGCATATTCTGTAGTGGCTGCTGTTGGCAAGGAGCTCTGTGCTCTTGTGTCATCCTTTTGTGTTCCTGGTGTTTCCCTCTTGTTTTCATGTGTTTTTTTTTTTTTTGCCTTTTGGTTGGGGGGACCCTTTGGGACTGTGTGACAAGGGGTGGCACTTTCGCGACTCCCCCACCCCCAACGTTTACCTGTCTCTCACCTTTTTTGTAAGGGCCGCCGGAAGTTGGCAAACCCGTCAGCGATCCTGTTCTGTCTCCCTGTCTAATCTTGAATGGGATTGTGCTGCCATCCATCCATCTTCGTCCAGCTCCTCCCGGGGGATTCCCGAGGCGTTCCCAGGACAGCCGGGAGACATAGTCTTCCCAACGTGTCCTGGGTCTTCCAACCGGTCGGACCGGAGGCGTTCGGGTGGCATCCTGACCAGATGCCCGAACCACCTCATCTGGCTCCTCTCCATGTGGAGGAGCAGCGGCTTTACTTTGAGCCCCTCCCGGATGGCAGAGCTTCTCACCCTATCTCTAAGGGAGAGCCCCGCCACCCGGTGGAGGAAACTCATTTCGGCCGCTTGTACCCGTGATCTTGTCCTTTCGGTCATAACCCAAAGCTTGTGACCATAGGTGAGGATGGGAACGTAGATCGATCGGTAAATTGAGAGCTTTGCCTTCTGGCTCAGCTCCTTCTTCACCACAACGGATCGATACAGCGTCCGCATTACTCACGATCCGCTCTTCCCTCACTCGTGAACAAGACTCCGAGGTACTTGAACTCCTCCACTTGGGGCAGGGTCTCCTCCCCAACCCGGAGATTGGGATTGGAATAGTGCTGAAAATCTTAATTTCCCCTCGGGGATTAATAAAGTATTTCTGATTCTGATTCTGATTTCATGTTTTACCCAAACGGTTAAATGGCTTCTCTGACATCTTTGTTTGGACAACAGGCAATGAGGCTGAACTAATGACCCGTACTCTAATCACATCACACAAGAAAAAGAGGTGTGCCGACACCCAAGCGGTCTTCTCTGCGCTTGTGTATTAGCACAAATCACTGACCTCTTTGACCACTGGTCATCTAAACCCTGACCACTACAGGTCGATACCCTGTCCGCCACCCGCCCGATCCTTCCTCTTCACCATCTCTTCATCCTCCTCCCGCCCGCAGAGCCCATTCACAGCTCCAATCAATGTCAAATTATGGGTTATTTATTGAATAATCAAAACGGTATTACAGGTCCGGCTGGCTGACTAGCATGCAGCGGTTGACAATAGGGTATTACAAGGTGGCGCTGGGACGGGACTATTCATCAGCCGAGCTGCCATGCATGCGTTTGAAATTAGGGTAATCAGTTGGCATGTAAACAGTGGGCTGAGCAGCTGGCTGCCAGACAGCAAGGCCATAACTCACATCTACTTATCGTCATTGACGCCGGAGCGTGTGTATTTGAACATCACATGCGTGTATGCAGAGGTGACGGCGTACGCGTTTAGGGATTATGGGTATTTTCTCATTATTCATGGTGTGTAAGGATTAGATGCTTCTTCACCTTCAGGCGATTTAAGATGTGATGCATTTCTTGGCCTACTTAATAATACATACAACTGGGCCGGTTTTCCACTAAGGAGTTTCATAGTCGAGTCTGATTTGTTAGACCGGGGGTCAGCAACCCGCGGCTCTTTAGCGCCGCCCTAGTGGCTCCCTGGAGCGTTTCTAAAAAAGGATGGAAAACTAGTGGTTAGAGCAGGGGTCACCAACGCGGTGCCCGCGGGCACCAGGTAGCCCGTAAGGACCAGATGAGTAGCCCGCCGGCCTGTTCTAAAAATAGCTCAAATAGCAGCACTTACCAGTGAGCTGCCTCTATTTTTTTAAATTGTATTTATTTACTAGCAAGCTGGTCTCGCTTTGCTCAACATTTTTAATTCTAAGAGAGACAAAACTCAAATATAATTTGAAAATCCAAGAAAATATTTTAAAGACTTGGTCTTCACTTGTTAAAATAAATTCATTTATTTTTTTACTTTGCTTCTTGTAACTTTAAGAAAGACAATTTTAGAGATTAAATACAACCTTAAAAATGATTTTAGGATTTTTAAACACATATACCTTTTTACCTTTTAAATTCCTTCCTCTTCTTTCCTGACAATTTAAATCAATGTTCAAGTAAATTTATTTTTTATTTATTATTAAGAATAATAAATACATTTTAATTTAATTCTTCATTTTAGCTTCTGTTTTTTCGACGTAGAATATTTGTGAAATATTTCTTCAAACTTATTATAATTAAAATTCAAAAAAAAAATTCTGGCAAATCTAGAAAATCTGTAGAATCAAATTTAAATCTTATTTCAAAGTCTTTTGAATTTCTTTTAAAAATTTTATTCTAGAAAATCTAGAAGAAATAATGATTTGTCTTTGTTAGAAATATAGCTTGGTTCAATTTGTTATATATTCTAACAAAGTGGATTTTAACCTATTTAAAACATGTCATCAAAATTCTAAAATTAATCTTAATCAGGAAAAATTACTAGTGATGTTCCATAAATTATTTGTTTATTTATTTTTTATTTTACATGAGTTACTATTTGTACAAACATGGTGCAAAGTAATTCATGATTTGTTAAAAAAAAATGTTAGTGGCTAGCTAGTTAAAATGGGATATTGTGATTTCACAAGACTGTCTTAGAAGTGATCATTTGAAAATGTTCAATTTGAAAAATGTGCACTTAGAAAAAATATAAAAATAAAGTTTTGCATATTGATATTTATCTGTTTCTATATATATTTAATGTGAGAAATCATTAAGATGATCAGTGTTTCCACAAAGATAAATATCATTAATTATTAATAATAACATAGAGTTAAAGGTAAATTGAGCAAATTGGCTATTTCTGGCAATTTATTTAAGTGTGTATCAAACTGGTAGCCCTTCGCATTAATCACTACCCAAGAAGTAGCTCTTGGTTTCAAAAAGGTTGGTGACCCCTGGGTTAGAGCATACTTGCCAACCTTGAGACCTCCAATATCGGGGGGGGGGGGGGGGGGGGGGGGGGGGGTTTGGGAGCGTGGTTGGGGGCGGGGTTATTTACAGCTAGAATTCACCAACTCGAGCATTTATTTCATATATTTCATATATATATATATATATACATACATATATATATATATATATATATATATATATATATATATATATATATATATATATATATATATATATATATATATATATATATATATATATATATATATATGTATGAAATACTTGACTTTCAGTGAATTCTAGCTATATATATATATATATATTTTTTTTTATTTACATAGAAAAAAAAAAAATACTTGAATTTCAGTGTTCCGGTGGCTATCCATTAGATGGCAGCATTGTCCTGTTTAACTTCTCCGTTCATTGGGCAGGCAAGCTGTTTATATTGTGGGAAAGCGGACGTGAGAACAGGCTGTCCCCACTCAGTCTCAGGTCCGCATTGAGCTGGAGGGGGCGTGGCCTCCAGCTCCGCTGAATACCGGGAGTTTGTCGGGTGAAAATCTCTGCTGGGAGGTTGTCGGGAGAGGCGCTGAATACCATTCTCCCGCTAAAAACGGGAGGGTTGGCAAGTATGGGTGAGAGTGTCCGCCCTGAGATCGGTAGGTCGTGAGTTCAGTCAAACCAAAGACTATTAAAATGCATCAAAGGTTGGAATTGGGGGTTGAATCACCAAAAATTAGTCCCGGGCGCTGCAACCGCTGCTGCTCACTGCTCCCCTCACCTCCCAGGGGGTGATCAAGGGTGATGAGTCAAATGGAGAGAATAATTTCGCCACACCTAGTGTGTGTGACAATCATTGGTACTTTAACTTGAACTTTAAGTGACATGTGCCGTCAGCGCCCAGACAGAGCTGAGCTTCCACGGCTGTTTACATGGCCTTTCCTTTTAACAACACTCAGGAAGCCGGCGCCGTTCTGGGTGTTGTTGATAAACGGCGTTCGCTTTGCATAGTAGAGTTTTAACTTGCACTTACAGATGTAGCGATCGACCGTAGTTACTGACAGTGGTTTTCTGAAGTCTTCCTGGGGCCATGTGGCGATATCCTTTACACACCGATGTCGCTTTTTTTGATGCGGTACCACCTGAGGGATGGAAGGTCACGGGCATTCAATGTTACGTGCAGTGATTTCTCCAGATTCTCTGAAACTTTTGATGATATTACGGACCGTAGATGGCGAAATCCCTAAATTCCTTGCAATAGCCGGTCGAGAAATGTTGTTCTTAAACAATTTGCCAAGGCATTTGTTGCTGCTCACTGCTCCCCTCACCTCCCAGGGGGTGATCAAGGGTGATGGGTCAAATGCAGAGAATAATTTCGCCACACCTATTGTGTGTGTGTGTGTGTGACAATCATTGGTACTTTAACTTTAACTTTTTATTTGTTAGCAACCCGCGGCTCTCGATCTTTAGCGCCGCCCTAGTGGCTCCCTGGAGCGTTTCTAAAAAAATTGAAAAAGGAAAAAGATGTGGGAAAAATACATTTTTTGTTTTAATATGCTTTTCGTTTGAGGACAAACCTTCCCAATTGTTAGAACTACCTCTGTGTAACATGTTTGTGTGTATGCTTCACTCTAGACACTATTTGGCGAACATCGTTTTGTCCTACTAATTTCAGCGGTTCTTGAACTCACCATAGTTTGGACCGTGACGCAACACAAAATCCTCCACTCCTTCTTTGTCTCATTTTGTCCACCAAACTTTTTATGCTGTGCGGTAATGCAAAAAGGTGCGTTTTGTTGACGTTATTGACCTGTCGAAGTGCTAATCAGGCATATTTGGTCAGTGCATGACTGCACGCTAATCGATGCTAACATGCTATTTAGGCTAGCTGTATGTCATACTTGCCAACCCTCCCGTTTTTAGCGGGAGAATCCCGATATTCAGCGCCTCTCCCGACAACCTCCCGGCAGAGATTTTCTCCCGACAAACTCCCGGTATTCAGCCGGAGCTGGAGGCCACGCCCCCTCCAGCTCAATGCGGACCTGAGACTGAGTGGGGACAGCCTGTTCTCACGTCCGCTTTCCCACAAAATAAACAGCTTGCCTGCCCAAAGACGTCACAACATCTAGGGCTTTTATAGAGTGCACAACTGCGCACACAACAAGTAGACGAAGCAGAAGAACGACTAAATTACAGACATGGCGGCCGAAATGATATACTCATCATGAACGGAGAAGTTAAACAGGACAATACTGCCATCTAATGCATAGCCACTGGAACACTGAAATTCAAGTTTTTTTGTTTTTTTTCTATGTAAATAAAATAAAAATTTAAAAAAAAATATATAGCTAGAATTCACTGAAAGTCAAGTATTTCATATATATATATATATATATATATATATATATATATATATATATATATATATATATATATATATATATATATATATATATATATATATATATATATATATATATATATATGAAATATATATGAAATACTCGAGTTGGTGAATTCTAGCTGTAAATAACCACGCCCCCAACCCGCCCCCCCCCACCCCCCACCCCGACCAAGCCCACCCCCCCACCTCCCGATATTGGAGGTCTCAAGGTTGGCAAGTATGCTGTATGTACATATTGCATCATCATGCCTCATTTCTTAGGTATATTTGAGCTTGTTTGATATTCTTTAATATCCAAAATTCGATGGTCAAATCAACGACACAACCCATCGTTGATTAAATGTCAACAAAAACGACATGTTGCTCCAATGTTATTGTGAGGAGGCGTGGCCTGCGGACCTGCAGCGAGGCGGGGTGTGCCGGGGCCGGCTCCGAGATCGGCGACAGGTGCGCAGATGGCCCACCTGGGGCGCATTTGACTGATCACCTGTCACTCTATAAAAGGGCAGCAGCCGGGAAGGAAGTGGTTGGAGAGGTTGGAGAAGTTGGGGGGGGTTGATGGTGAAGCGAATACCCGAGCACGAGCACGAGCGAGACGGAAACGGAGGCGGAGACGAGAGCGGACGGCTGAAAAGCAACGTGAAGCGCGAGACCGTCACGAGAGGCGATTGCTGAAAAGCAGAGCGATAAGTTTTATGCAAATCACAAAACCGTCAAGCCTGTCATGTCCGTTCTTGGTGGTCCGAAGAACCCTTAGAGGCAAGACCTCCACAGTTATGTTTGAGTTGTTCGATGTCAGGACCTAATTCACCAAGTTCTCAACGTTGTTTTAATGTCTTGTGCCTGCTGGGTTATATTATTAGTATTGGTTTTTTTTTAAATTGTATTTGTTCGGTCTAGCCGCTCTTGCGAATCATAGTAAAAAATGTACAGAGATTGAATTCAGTACTTTTCCATCCTTATTTATTTGAAGACGTGATTATTTGAGCACTTTAGACGGGTAGAAAAACAAAAGGCTCGTAATCAATGCAGGGAATCCTAGGAGTTTGGATTCGAAACCCAGGGTCCCTGGGCCACTTGTAAACTAATCTGTCAGGGCGGCTTTTGTGTTGGAGGTCAACAGACATCATTACTGCGGGTGTGCAAGGGGCAGAGGCGAGGGCAAGGCAGCACATGTGTGTGTGTGTGTGTGTGCGGGTGTGCTGACGTGTGAAGGGCAGATGAGAGGGCCGAGTGGTCGCTGCGGGCAGATCAACTTTCCCTCCTGGGCTTTGGCCTACAAGCTGGGCTGAAAGTGGACCGATCAGAGTTGAGCAAGTTAAGAGTCATTTGTGTTTTAGCAAGGTATGAGTTCAAAATGTTTTGTGTGAGTCAGACTTTTAATGGTTTGATTAGATAGGATAAAATAGGCTTCCAAGAAGAACTTTGTCAAGTCGTAGGATATCCAGACGGTAGTGAGAGAGAAAACCCTGTATTTGACCACTTACTCGTGAAAATCCAGCCAATGTTATTGGTACAATGAGAATCATACACATTCATGACAAATAATGTGTTTATGTTTATGTCAATGGATGTTTGCATTCTTCTAGGTCATTGTGCTCTCAGGGCAGTCAATCGATCGCACGGTTTGGTTATCTTAGAAGACGTTTCGCCTCCCGTCCATTAGTTCATGCTCCTAGCTTTACAGTGGTGGTCAAAAGTGTACGTACACTTGTATAGAACATCCTGTCATGGCTGTCCAGTCATTTCTACAACTCTTGTTTTTTTGTGATGTAGTGATTGGAGCACATACTTGTTGCTCACAAAAAACATTCATGAAGTTTGCTTCTTTTATGAATTTATTATGGGTTTACTGAAAATGTGACTTGGTCAAAAGTATACATACAGCAATGTTAATATTTGGCAAGTTTCACTGCAATAAGGCGCTTTTGGTAGCCATCCACAAGCTTCTGCTTGAGTTTTTGACCACTCCTCTTGACAAAATTGGTGCAGTTCAGCTAAATTTGTTTTTTTTTCTGACATGGACTTGTTTTTTCAGCATTGTCCACACGTTTTAGTCAGGACTTTGGGAAGGCCATTCTAAAACCTTCATTCTAGCCTGATTTAGCCATTCCTTTACCACTTTTGACATGTGTTTGGGGGTCATTGTCCTGTTGGACCACCCAACCGCGCCCAAGAACCAACCTACGGGCTGATGATTTTAGCTTGTCCTGAAGAATTTGAAGGTTTTTCATTGTCCCATTTACTCTCTGTAAAGCACCAGTTCCATTGGCAGCAAAAAGCCGGGATTTTTCTGTCAAAAAGTCTGTATTTTTTCCAAGTGTCCAAAAATTGGGATTTTTTCTAAGTGTCAAAAACACAGGATTTTTTCTAAGTGTCAAAAAATCTGGATTTTTTCCCAAGTGTCAAAAAGTCGGGATTTTTTCCAAGTGTCAAAAAGTCGGGATTTTTTCCAAGTGTCAAAAAATCGGGATTTTTCCCAAGTGTCAAAAAATCGGGATTTTTTTCTAAGAGTCAAGAAGTCAGGATTTTTTTTTGTCAAAAAATCTGGATTTTTTCTGTCAAAAAATTCTGGATTTTTTGTAAATGTCAAAAAATCTGGATTTTTTCTAAATGTCAAAAAAATCTGGATTTTTTCTATATGTCAAAAAATCTGAATTTTTTTCTAAGTGTTCAAAAGTCAGAAATTTTTCTAAGTGTCAAAAACACGGTATTTTTTGTAAATGTCAAAAACACGGTATTTTTTCTAAGTGTCAAAAAGTTGGGATTTTTTCCAAGTGTCAAAAAATCGGGATTTTTTCTAAATGTCAAAAAATCGGGATTTTTTCTAAATGTCAAAAAATCGGGATTTTTTTTGGGTCAAAAAGTCTGGATTTTTTTCTAAGTGTCAAAATCGGGATTTTTTTCTAAATGTCAAAAAATCTGGATTTTTTTTTGGTCACATAGTCTGGATTTTTTCTAAATGTCAAAAAAGTCAGGATTTTTTTGGGTCAAAAAGTCTGGATTTTTTTTTAAAAATTGGGATTTTTTACAAGTGTCAAAAAGTTGTTTTTTTTTGTAAATGTCAAAAAGTCTGGATTTTTTCAAAATTTCAACAACACGGAATTTTTTCTAAGTGTCAAAAATTCGGCATTTTCGGGACCACCATGCTTGACGGTAGGTGTGGTGTTCCTGGGACTAAAGGCCTCACCTTTTCAAACATATTGCTGGGTATTGTGGCCAAACAACTCCATTTTTGTTTCATCTGACATCACATGGACAAAGATAAGACCTTCTGGAGGAAAGTTCTGTGGTCAGATGAAACAAAAAAGGAGCTGTTTGGCCACAATACCCAGCAATATGTTTGGAGGAGAAAAGGTGAGGCCTTTAATTTAAGTCTGGATTTTAAAAAAATCCAGACTTTTTGACCAAAAAAAATCCTGACTTTTTGACACTTAGAAAAAATCCAGACTTTTTGACCAAAAAAAAAATCCAGATTTTTTTGACATTTAGAAAAAATCACGATTTTTTGACACTTGGAAAAAATCCCAATTTTTAACAAAATCCAGATTTTTTGACATTTAGAAAAAATCCGGATTTTTTGACACATCAAAAAATCGTGATTTTTTTCTAAATGTCAAAAAAAATCACGATTTTTTTTGGTCAAAAAGTCTGGATTTTTTCTAAATGTCAAAAATCCGGATTTTTTCTAAATGTCAAAAAATCTGGATTTTTTTCCAAATGTCAAAAAATCGGGAATTTTTTTTTGGTCAAATAGTCTGGATTTTTTCTAAGTGTCAAAAAGTCAGGATTTTTTTCCGTCAAAAAATTCTGGATTTTCGGGACCACCATGCTTGACGGTAGGTGTGGTGTTCCTGGGACTAAAGGCCTCACCTTTTCAAACATATTGCTGGGTATTGTGGCCAAACAACTCCATTTTTGTTTAATCTGACATCACATGGACAAAGATAAGACCTTCTGGAGGAAGGTTCTGTGGTCAGATGAAACAAAAAAGGAGCTGTTTGGCCACAATACCCAGCAATATGTTTGGAGGAGAAAAGGTGAGGCCTTTAATTTAAGTCTGGATTTTAAAAAAATCCAGACTATTTGACCAAAAAAAAAATCCCGATTTTTTGACATTTGGAAAAAAATCCAGATTTTTTGACATTTAGAAAAAATCCGGATTTTTTGACATTTAGAAAAAATCCAGACTTTTTGACCAAAAAAAATCCTGATTTTTTTGACATTTAGAAAAAATCACGATTTTTTGACACTTGGAAAAAATCCCAATTTTTAGAAAAATCCAGATTTTTTGACATTTAGAAAAAATCTAGATTTTTTGACACATCAAAAAATCCAGATTTTTTCTAAATGTCAAAAAAAAAATCAGGGTTTTTTTTGGTCAAAAAGTCTGGACTTTTTCTAAATGTCAAAAAATCCGGATTTTTTCTAAATGTCAAAAAATCTGGATTTTTTTCCAAATGTCAAAAAATCGGGATTTTTTTTTTGGTCAAATAGTCTGGATTTTTTCTAAGTGTCAAAAAGTCAGGATTTTTTTTGGTCAAAAAATTCGGGATTTTCGGGACCACCATGCTTGACGGTAGGTGTGGTGTTCCTGGGACTAAAGGCCTCACCTTTTCAAACATATTGCTGGGTATTGTGGCCAAACAACTCCATTTTTGTTTAATCTGACATCACATGGACAAAGATAAGACCTTCTGGAGGAAAGTTCTGTGGTCAGATGAAACAAAAAAGGAGCTGTTTGGCCACAATACCCAGCAATATGTTTGGAGGAGAAAAGGTGAGGCCTTTAATCCCAGGAACACCAGCCCTACTGTCAAGCATTGTGGTGGTAGTATTATGCTCTGCCAATGAAACTGGTGCTTTACAGAGAGTAAATGGGACAATGAAAAAGGAGGATTACCTCCAAATTCTTCAGGACAAGCTAAAATCATGACACCCGGAGGTTGGGTCTTGGGCGCAATTGGGTGTTCCAACAGGACAATGACCTCAAAAGTGGTAAAGGAATGGTTAAATCAGGCTAGAATGAAGGTTTTTAGAACGGCCTTCCCAAAGTCCTGACTTAAACGTGTGGACAATGCTGAAGAAACAAGTCCATGTCAGGAAAACCAACACATTTAGCTGAACTGCACCAATTTTGTCAAGAGGAGTGGTCAAAAATTCAAGCAGAAGCTTGTGGATGGCTACCAAAAGCGCCTTATTGCAGGTAAACTTGCCAAGGGACATGTAAGCAAATATTAACATTGCTGTATGTATACTTTTGACCCAGCACATTTGCTCACATTTTCAATAAATTCTTAAAAGAAGCAAACTTCATGAATGTTTTTTTTGTGACCAACAAGTATGTGCTCCAATCACTACATCACAAAAAAAAGAGTTGTAGAAATGATTGGAAAGTCAAGACAGCCATGACATGATGTTCTTTACAAGTGTATGTACACTTTTGACCACGACTGTAGGTTAAAAGTCACTAAACTGCTGTTCATAGTTCCACCACAAGGTGGCACCACATGTTTATTGACTAAAACCAGCTCGACACGGCAGAGAAGAAGAATGCATTGCCTTAAATATCCAAATGTGTCTCCTCATTACTGTGTCGCAGGTTAGTGAAATGTGCTTAAATATGGACAAACACGACGTGTAAAACTTGTTATGATGATTTTTTTGTTGCGTCGCCGTGTATATCTGGTCTTTAAAGGTGTTTTAGAACGGCCACAAGCGGTCCTAAACGTGGATGCTAACTCGCTAATGCTAACAGGCCCAATACTTGAGTTGCTAGTGTGATTTTAAAATAGCACTAAAATGTCGTAAATAACCTCAACAAAGGCAATATAACGTGAATGTGTATATATATTAGTATGATGTATCACTTTAATTAAAACTGGAATGTATCACTTTTGTATTTAAACTGGAACCTAACATGTGGATTATAGTAATTAGTAATTTACCATATAACAATTTAATTAAATAAGCGTGATCATATCTGTTATAAGACTATGTTAAAGTGCAAAGGAACTAACCGAGGTCTGAATCTCAGTAAAACTAAAATAATGCTCTTTTGTAACAGTAGAAGAGAAAGTCAAACACAAATACAAATAGACGGAGTAGACATTGAAAGGGTAAATGGAACCAGATTTTTGGGAGTATTAATAGATGATGAAATGAACTGGAAATCTCATATACAAAATATACTACATAAGGTGGCAAAAAAATTTTCAATAATGAATAAAGCAAAACATGTTCTAGACCAAAAATCACTTCATATTCTCTACTGCTCACTAGTGTTACCATATCTGAGTTATTGTGCAGAAATATGGGAAAATAACTACAAAAATAGACTTTATTCATTAACGGTGTTACAAAAAAGATCAGTGATAATAATACATAATGTTGGATATAGAGAACATGCAAACATTTTATTTATTCAATCGAAAACACTGAAATTCCACGACATAGTGAATTTGCAAACAACTAAAATTATACACAAAGCAAACTACAATCTGCTACCCAAGAATATACAACAATTCTTCTCAACAAAAGAAGATAAATATAACCTTAGAAGAAATGAACAAATTAAAAAGATGGTTTGACAAAAACAGACTATCTTTGAATCTCAGTAATACTAAAATAAAGCTATTTGGTAACAGTAGAAGAGAAAGTCCAACACAAATACAAATAGACGGAGTAGACATTGAAAGAGTAAATGCAACCAAATTTCTAGGTATAATGATTGATGATAAATTGAACTGGACATCTCTTGTAAAAAATATACAACATAAAGTAGCAAGAAACACGTCAATAATGAATAAAGCAAAACATGTTGTAGACCAGGGGTGTCAAACATCCGGCCCGCGGGCCAAATCAGGCCTCGCGAACAGGGTCTATGCGGCCCGCGAGACAAGTTTGCTAGGTCTAAAATTAAGATGCATTTTTAAATGAAAGAAACTACTGTTCTAAATGTGTCCACTAGATGTCGCACCAGTAATTATGTTGGGCAAGCCAATATACAAGTATACCAACCAATGTAAAACAAACAGGAGTAAAATAAATAATTGGTAACCCCACTTAAAATGCTGCATGAGACACTGCACATTGATATAGTTCTCTAAAAATGTGTTTTCTGTGCTCCGCCGCTCCCGGTCTGTGGAACGCTCTCCCTGACCACCTGAGGGTACCACAGACTGTGGATGCTTTAAAAAAAAGGCTTAAAAACCCTTCTTTTTAAAAAAGCCTTTTTTTTTAGATACATGTTTTCTAGTTCTAGTTTTTATTTTTATTATATTTTTATTTTTTAATACACTGTAGCACTTTGAGGTTGTGTGCTCAATGGAAAGTGCTTTTTACAAATAAAATCTATTATTATTATTATTATAACATAATTACTGTCCTAAGGGAGGCAACACGATCCATTGAAGGCCCTGAGTAAATTAATATTTATGTATTTATGTTGTGCTATCAAAGAGCATCCATTTTGTACGCCCCCTTATTCTCATTAGGGTCACAGGAGTGCTGGAACCTATCCCAGCTGACTTAGGGCAGGCTACACAGTTTGTACCTTCTGAACAGAATGAGTAAATGACGAAGGTTGTATCGGTTGTATGTTCCCTTGTATTAGGGAAAAGGATCAAGACGTTGGCAATACTCTCAAAAAAGTACCACTACTTTTTTTCCCCTAAGCCTTAAACCCTGCGGCTTGTAACACGGTGCGGCTAATTTATGGATTTTTCTTCACTAACGGCCATAATGCAAATAGTTTCCATAAAACACATGGAAACACATTGAAATGGTGTGTTTTTGTGTGTGCTACGGTGCCGTCTTTTGGACGAGTTCACACACCGCAGGTGCTTCTGGGTGAATTAAAGCTTTGAACCGGAAGCACACGTGCTGCGCCGTCTTCTAGCCGTCCATAGCGGTTCTACTCGTATGAATTCTTCATTCGGCACTCCAAGCAGCGTTTGTAAGTTTTACAATATAACTAAAACAATTCGTACTTACTAAACCATCCCATGTGTGATGTCTGCAGGAGTGTTTTCATGCATATTTGTACGCGCCATCGTAATTGAATGAAGCTAGCTAATATAGTAACATGTTTACGAGTGTCTTGTGTTAGTGTTATTAACTTACAACGCCATACTTTTTGTGTTGTTTCAGTTTCGTGAACTCACCAAGACGTCACCGTGGAGTTATTGAGTCTGTTTAGCTGATTGGAGAGCTAGCTTCCGCAGCTGGCGGGTCCATGACCACGACTTCTGTTTCGTTTGAACAGCCGCATTATAGACACCATTTGGAAACAATTAAGGTATGTAAATAAACATTTACAAAATGTTTCTGTGTAAATAACTAATTTCATAACAAATATATCTGCAGTTTATATATATATATATATGGATAAATATATGGAATATTATATAGAAATACAGTGTTTCCCACACATTCATTTATTTGTGGCGGCCCGCCATGAAAGAATTACGTCCGCCACAAATAAAATAAAAAATAAATATATATATATATATATATATATATCTTTTTTTTTTAAATTATTTTTTTAATTTTTTAATTTGTTTATTTATTTTTTTGTCCTGTTCATCTTCTAAAGCAAATCATATAGTTGATGTAGATGCCCATATAAGCTGTTCAGATTTACTTTACAAAAGAGAAGTGTAGGATACTTCTCTTGTTGCCTTATTTGTATTTGACCACTACTGTTTTCTGTTTATTTGTTACTGACTGTGGCAGGACACCTCTGCCTCTGTTTCACTTTATGTTGCTGGTAAATAATATGGGTGTAGTAGTAGGCTAAAGTTAAATTATTTAGTATGCACTAATTAAAGGGGCAGAGCTTTAAGAGACATTTTAGCGTTTATATTTTATAAGATATATTTTTTGTAAGAACCACAATTAATAAATATATTTCAGTGAATAACTTATTGTTCAAATCTGTATATAAATATGTACATAAAGTGTTGTAATTATATTGTAAAATGGATGGATGGATGGACGTTTAAAACAAAACTGTTATTAATTAGTAAGTATACATTTTTTGAGCCTTTTTAGAGAAAATCATATCATTGTAGTAAATTATGCAAATTACTCGATTATGTCATGGTGGCCACGCCCATAGCCACGCCCCCACCGCCACAGGTATCTTGGCAGTTTATGGGAAACACTGAAATATTATGGAAAAAAATATTATTTTCCCTCTGAAATTTAGTGGGTGCGCTCTTTAGTTTGAAAAATACGGTCGCTACTAGTGTTGTCCCGATACCAATATTTTGGTACCGGTACTAAAAAAATTTCGATACTTTTATAATAAAAGAGGCCACAAAAATGTCACTATTGAAAATGGAGCAGCTTTCCTCAAGGTCACGCTTCTACAACCTCTATATCTTCATTGCATGTCGCCATATTTTCGTCCCTCAAAAAGCATTAGAAAAGGCAACGTTGCGGTGGGGTAAGTAAATTAGGATCGGGTTTTTTGCCTTCCCCGGGTCACAGAGGGAGGTAGAGTTACCAGCAATAAGATCACGACGAGACCAATTTCATTTTCATTGCCATTGAAAACAAACAATGGGCACCTAATAGCCCCTGCAGCATCTGTGGCCTTCAGCGGGCCAAAACACACACCGTGGTCTGGTCGATAGACGGTAGATGCACCAATGCGGGCTTGAGTAATGGCTTTTCTCTCCCCTAATAGTTGAAAGCTGCCTCCAACACGTTAGCCGTCGCCAGGAAAAAAGTGGCCTGAGTGCTCGTGAAGACGGCAATCATATCAGGCAAAAGAGGAGAATAGAGGTTTATCGACTCAGAGAGGGTGACAGACATGCAGAGTGGTCACGTCTCGCCAATACATATCTACTCCAACAACCGGTTTGTCATCAGCGGACAATCTGGGATGTTGATGTCAAAACATAGTTGTTGCTTCTGTAACACATGCAGATTGCTTTCATTGAAATCCTCCTCATACACATGTCAGTCGTAATGAAAGTGGAACTTCAAAACAATAACATGTTCAAATTAAAGCTGCAAGCAGCGATGGACGGGACCGGCTTTTGCTGGTGTTTCCTGCCTTTACCCATTCAACATATCTTTACCTGCACATTACCTACCTTCCCTGCATCCTGGGGTCACACTGGTGCTTCTTTCTTTCACGCTAGTTTGAAGCCGACCCGACAAACGAGCTCAGAGGAGATTATGTTTAAAAAAAAGGAGACTGTTTTGAACCAACTTTTGTTTTGAAGGGGAAATTGCAAACTTCCTGTGGATTTTTGTTGGGAGTTGTCAATGAATGAAATGTAGGTCTAAGTGAGACCTACATAGAGGTTTTTGTTTCATGTCTCTACGACATTCCTACCGGAAGTTACAAGCCGTTTTGTCTGTGTTTTCTTCCTAGGAGCTGTTTTGTCTGTGTTTTATTCCTAGTGGGCGCTAGAGCACAATTTTGAGTTTTGGGGTTGGGTTTTTTTATTAGACCGCAATTTTTGCCAGTCCTGATGTGTGTGTCCAGTTTGGTGAGTTTTGAAGCATGTTAAAGGCCTACTGAAATGATTTTTTTTTATTTAAACGGGGATAGCAGATCTATTCTATGTGTCATACTTGATCATTTCGCGATATTGCCATATTTTTGCTGAAAGGATTTAGTAGAGAACAACGACGATAAAGATTGCAACTTTTGGTATCTGATAAAAAAAAAGGCTTGCCCCTACCGGAAGTAGCGTGACGTAGTCAGTTGAACATATACGCAAAGTTCCCTATTGTTTACAATGATGGCCGCATGAAGTGAGAGAGATTCGGACCGAGAAAGCGACAATTTCCCCATTAATTTGAGCGAGGATGAAAGATTTGTGGATGAGTAAAGTGCAAGTGAAGGACTAGTGGGGAGTTGAAGCTATTCAGATAGGGAAGATGCTGTGAGAGCCGGGGGTGACCTGATATTCAGCTGGGAATGACTACAACAGTAAATAAACACAAGACATATATATACTCTATTAGCCACAACACAACCAGGCTTATATTTAATATGCCACAAATTAATCCTGCATAAAAACACCTGCGTGTTTGTTATGCTAGCTCCTAGCTCCTCTGCTAGCTCCTAGCTCCATAGAACACGCCAATACAATTCAAACACCTGATCAACACACACAATCACTCAGCCCAAAAGACCGTTTACCTAACCCAAGGTTCATAAAGCTTATATATTTTTAAAAAGTTACGTACGTGACGCGCACATACGGTCAAGTTATCGAATGTTTAGCAGCCAAGGCTGCATACTCACGGTACCTGATATTCAGCTGGGAATGACTACAACAGTAAATAAACACAAGACATATATATACTCTATTAGCCACAACACAACCAGGCTTATATTTAATATGCCACAAATTAATCCTGCATAATAACACCTGCGTGTTTGTTATGCTAGCTCCTAGCTCCTCTGCTAGCTCCTAGCTCCATAGAACACGCCAATACAATTCAAACACCTGATCAACACACACAATCACTCAGCCCAAAAGACAGTTCACCTAACCCAAGGTTCATAAAGCTTATATATTTTTAAAAAGTTACGTACGTGACGCGCACGTACGGTACGGTACGTGTTATGCTAGCTCCTAGCTCCTCTGCTAGCTCCTAGCTCCATAGAACACGCCAATACAATTCAAACACCTGATCAACACACACAATCACTCAGCCCAAAAGACCGTTCACCTAACCCAAGGTTCATAAAGCTTATATATTTTAAAAAAGTTACGTACATACGCAAAAAAAAGCCAAAGCTGCATACTCACAGTAGCACGTCTGCGTCTTTGTCATCCAAATCAAAGTAATCCTGGTAAGAGTCTGTGTTGTCCCAGTTCTCTACAGGCGTCTGTGTATCCAAGTCAAAAGTCCTCCTGGTTAGAGTCTCTGTTATCCGAGTTCTTCCATCTTGACTGCATCTTTCGGGAATGTAAACAAAGAAGCGCAGGCTGTGTACTGTTGTGGCTGACTACGTTCGAAAAATACGTCCATTTCGCACCGACAACTTTCTTCTTTGCTTGCTCAGCTTCCTTCTCCATAATGCAATGAACATGATTGAAACAGATTCACGAACACAGATGTCCAGAATACTGTGGAATTATGAAATGAAAACAGAGCTTTTTCGTATTGGCTTCAATGTGGAAGGCATACCCGTGTTCGCCGGTCTACGTCACGCGCATACGTCATCCTCAGAGGCGTTTCGAACCGGAAGTTTAGCGGCAAATTTAAAATGTCACTTTATAAGTTAACCCGGCCGTATTGGCATGTGTTATAATGTTAAGATTTCATCATTGATATATAAACTATCAGACTGCGTGGTCGGTAGTAGTGGGTTTCAGTAGGCCTTTAAGGGGGTCAAATTACAGCTCACAGAGGCAAAAATCACTGTTTTTAATGAAACTTTTGTTTTGAAGGTGTAATTGCCAACTTCCTGTTTATTTTTGCTGAAGGATGTCAATGAATGAAATGTAGGTCTAAGTGAGACCTACATAGAGGTTTTTGTTTCATGTCTCTACGACATTCCTACCGGAAGTTACAAGCAGTTTTGTCTGTGTTTTCTTCCTAGGAGCTGTTTTGTCTGTTTTATTCCTAGGGGGCGCTAGAGCACAATTTTGAGTTTTGGGTTTTTTTTTTTTTTATTAGACCGCAGTTTTTGCCAGTCCTGATGTGTGTGTCCAGTTTGGTGAGTTTTGAAGCATGTTAAGGGGGTCAAATTACAGCTCAAAGAGGCAAAAATCACTGTTTTTATGAAACTTTTGTTTTGAAGGGGTAATTGTCAACTTCCTGTTTATTTTTGCTGAAGGATGTCAATGAATGAAATGTAGGTCTAAGTGAGACCTACATAGAGGTTTTTGTTTCATGTCTCTATGACATTCCTACCGGAAGTTACAAGCAGTTTTGTCTGTGTTTTCTTCCTAGGAGCAGTTTTGTCTGTTTTATTCCTACGGGGCGCTACAGCGCAATTTTGAGTTTTGGTGTTGTTTTTTTTTATTAGATCGCAAGTTTTGCCAGTCCTGATGTGTGTGTCCAGTTTGGTGAGTTTTGAAGCATTTTAAGGGGGTCAAATTACAGCTCAAAGAGGCAAAAATCACTGTTTTTATGAAACTTTTGTTTTGAAGGGGTAATTGCCAACTTCCTGTTGATTTTTGCTGAAGGATGTCAATGAATGAAACGTAGGTCTAAGAGAGACCTACATAGAGGTTTTTGTTTCATGTCTCTACGACATTCCTACCGGAAGTTACAAGCAGTTTTGTCTGTGTTTTCTTCCTAGGAGCAGTTGTGTCTGTGTTTTCTTCCTAGGGGGCGCTAGAGCGCAATTTTGAGTGTTGGGGTTGGGTTTTTTTATTAGATCGCAATTTTTGCCAGTCCTGATGTGTGTGTCCAGTTTGGTGAGTTTTGAAGCATTTTAAGGGGGTCAAATTACAGCTCAAAGAGGCAAAAATCACTGTTTTTAATGAAACTTTTGTTTTGAAGGGGTAATTGCCAACTTACTGTTGATTTTTGTTGAAGTATGTCAGTGTATGAAATCTAGGTCTAAGTCAGACCTACATAGAGGTTTTTGTTTCATGTCTCTACGACATTCCTAACGGAAGTTACAAGCAGTTTTGTCTGTGTTTTTTCCTAGGGGGCGCTAGAACGCAATTTTGAGTTTTGGGGTTGGGTTTTTTTATTAGATCGCAATTTTTGCCAGTCCTGATGTGTGTGTCCATTTTGGTGAGTTTTGAATCATTTTAAGTGGGTCAAATTACAGCTCAAAGAGGCAAAAATCACTGTTTTTAATGAAACTTTTGTTTTGAAGGAGTAATTGCCAACTTCCTGTTGATTTTTGCTGAAGTATGTCAGTGTATGAAATCTAGGTCTAAGTCAGACCTACATAGAGGTTTTTGTCTCATGTCTCTACGACATTCCTAACGGAAGTTACAAGCAGTTTTGTCTGTGTTTTCTTCCTAGGAGCAGTTGTGTCTGTGTTTTCTTCCTAGGGGGCGCTAGAGCGCAATTTTGAGTTTTGGGGTTGTTTTTTTTTATTAGATCGCAATTTTTGCCAGTCCTGATGTGTGTGTCCAGTTTGGTGAGTTTTGAAGCATTTTAAGGGGGTCAAATTACAGCTCAAAGAGGCAAAAATCACAGTTTTTATGAAACTTTTGTTTTGAAGGGGTAATTGCCAACTTCCTGTTGATTTTTGCTGAAGGGTGTCAGTGTATGAAATCTAGGTCTAAGTGAGACCTACACAGAGGTTTTTGTTTCATGTCTTTACGACATTCCTAACGGAAGTTACAAGCAGTTTTGTCTGTGTTTTTTCCTAGGGGGCGCTAGAGCGCAATTTTGAGTTTTTTTTTTAAAAATTAGATGGCAATTTTCAGCAAGTCCTGATGTGTGTGTTAAATATGGTGAGTTTTGAAGTATGTTAAGGGGGTCAAATCACAGCTCAAAGAGGCGGCGGAATAATAATAATAAAGAATAAAACGTTACAATAACAATAGGGTTCTCTGTCCCAAAGGGACATTGCGGTCCCTAACTATGGAATGTGACGTTGCCGTTTTTTGTTGTCAGGAGTTCTCGCCCGGGAGAGGGAGGAGTGCCATCTCCGGGTTGGGAAGGAGATCTCGCCCCAAGTGGAGGAGTTCAAGTACCTCGGAGTCTTGTTCACGAGTTAGGAGAGAATGGCTTGTGAGATCGACGGGCGGATCGGTGAGGCGTCTTCAGTAATGCGGACGCTGTATCGATCCGTTGTGGTGAAGAAGGAGCTGAGCCGGAAGGCAAAGCTCTCAATTTACCGGTCGATCTACGTTCCCATCCTCACCTATGGTCACGAGCTTTGGGTTATGACCGAAAGGACAAGATCACGGGTACAAGCGGCCGAAATGAGCTTCCTCCGTCGGGTGGTGGGTCTCTCCCTTAGAGATAGGGTGAGAAGCTCTGCCATCCGGGAGGAGCTCAAAGTAAAGCCGCTGCTCCTCCACATGGAGAGGAGCCAGATGAGGTGGTTCGGGCATCTGGTCAGGATGCCATCCAAACGCCTCCCTAGGGAAGTGTTTAGGGCATGTCCGACCAGTAGGAGGCCACGAGGAAGACCCAGGACACGTTGGGAAGACTATGTCTCCCGGTTGGCCTGGGAACGCCTCGGGATCCCCCGGGAGGAGCTGGACAAAGTGGCTAAATGTTGAAATTCGTCTATCTACCAAAATCATCCCCCTGTTTACCGTATGTACTTTTAGAGTTCTTCACAGTGGTACTGATTGAATTACTATAAGGAGGCCCTATGATGCGAACTCAACTTTTGTGTGTTTCGGATCTGAATAAGTTCCTTAAGTTTGAAATCAAACCGTGGAGGCTTTGCGGAGATATTTAGAAAAAAAAAAAAAAAATTCTTCATACGTCCCTCCAAACGAGCCGTCTGGATTTTGCAAAACTGGTGATGTTTTTCGCACCGATGACGTCACCGGGTTATCCATATTTACTAGGGGTGTCAACATTCTTCTCCGAATAAATCGCGATTCTTATTTGTAACGATTTTTAATCGATGCAAAAAAAACTAAAATAGATTTGATTATTATTAATCGATATAATGGAGTGTGTACCCAAATAAACCGGAAAAAAACCCCGTCCCAGGCCAGCTGGACCAAACAGACAACTGTCCATCGAGTGAGTCGCACTTTATATTGATCGTGATAAACGCAGCACGTCATGTGCATATCATGACAGACCGTCTGGCTAGTTTTTGAATGCATTTTTAAAGTGTTTTAGAGGTAGAAACCATTGCTCCCATTAGCTGCGTCGCCAGCCACCAAGAACGAGACAATTTTTACATGTTAGAATGCAAAAAAATCATTTTCTGTAATAACGATTGTGAAGGATAGGCACAATTCCCAAAAAGTGCAGTCCCCCTCTACATCTGAACTCAATTGAACAAAATGCAGGTCATAATCTGTGATCACCATAAAAATGTCTATTATCTTCAGTTGTTTTGAGGTGAAGACGCTCTGTACAGCTTCCTGACCTCCCACTGGCCTCACATGATGACATTAGGGCCGACACCTTGGCGTTGGAACAGGGTCGCCCATAGTGCACCAATACACGCACTAAATGACCTATAGATGTACACACACACACACACACACACACACGCACACACACACACACACACACACACACACACACACACACACACACACACACTCCTGATCAAGTCCCCCCTGGCGAGCTTTTAAAGACGCTTCCTCTATGCATGCTCATTACAGCGCATTAGCAAGGTGTGCGTGTCACAAACTAACAAGTGGAATAACAGAGTTAGCACAAGAGGGAGGGAGGGGTGCTTACACCTGCCCTCAAACACACACACACACACACACACACACACACACACACACACACACACACACACACACACACACACACACACACACACACACACACACACACACACACACACACATTTTTGTACTTCGTACATTCTGGAGACCTTAGAAAAAAGCCTACCTCTTTAGGACCAGCCTTTATAGATATATAAAGAAGTGTATTTACACCATTAATAATATATACATACTATGCACATATAAAAAAAGCTTGTTGTGAAAAACGAGTTGGAATTTCACAAGAAAAAGGTCACAATTTCACAAGAAAAACGTAGAATTTTGGCAGTGTTATAACAAAAGTCGTCATTTTACTCGACGCAAATCAAAATTTTACAAGAGAAACTGAACATTTGTGCAAGGGGGCGCATTTTAATTTCTTACACACACTTGTTATTTCATATGTTGTCCAGAGGGGGAGCACTTCACATTTGTACACACACTTGTTTTGGTTTTTTCACAAGAAAAAGGTCACAGTTTCACAAGAAAAACTTGGAATTTTGGCAGTGTTATAATAAAAGTCGTCATTTTACTCGACGCAAGTCAAAATTTGACAAGAAAAACGTAACATTTGTGCAATGTTATGATAAAAGTTGGAATTTTACTCAATAACAGTCGCAATTTTACAAGAAAAGCTGAACATTTTGGCAATATTATGAAAATAGTCGTCATTTTACTCGACAAAAGTCACAATTTTATAAGTAAACATAAAGATGTTGGCAATATTACAATGGTAATCGGAATTTTACTTGGCAAAATGATGACAAAAGTCATAATTTTACTCAAAAAATTGGCAATAGTGTGATAACGCAAGACAAAATCTTTCAAGAAAAACTGAACATTTGTGCAATGTTATGATAAAAGTTGGAATTTTGCTCAATAACAGTCGCAATTTTACAAGAAAAGCTTACAATTCTGGCAATTTTATGAAGATAGTCGTAATTTTACCCGACAAAATTCACAATTTTATAAGAAAACATTGACATTTTGGCAATATTACTTACTTGGCAAAATGATGACAAAATTCATAATTTTTACTCAAAAAATGCCATTATTTTACTAGAACAGCAAAAAAAATTGGCAATATTGTGATAAAAGTCAGAATTTTATGACAAATGTCACCATTTTGCATTAAAAAGTAATAATTTCACATAAAAAAATAATAATTTAACTAGAAAATATTACAGAAACAGAAAGAATATGAGAAATTGTTCCCAATTTTATAATAAAAAAGTCGACACATAGTGAGAAAAACACTGATTTTAGTTGTTTTTTTTAATTTTTGCAAGATCTCTATTTTTTTGTTTTTTGTAATGTGCTTAAGGCCGATGACAAAGGAGTCGCGGACCACAGATGGCCCCTGTGCCGCACTTTGGGCAACACAGTTGTAGAAGCTAACTGTTAATGGCCACTATCGTCTTAGTACCGTAGTGTCATATATCTCTGCCTTTGCACCTGTCAATGTTTACTTTTGTATGCAAATTAAATCAACAACAAAAAATCCTGACTTTGGAGCAATGTTCGCGGACTCTAGTATATGGCTCTCTATTAGATGCAATGGTTTTCTGTATTGGGACCATGATTTATGTCCTAACTTGTTTACAACTCCTCACATGGAAGCTACTTTTCCTTCTGCGTGTCTCAAGTAGGGTAGAAATACAAGAACACACACACGCACACACACACACACCCTGGGGGTATCGATTGCAACCACTGTTTCACCTTTGCCTCTGTGACCTCTCAAACGACGTGTTTATTTACTCTATTACCACACACTAATGCACGTTTGAAGTACATACCAGGGCGAGCACACAGATTTATTGCATGAACAAGAAGCTAATCCAACACTTTTAGATAACTTCAATCATTCATTCCTAAATTTTCTCTCTAACATTTTCTGAAAAGAAAGCACATTAGGTAGTTATCTGATTACGAGAAGCTTACCTTGGCCAGATTAATGGAATAGTAACGACCATTTGGCTGGTTTGGCTGCAACTCGCCGGATTTCCTCTGTCTTTTTGCGACACGCCTTAAGGCGAAGAGGTCACCAAAGGATCATGTTTATCGGCGTAAGGAGCGCGACATTCCACACGTATAGCCGTCCACCGCTTGCGTTTCCTTCACGTGATGCCCCCGCTTTCTCTTCCAACACCTCAGCTGATAACATTACCACATAAGATGCAAGGGTCTTGAGATATGTAACGTAGACCTTTGTAATTCTGTCAACCCTTTGATGAACTTTGCAGAGACTGACCGTGGAACACAGGCGATACCAAAGTTACTTCACAACTTTGCTTCCCACCGTCATTCGTACTGGGTGGACTGAACTGCGTACTACGTAAAACCCTCGGAACGCCTCGGTGTTCCCCCAGTGGACCCGGAAGTGGTGACCAGAAACCAGGGTGTCTGGTAGTCTTCCCCACTGAGATTGCCATCCCCGGACCAGCATAAGCGGGGGAAAAAACATAGTTTCATCCATCCATCCATCTTCAACCGCTTATCCGGAATTGGGTCGCGGGGACCACAGCTCCAGCAGAGACCCCCAGACTTCCCTCTCCAGAGCAACATTAGCAACTTCCTCCTGGGGTATCCCAAAGCGTTCCCAGGCCAGAGAGGAGATGTAATCCCCCCTATCTGGTCCTTGGCCTGCCACGGGGTCTCCTCCCAGTGGGATGTGCAACGAGGACCTCCCTAGGGAGACGCTCGTGAGGCATCCGCACGAGATGCCCGAACCACCTAAACTGGTTCCTTTCCAAGCACAGGAGCAGCGGCTCTACTCCGAGTCTCTCTCGGGTGACTGAACCTCTCACCCTATCTCTAAGGGAGATGCCAGCCACCCTTCTGAGGAAACTAATTTTGGCCGCTTGTATCCGCGATGATCGTGGATAGGTTCAGAATATGTTTAATGGCTAATAGTTTGATCATTTTGAAATGTGGTTATTTTCGTGAATGCATGTTATTTTTAATGTTTTTGTGTGCTTAGTAACTGGTATGGCCAACAGTTGCGTCAAAGCTAGAGCATGGAAACAGGGACTTCACATGTAGATGTGAAAATTGAAGAAACCACATCATTTGAGGAATCAGACTAATTTAGCGCACGGAAACATACTTTTCCGTCATGTAACAATAGGAACTAGAACTATTGTTAATCTTGCACACAGACCACTGGAGTGGTCAGAGTTGACAGCAACGGACGTCAACATCAAAAAGAACAAACTAAAACACGGTGGGCGGACCTTTCGGCAGCTTCTCTATATTTTCCTGGATTCATGTCCGCAATGTGGATGTTGTTTTGGCACGGGAGCTAAATTCTGCTTTGGAGTGGCGTACACTTAAGTTTTCTACAAAGGACATGTTTTTAATGGTTTTGTTTTTCTGTTTCGGTGGATCACATCGGTTTCAGGTGGTCGGAGGACAGGATTGTGTCGATCTCTGGCTGTGGGCTGTTTGTTTATTTGATTGGGACATTGCACCATACATATGTAGTACAGATCAGATGTTGCAAGCAGGGAGGGTTGGGAGGTGGATCAGTAGTTTTTATAATGTTTCTTATCATTTCTATGCAGATGATATTCAACTGTTATGCTCCTTCAATGATTCAGAGTTTCACTTTTTATCTGAGTTTTGGAGTCCTGTATTAAAAAGTGGTTGTCCTCAAATTTCCTCCAGATGAATTCAAATAAAACGGAAACTCTGATAATTGCTCCTGATAAAAAGATCCCCCTGATCAGGAACTCCCTTGGTGCTCTGGGTGCAGCTGTTAAAAGCAGCCTCAGAAACCTCGGGGTTGTGTCGGATCAGTCCGTGTCTTTGGAGGGTCACTGTCGTCAACTGACCAAAAACTGTTTTGATCACCTCAGAAATATTTCTAAAGTGAGAAATTTGTTGTCCAAATTGGATCCGGAAATAATCATCCACACGTTCATTTCGTCTCGCATTGACTATTGCAATTCCCTCTTCACTCTTTTCAACAAGTCAACGCTAAAGAGACTTCAGACTGTACAAAATGCGTCTGCCAGACTTTGGACAGTCCATATCACCCCCGTTTTATGCAGTCTTCATTGGCTTCCAGTTAAATTCCGCATTGAGTTTAAGATTGGTGAGGCCCCTTAGTACATCACTGACTTGCTATCCCCCTACTCTTCAGGGCGCAGCCTCCGGTCTTCAGGCCAAGGTCTTCTCGTTTTAAAACCCGTGGAGACCTGGCATTCCAGGCTATAGCTCCCAGACTCTGGAACAACTTGCACCAATCCCGCCGTGATCTTGACTGTGTTGAAACTTTTAAGAAACATTTTGAAAACTTCTCCTTTTAGTAAAGCTTTTAGTTAATGCACCTTTTAACTACTATGTTTAATCCACTTTGTATCCTTTTTATGATGTTGCCTCTGTTGTTTTAAATTGAATTGTTGTTTTACTTCACCTATGTTTTGTACAGAGCTTTGTGATTTTATCTGAGAAAACTTACTTACTTACTATTACCCGTTGTCCAAAGCAAAAATACCTATTATTGATTAAATCCCAAATAAATCTGTGGACAAATACTTCTTCAACCGGCGGCAAAAATGTTCGTAACTTAAATTATGCTGGCAATTTTAAGCCCGACAAAAAGCCAAGAGACATATCTTAAATTACCTGGAAGTTGAGGTACAACTGATTGTCAGCTATTCTTAATACCTTTGAATGTAAAAAAACGGGGGTCCTAATACTAGGGTTGCATACATTTCTGTTTGCATACAGTATTCGCCAGAACGTGCGTGTCTGAGGCGTCAGCCAGCTTGTAGCTAGGCAAGCCATCCATAGTGATTAGTAATAAAATTTTAATGAGGCCCCCATACATATGTCTGGCTGTCAGATTTACGAGGGCATTTATACAGGCGTGCTTCACGGTGCCAGCACGGACAGCCAGGACGCCGCTCGACACACAAACACACACACACAGACGACAAAATGGACACACAACCAGACAGTGTGTCTCATTCTGTCACGGTCTTGTTTAGCAGTGCCACGGGGACCCGTACTGTCAGCGCGCTGTCAACTCTAGGTGCTCTGGGCCCTAAATGAAGGCATCAAGCGCTCTCATCCCCTGCTGTAATAAAACCCGGTCAACAAGCCCCTGCCGCAGGCATCTCATAATGGACTTTTTATTTCCATTTGGTCGCCCCAGCCTAAAGAATTAAAGCCCAGTTTGGTGACTAGAGGACAAGGTGGCCTCACGGTCACGAGAAGAGCTGCGGGGTACAGCAGACACCTTTTGGCTCCATAAGGAATCCACAAACATGTAAAACGGAACACAGCTGTGGTCATGTGGCGTTTAATTAGGCGGCTTTATTTTTAACTCATTGTCACTGAAAGCAGATACAGTCGTGGTCAAAAGTGTACGTACACTTGTGAAGGACATAATGTCATGGCTGTCGGGAGTTTCCAATCATTTCTACAACTCTTATTTCTTTGTGATAGAGTGATTGGAGCACATACTTGTTGGTCACAAAAAAAAAATCATGAAGTTTGGTTCTTTCATGAATTTATTATGGGTTGCTCGACTGCTGGGTCAAAAGTATACATACAGCAATGTTAATATTTGCTTACATGTACGCCTTGGCAAGTTTACCTGCAATAAGGCGCTTTTGGTAGCCATCCACAAGCTTCTGCTTGAATTTTTGACCATTCCTCTTGACAAAATTGGTGCAGTTCAGCTGAATTTGTTGTTTTTCGGACATGGACTTGTTTCTTCAGCATTGTCCACACGTTTAAGTCAGGACTTTGGGAAGGCCATTCTACAACCTTCATTCTAGCCTGATTTAGCCATTCATTTACCACTTTTGACGTGTGTTTGGGGTCATTGTCCTGTTGGAACACCCAACTGCGCCCAAGACCCAACCTCCGGCCTGATGATTTTAGCTTGTCCTGAAGAATTTGGAGCTAATCCTCCTTTTTCATTGTCTCGTTTACTCTCTGTAAAGGACCAGTTCCATTGGCAGCAAAACAGGCCAAGAGCATAATACTACCACCACCATGCTTGACGGTAGGTATCCAAACATATTGCTGGGTATTGTGGCCAAATAGCTCCATTTTTGTTTCATCTGACATCACACGGACAAAGATAAGACCTTCTGGAGAAAAGTTCTGTGGTCAGATTAAACAAAAATGTAGCTGTTTGGTCACATTTTCAGTAGACCCATAATAAATTCATAAAAGAACCAAACTTCATGAATGTTGTTTGTGACCAACAATTATGTGCTCCAGTCACTCTATCACAAACAAATAAGAGTTGTAGAAATTATTGGAAACTCAAGACAGCCATGACATTTTGTTCTTTACAAGTGTTTGTAAGCTTTTGACCATGACTGTATCATGGGGGTTACCACAAGCCGTGTCTTGCAACCTTAGTTTCTCCTTGGACAATATACAGTAACAGAGTGTTGCTGAAACCCAAGCAAGATGCCATCATTTTAAAACAGGTGCTAAAAATAATTACTCGACCAGAAAGCATGGAATCCCAGGAAGTAATGTAGGCTGGTAGCCAGCTGGAGATAACTGTGACCCTCAGTTATCTCCTGCCCCATTTAGGAAGGAACAGGAAGACAGATAGCAGGTCAAATGTCGACGTTTCCTGCTGTGGTAGAGAACACTAACTGCTGGCAAGGGTCAAAGGATCGTCGTATATGTGTGTTGTCTATGAGAACAAGATATTCCATGTGGTGGTATTTGGTAATGAGAGGGGGGGAAACAGCAGACTGCAGACGACAGGTGTCTTGTTAGGTTAGAATTAACAGGAAATGCATGGACACACACACACAGCAGACACACACATGCAGTCTACCATCTGGTAATGCTCAGTAGTAACGATTAGGTGTTATGTCTTGTCTCTTACACTCAACACAGTCGAAATGCAAATCTGTTTAGTAGATTATTAGACAGCAATTAGACCTGGATGTATTTGCATTCTACTGTATATTGTTGTCGTTTGTCAAAACCAGCGATTTTTCATCCTTTTCAGTCAATAAGACAAAGAAGTCAAATATATTTTTATGTGTTTAGTTTAGGATGGTTATCGGCTGGAATAGGGTGGATCGCACCCGGTCTCGCCCCAGATGGAGGGACCCAAGGAAGCTGGAGTGTGAGATCATTACGTAGATCGGCACAGTGTCTGCAGTAACGCGGTTGCTGTATTGGACCGTCGCTACATTGAGACTAGCGAGTTGGATCTGCGCGCCTTGTGGGTTGCCTTCAGGTCTTCCAGCTGGGAAAAGCCCAAAAATATGTGTCTCACGGTCACCCTTGGAACGCCTCGGTGTTCCCCCAGTGGACCCGGAAGTGGTGACCAGAGACCAGGGTGTCTGGTAATCTTCCCTACTGAGATTGCCACCCCCAGACCAGTATAAGCAGAACAAACATAGCTGGATAGTTTCAGGATGTGTATAATAGTTGATAGTTTGATCATTTTTAATTGAAATACCACAACACTTGATATTGTTCAGATCAGTTAAATTTAAGAACTTGCACACAAAGCAACACTGGAGGTGACTTATGATGTGCGCATTTTCCGGGCATGCGTATTAGGTCGCGTTGCGCCGGCTGACGGAGGGGGTGAGGGGGTCTTAAACGACCATTGTGTGTGTGTGTGGACAAGAATAAGGTTAGGTGGTATTTACCCTGGATAACCTTATCTGGCTAAACAGGGCCTTAGATGGGCGTGGAGGGAGAATTTAATCTGTCAACTAAAATAAGTCAAATGACACGTGAGGTTTATTGCGACAAATAGACCCAAGTAAGATGCGCTAATGCTAAAAGAAGCCGGCCATCAGTAAAGTACTCAGTGGATGTCTCTTGATAACGTAGACTCCCTTTTAGGTGATACTTTACTTAATTGAGTGTGAAAACCTTTGTCACCATCAAGATCGAGGGTTGGGCATAGAGAAGAGATGGGCGGTGGAGGATGAAGGAGAGGACAGCACAAAGAGGCGGAAGAGGAGAAAAAAGGTGGAGAAGAAGTGAATAAGTGTCCCTGAACGGATAGAGTGGTCATATAGGCAGGTACCCTCCAAATGAACCTCCACCCCTCCCCTCGTATTAACCCCCCATCCCCTGCACCCCTAGTATGGTGAACCCCACCACTCTGTCATGCTATTACCTCCCTGTCTCTTTCATTATCTGCCGTGAACTCTCGCTAACCTCGTCGCGGCCATTCTTTATGTCACGGCCTGCAACGTGAGCTGTGATTTAGGCCCATCCAGTCCACCTAATTTGATTTCATCATCACGGGGCACTGCCAGAACTATACGGGGGGAAGTGGGTTGATGTCGTGGGAGTGTAGGGCGGGGGATGACTAGAAGGTGGAGGTGACGGCGTTAGAGGGTTTGGGACATCTCGGCAGAGCGGGTCACATTGGTAAGCGTTAGCCGAATGACTTGAAGAGGGTAATAAAGTCATCCGGGCCTTTGTTACATGGCCATCATATTCGCCCTAAAACACTGATAACTATTAGCGCTCCTAATCATTAGCCAACATTAATAGCTCTACCCTACTCTACTCCAATGGCGGTATGGCGGAGACACAGGTTCACGGACGTTAATGCAGTTTGCAGCATGTGTCTCGAGGTAGTAAATGGCATTGACTGACCTCTTATTTTAAAGAGACATACTCAAAAGATAGGAATTTCTGCCCTGCTAACAACCAGTCAGTGATGTGCCGTCAGGGCCTTCTCTGCTGGCCTAACATAAAGCATAATCATGAATTAATAAAAGTTCATTTTATTTTGTATTTACTTTTCATAAATACCGTAATTTCCGGACTATAAGCCGCACCTGACTATAAGCCGCACCAGCTAAATTTAGGGGAAAATACAGATTGCTCCATATATAAGCCGCACCCGACTATAAGCCGCAGGGTTTTGATGTGTAATTAGCGTAGTATATAGGGGTTCCTGCTACCATGGAGGGGATTGTCGGGACAGAGATGACTGTTTGGGAACGCAAAGCGTCCCATTTATTAACTATAAATCTTTCAATCATTCAATCAAACTTTCACATATTTGACATGGCGAACAGCATTCGTGCAGAGTACAAATAATACAACGGTGCAAAGTAATACAAAGTGCTCGCTTGTACGTTATCAAAATAACCAGCCTACCGGTATATGAAAAGTCAGTCTTTAATCATTGTGTCGTCGTCTTCCTCCTGCGTACTAAAACCACCGAAATCCTCTTCGTCGGTAAATAAGCCGCACCCTTGTATAAGCCGCAGGGACCAGAACGAGGGGAAAAAGTAGCGGCTTATAGTCCGGAAATTACGGTATATAAAAGTATGCATCATATTCTCTTCATGTCAAATTAGGCTCCAGCGTTGCTGTTTTTAAGTTAGAGCTTTTATCCAGTCAGGATTCAGCTAGCTTGTTGTCAGCGCAGTATGAATTCTGCCGGAGGCCTTCTGAGTCAACATTAGCGGCGGCTGTGCAGTGTAAACGAACAAAGGACGTTCAGTTAACAGACAGTTGCCATCCAGGAAGCCTGACGTTGAACGTGACCGTGATTGGATACTCACTACCGAGTATCCAATCACAACTTGTGATTTACGAAAGAAAGTGGCACCGGAGCCATACCCGGCCAGCGGAGAAATCAGCGGTACTCACTTTTTTTAACCAACAAAGAAGTAGGGATGATACTCGAAACCGGTTTTCCTGGTTGTTCGATAAGAAAAGAACCGAGTCCTCGGACTCGTATCCCTTTTTGATAACCGGTACCCGTTATCGAGACCACTATAGTAAAGAAAAAGAGTTGGTTCTTTATTCGAATCCCTGGAATCCCGTCCCGACCAGAAATGCTCCGTGAGAAATCACAAGAAATGACGTCACATAGCTCAGTCATTAGGCGCAGATAGGGAAAGCAGGGGCCGGAAAAAGCGCTCCAAGGTGTAATAAAGTTCAAAACAAAAGGTATAATCCAATGAATAACTTTACTGAGAGATTTGAGCAGGGTACAAACACATGACCAACACTTTTACCACCAACCGGAAACATAGCAACCAGGCTAGCAACGCACCTTCTTTACGGCAGCTGTCGCAACGTTCTTAAAGCAACCGCCGCACATACATATATGACCTCTCCCTTTTTTAACTTTTGCTTTTCTTTCCTTGTAAACAAAACAAAATCACACTGTATATGTGTTGTCTGTCTAATTATAAATAATGCAGACGAGGCGTGTTGGCTGAGTTCTTGACGTCTTAGCTGCCGAGTGAGACGCCATGCAACAACACTTTTCGGGGCTACCGCGCATGCTTGTCACTCCCGTTGCATGCTGGGTAGTGTAGTTGTTATATTCCTAGCTCATAAAATCAAATCTTTCCCCCTATAAAGAAATAATGTTAACTCAATAAAATGTATTTCTTTTTTTAGCTTTAACTTTTCATTTTTTAGCCTTGTAACCACATTTGCAAACAACTTTTCTCTTCATAGAATTTTCTTTCAATAAAGAAATGAAATGCAAAAATGTCAAAGCATCATAACAAACAGTTATGTCCAATAGCAGCAGAAGTGCACTTTTTGGAGAGCTGTATTATTTTCAGTTTTGTGCCCAAGGGACTGATTTTATTTAACACTACATTATTATTTATACACCTATAGTGATCACAGAGACAGGTTGTTTTTGTGTTACTGTATATATTTGTTTCTCTGAAAAATCCCACTTAATATACTTTGGGTAACAACAGTCAATATTTATTAATTTATTAGATTTTATTTTTTTTCTTATATAATAAAAGTGAGCTTTTGTTAAACCAAATATTGTGTGTTTTTTTCCATATACAACCACCTATCTGGACTCAATAAGAGAATCGATTAAGGAATCGGTTCGATAAGAGGATTCGATAATAGGCTCGAACTCGATAATTTCTTATCAAACATCATCCCTACAAAGAAGTGGGTCCACCTTTTGCAGCTATTACAGCTCCAACTCCTCTGGGAAGGCTGTCCACAAAGTTGCGGAGTGTGTTTATAGGAATTTTCCACCGTTCTTCCAAAAGTGCATTGGTGAGGTCACACACTGATGTTGGTGGAGAAGGCCTGGCTCTCAGTGTCCGTTCTAATTCATCCCAAAGGTGTTCTATCGGGTTCAGGTCAGCACTCTGTGCAGGCCAGTCAAGTTCATCTACACCAGACTCTGTCATCCATGTCTTTATGGACCTTGCTTTGTGCACTGGTGCACAGTCATGTTGGAAGAGGAAGGGGCCCGCTCCAAACTGTTCCCACAAGGTCGGGAGCATGGAATTGTCCAAAATGTTTTGGTATTCTGGAGCATTCAAAGTTCCTTTTACTGGAACTAAGGGGCCAAGCCCAACTCCTGGAAAAACAACCCCACACCATTATTCCTCCGCTGACCCCTCTCTGTCAGTTTACGTGGCCTACCACTTAGTGGCTGAGTTGCTGTTGTTCACAAACTCTTCCATTTTCTTATAATAAAGCCGACAGTTGACTTTGGAATATTTAGGACATTTCACGACTGGATTTGTTGCACAGGTGGAATCCTATGACAGTTCCACGCTGGAAATCACTGAGCTCCTGAGAATGGCCCATTCTTTCACAAATGTTTGTCGAAACAGTCTCCATGCCTAAGTGCTTGGTTTTATACACCTTGCCAAGTGATTAGGACCGATTCGGATCATTTGGATGGGTGGCAAAACACTTTTGGCAATATGGTGTATTTTTGGAGTGATCAATAACACCACCACCACAGGTCTGCACTCTCTCCGGACTTGGAGGTGCTGATTCCCATCCCAGTCGCTTCACACTCGGCTGCGAACCGATCCAGTGAGAGCTGAAGATCTTGGCCAGATGAAGCCATCAGGACCACATCAGCTGCAAATAGCAGAGACTTAATCCTGCAGCCACCAAACCAGATACCCTCAACGCCCTGACTACGCCTAGAAATTCTGTCCATAAAAGTTATGAACAGAATCGGGGACAAAGGGCAGCCTTGGCGGAGTCCAATCCTCACTGGAAACGGGTCCGACTTACTGCCGGCAATGCGGACCAAGCTCTGACACTGATCATACAGGGAGCGGACCCCCACAATCAGACAGTCCGATACCCCATACTCTCTGAGCACTCCCCACGGTCGAATGCCTTCTCCAAGTCCACGAAGCACATGTAGACTGGTTGGGCAAACTCCCATGCACCCTCAAGGACCCTGCCGAGACTATAGAGCTGGTTCTCAGTTCCACGACCAGGACGAAAACCACACTGTTCCTCCTGAATCCGAGGTTCTCCAGTACACCAGAAATAAAAAATAATAATTCCTTAAATAATAGTAGAAACATGTGTACCATGGTTTGGTTTGTTGGTTCAGGATTTGACTGACAGGAGTCTGTCATTTGGATTCTTGAAGAGAGGGAAAGGTTCCACCGACTCAATCAGCGAAAAAAATGTAAGCAATATTGAAACACTAGTATCTACTTTTTGGTCATGGTGTGTACCAGTATTTAATTTATTTCGTTTGGATTCATGTTTTTCTTATCTATCTTAATAACCAGTTCATTATTATAGATACCGAATATTGAAATGGAGAACAATACATCTTTGTTGTCATCTGACAAGAAGCCAATACAGAAAATCCTTCCCTCACACGCACTTATGTCGTCCGCTACATGACACAGACACTGTCATTGCAAGGTAATCGTCATCCATTAGGGCCCGAGAAAGACGACAAACCAAAGTGTCGCACACCCAAAACGGTCATTATCTTTCACTCAATACACCATTAAGAAAAACGAGGGTTTTCAGGGAATATGCAGAGAGGATTTAAGCGCTGGGTGAGCTGCGTATTGAACTACAATTTGTCTTTGTTCGACTGCCATGTTGAAGATGAAGGGCCTTCCAAAATGGGGGCACTGAGAGACAAGCGTTCAGAGAGAAATGCAGAAATTATTTTGTATGAGTCGCAAACTTTAGCTGTCAGCTTGCGTTTGAATTGAGGACGAAACGCAATGAAAGTCTACAGTGATTGACTTTATACAATATTTTGTGTACAACCTCATTTTGGGGAATACATCACCGAGGAAATGGAACTCAAGGCACTGACTGACAATACATCTAGTCGTAAAGAACATCATGTCATGGCTGTCTTGAGTTTCCTATCATTTCTACAACTCTTTTATTTTTTTGTGATGTAGTGATTGGAGCACATACTTGGTGGTCACAAAAAAAAAACATTCATGAAGTTTGCTTCTTTTATGAATTTATTATGGGTCTACTGAAAATGTGAGGGTCAAAAGTATACATACAGCAATGTTAATATTTGCTTACATGTCCCTTGTCACAACATGGTTTTCGCAGCTTAATGCGGGGTCGTTCTCCCAGGAAGGCAGACAGACTATTCCGGACAAGGCATGCAGGTAAAAACATGATTTATTCCTCAAAATCAAAGTACTACAACAAACAGAACACAAGGCGAAGGCACAACGCGCTAATCGTACTAGGAGCTAAACTAACACTTAGCATATGCTATGAAAAAGGAAAACCTACGTTGACAGTGGCATGAAATAAACAAGACTTAGACAAGGCATGAAGCAAACACAGCATAAACTATGGCATGGAACAAACAGGATTTACTAGTAGGTTGCGTGACAGTAGCGTGAAGCAAACAATGACGCCAGGCCGACTGACTGGCAAAGGCAGGCTTAAATAATGCCTTTGATTAGAGACAGCTGAGCGTCCCGAACACCAGAGGCAGGTGAAAACAATAAGTAGCCATGGCAACAAACACAGGAGGTGCACAAACAGGAACTAAAGGAGTCCAAAATTAACAGAACATAACAAAAACATGATCCGGACCACGGATCATGACATCCCTTGGCATGTTTCACTGCAATAAGGCGCGTTTGGAAGCCATCCACAAGCTTCTGCTGGAATTTTTTGACCACTCCTCTTGACAAAATTGGTGCAATTCAGCTGAATTTGTTGGTTTTCTGACATGGACTTGTTTCTTCAGCATTGTCCACATGTTTAAGTCAGGGCTTTGGGAAGGCCATTCTAAAACCTTCATTCTAGCCTGATTTAGCCATTCCTTTACCACTTTTGATGTGTGTTTGGGAGTCATTGTCCTGTTGGAACACCCAACCGCGCCCAAGACCCAACCTCCGGGCTGATGATTTTAGGTTGTCCTGAAGAATTTGGAGGTAATCCTCCTTTTTCATTGTCCCATTTACTCTCTGTAAAGCACCAGTTCCATTGGCAGAAAAACAGGCCCAGAGCATAATACTACCACCACCATGCTTGACGGTAGGTGTGGTGTTCCTGGGATTAAAGGCCTCACCTTTTCTCCTCCAAACATATTGCTGGGTATTGTGGCCAAACAGCTACATTTTTGTTCCATTTGATGTCAGATGACACAAAAATTGAGGATTACCTTCAAATTCTTCAGGACAAGCTAAAATCATCAGCCCGTAGGTTGGGTCTTGGGCGCAGTTGGGTGTTCCAACGGGACAATGACCCCAAACACACGGCAAAAGTGGTAAAGGAATGGCTAGAATGAAGGTTTTAGAATGGTCTTCCTAAAATCCTGACTTTGAAAACGTGTGGACAATGCTGAAGAAACAAGTCCATGTCAGAAAACCAACAAATTTAGCTGAAAAGCGCCTTATTGCAGTGAAACTTGCCAAGGGACATGTAAGCTAATATTAACATTGCTGTATGTATACTTTTGACCCTCACATTTTCAGTAGAGCCATAATAAATTCATAAAAGAAGCAAACTTCATGAATGTTTTTTGTGACCAACAAGTATGTGCTCCAATCACTACATCACAAAAAAATAAGAGTTGTAGAAATGATTGGAAATTCAAGACAGCCATGACATGATTGGGTTGGATTATTTAACCCAAAAGTTTAATTACGATAACTTAATGTTGGGTTATTCCCAACCAAACTATTGGATTTAATTATTTAACCCAAAAGTTGAGTTGTGATAACTTAATGTTGGGTTATTCCCAACCAAACTATTGGGTTAAGTTATTTAACCCAAAGGTTGAGTTACGATAACTTAATGTTGGGTTATTCCCAAGCAAACTTTTGGGTTGAATTATTTAACCCAAAAGTTGAGTTATGATAACTTAATGTTGGGTTATTCCCAACCAAACTATTGGGTTAAATTATTTAACCCAAAAGTTGAGTTATGATAACTCAATGTTGGGTTATTCCCAATCAAACTATTGGGTTGAGTTATTTAACCCAAAGGTTGAGTTACGATAACTTAATGTTGGGTTATTCCCAAGCAAACTATTGGGTTGAATTATTTAACCCAAAAGTTGAGTTAAACTAACTCAATGTTGGGTTATTCCCAATCAAACTATTGGGTTGGATTATTTAACCCAAAAGTTGAGTTATGCTAACTCAATGTTGGGTTATTCCCAAGAAAACTATTGGGTTGAATTATTTAACCCAAAAGTTGAGTTAAGCTAACTCAATGTTGGGTTATTCCCAACCAAACTATTGGGTTGGATTATTTAACCCAAAAGTTGAGTTACGATAACTTAATGTTGGGTTATTCCCAAGCAAACTATTGGGTTGAATTATTTAACCCAAAAGTTGAGTTAAGCTAACTCAATGTTGGGTTATTCCCAATCAAACTATTGGGTTGGATTATTTAACCCAAAAGTTGAGTTAAACTAACTCAATGTT
>NC_084744.1:62983618-63068618 GCF_033978785.1 Entelurus aequoreus | reverse complement strand
CACATTTTTGTACTTCGTACCTTCTGGAGACGTGAGAAAAATGCCTACCTTTTTAGGACCGCCCTTTCTAGATATATAAAGAAGTGTATTTACAACATTAATAATATATACATACTATGCTAATATAAAAAAAAAGCTTGTGAAAAATAAGTTGTAATTTCACAAGAAAAAGGTAAATTTCACAAGAAAAACTTAGAATTTTGGCAGTGTTATAGTAAAAGTCGTCATTTTACTCGACGCAAGTCAAAATTTGACAAGAAAAACTGAACACTTGTGCAATATTACGATAAAAGTTGGAATTGTACTCAATAACAGTCGCAGTTTTACAAGAAAAGCTTGACATTTTGGCAATTTTATGAAAAGAGTCGTAATGTTACTCGACAAAAGTCACAATTGTATGAGAACACTTTCAAATGTTGGCAATATTGTAATAATAATCTGAATTTTGCTTGGCAAAAATGATGACAAAAGTCATCATTTTACTCCAAAAATGTCACCGTTTTACAAAGACAACAACAAAAAATGACTATATTGTGATAAAAGTCGGAATTTTATATGACAAATGTCACCATTTTGCATTGAAAAGTAATAATTTTACATAAAAAAGTAATAATTTGAAAAGAAAATATTGCAATATTACAGAAACAAAAAGGATATGAGAAATTGTTCCCGATTTTATAAGAAAAAAGTCGACACATTGTGAGAAAAAGACTGCTTTTAGTTAATACATTTTTACATTTTTTGTTTGTAATTAGTTTTTAATCTTCATTATTTACTTCCAAGTTATTACAGTATATCTGTTAAATTAATTTTGGCCCAAGGGGGCGCATTTTTATTTCTTACACACACTTGTTATTTCATATGTTGACCAGAGGGGGAGCACTTCACAAGCGGTAGAAAATGGATGGATGGATGAACTATTGCACAATCTGATGACAATCTGTCTTTATTGCTATAATAATCCTCACTTTTTAAATTAAAAAAAACATGGAGTTCCGAATTTTACAAAATAAACCTACTAAAAACTCTATTTAATATTTGGATTATCTTACACAGCTAGGGATGGGTACCGTTCACGTTTGAACCGAAACGGTACCATTTCCCGCTTACCCGGGACTCCACACAATGGTACCAAATTTTTATGTTGATAAATATTATTTGTTTTTGGTAATAAAATGTCTTCTTTTCGGAACATTTAAAAATGAGCTGATGACGATAACGAGTTGTCACGTCTTGATTTATTGTCATCATTTTATCATTTGCAAGTGTGACATTAAGTTGCAGTTAAAGTTTGCAAGTCCAAGATGTTCTATGACAGTCGTGAAAAGTTTATTAGGAAATTTAAAAAAAAATAAGATTTTCAAATTAATTGCGATTCTTATTTGTAACGATTCTTAATTGATTAAAATACAAATAAAAAATCTTTTTTTTTTATTAAAAAAATTCTACCTTATTTGGGTTTGACTTTATTAAATGTTTGACTCTAATTTTATCAAACACAAGTAATTCAGAAATGTATCAGAGATGTTCATCTTGTTTTATGTAGGAATGTAGTTAATCTTAGAACTGGCACCCAATGTTATGAAAAAAAGTATTAATTTTGAATCGAGAATCGATTCTGAATCAAATCGTTACCCCCGAGAATCAAATCGTGTAGGTCCCAAAGATTCCAAGCCCTGTAGTTTATGGTACTATTTTTTGTTGCGCCCTAAAAATTGTTAATACTGTAGTTAGTGTACTTAATACGCACCAGCTGTTTAATTGCAACGTGCATCTTAGTTGGAGTTGTCAACAAATTTGGAGGTGTCGAAATCGCCATGTAAAGTCGCTAATGCTAAGCCGTAGCATGTCAATACCAAAAACAATGTATATTAGCATCAAGCGAGCGCATTTTTGGGAAAGTGGAGCCTTACTTTACTTACTTTGGAGTGTTTTTTTTAGGTCAATTGCTTTGTTGGTGTTGAAATAAAATGTATATTACCTCGGGCCAAGGTGTCAAAATATTAGTACATTGTCTGATTATGCAACTAGACGTTCCAAGCATTTGTTGTTGTTGTGGTAATTAATGGTAAATACTTAAATGTCTGCTTCTCACCTTGACTTCAGTTTTCAAAGCAAGTTATAAATTCAATGTATTAGTAAAAAATAAAAGTTGCAAATGCCAGTTGCATGACAATATTATTATAAGTCTTATGTACTTTGACATCGGTTACCTACGGGTAGCAATGATTAATTGTATTGTCAAATAAATAAATAAAGTTTTTTTAGTCTGTAACAGAAAATATTTAAAGTGCATCAATTTGCCTGAAATTAAAAAAATAAACCAATCCTTATTTAAACTATAAATGTTTTTGACCGGCTCGAACCATTTGATACTGAAAATTATAATAATAAACTTCCCTGCTTAGGCTGCTGTTACCCAACTTCAGATAAGCGTAAACATTTATAAAAAATTAATACTGATTATGTATTTATTTGATGCATGATACTGATAAAGCGTCTTACACCTTCCCCAAAAACAGCACGTCATTTTTTGTTTTCAACCCTCCTGACTAACAAAGACTTATTTGACATGATACATCAATACACTGCACTAATATAATAAAGATCATGTGTGGAGGTTGGTTAGGGGTCTAATAGGAGAGGATAGAGGCCCTACCCCCTTTCACTTTCACTCTCACACACACACACACACACACACACACACACACACACACACACACACACACACACACACACACACACACACACACACACACACACACACACACACGCACTAATTCTTGTGTTTCTTACCTTCTGGAGACCTGAGAAAAATGCCTACCTCTTTAGGACCAGCCTTTCTAGATATATAAAGAAGTGTATTTACAACATTAATAATATATACACACTATGCAATTATAAAAAAAAAAGCTTGTTGTGAAAAATGAGTTGGAATTTCACAAGAAAAAGGTCCCAATTTCACAAGAACAACTTAGAATTTTGGCAGTATTATAATAAGTTGTGATTTTACTCAACGTAAGTCAAAATTTTACTAGAAAAAAAACTGAACATTTGTGCAATATTATGATAAAAGTTGGAATTTTACTCAATACCAGTCGCAGTTTTACAAGAAAAGCTTAAATTATTGGCAATTTTATGAAAAGAGTCGTGATTTTATTCGACAAAAGTCACCATTTTATAAGAAAACTTAAAAATGTTGGCAATGTTATATAATAATGGGAATTTTACTCTGCAAAATTATGACAAGTCATAATTTTACTCAAAAAATGTCACTATTTTACATGAACAGCAAAAAAAATTGGCAATATTGTGATCAATGTCACCATTTTGCATTAAAAAGTAATAATTTTACATTAAAATAGTCATAATTTTACGAGAAAATATTGCAATATTACAGAAACAGAAAGAATATGAGAAATTGTTCCCAATTTTATGAGAAAAAAGTCGACACATTGTGAGAAAAAGACTGCTTTTAGTTCATTTATTTTATTTTATTTTTTTTGTTTGTAATTGGTTTTTAATTTGCATTATTTACTTCAAGTTATTACAGTACGTCTCTAAATAAAACATTTTTTAAATTATTATTATTAATTTTGGCCGAAGGTGGCACATTTAAATTTCTTACACACACTTGTTATTTCATATGTTGACCAGAGGCGGCGCCCTTCAAATTTTTACACACACTTGTTATTTCATATGTTGACCAGAAGGGGGAGCACTTCACATTTTTACACACACTTGTTATTTCATATGTTCACCAGAAATGGGAGCACTTCACATTTTTACCCACGCTTGTTATTTCATATGTTGACCAGAAGGGGGGAGCGCTTTTAAAAGCGACACACAGTCAATTTGAAAAAAATCCCTCCTTTTTTCGGGACCACCCTCATTTTGACCAGCAGGGGTGCAAATGAGACATTGTCTATTAGATGCAATGCTATTGGGACCATGATTTATGTCATCACTTGTTCACACCTCCTCATATGGAAGATACTTTTCCTTCCTCATGTCTCAAGAAGGGCAGAAATACAAGAACACACACACGCTTTGTCCTGTTGCAGAAACATTCCCACAGCAAAAAAAAAAACATTGACTTTCTCTCCTCCTACTAAACACCCCCCTGCACCCCTCCATCTAAGAAAAGGGTGTCCCGCCTCACTTTCTCCCTCCTTGTCTCCTCCCCCAATTTCACACACACACACACACACACACGGATACGCGCACAAAGTGAACCCACCCGGTCAACAGCTGTACACGAGGTGACAAATTGGGGTCTTTGTCGGCCCAAAGCGGGCGGGGGAACCAATACTTTGTGCACACATACATTGAGCCGGTCCGGCGCTATTGAAGGCGAGTTCCATTGCACGCCGCACAATGGCGGTCGGCGCCGCCGTTTAAGAGGAGAAATACGGCCCTGCCTTTGTGGGAGGTATAGAGCGCCTCAGTTCATTGAGTGATTGATACACAGACGGACGTATTAACAGGGTGAAAGACGGCGAGTGCATACGATGGACTCGGACGGGAGCCAGAGGAAGAAAATGATGCAAATATCAAATGAAAGCAATAGAGAGTAGGGATTTGACGATATATGAAAATGTCTAATCAGCGTTATTGTCGCCAAAGTTATCACGATATTGTTAAATGTGCTCTAAAAATACAAGGAAAAAAAAAACGTGCTTCACGGACTATATGCCGCAGATATATACGTTGTGGAATTAGTTGTTTACTCTGAAATGTTCCGTTTTTCTTGTGAAATTTTGACTCGCGTCGAGTAAAATGACGACTTTTATTATAATACTTTTTCTTGTGAAACTGTGACCTTTTTCTTGTGAAAAAAAACCAAGTGTGCACAAATTTGAAGTGCTCCCCCTCTGGTCAACATATGAAATAACAAGTGTGTGTAAGAAATTAAAATGCGCCCCCTCGGGCCAAAATAAATTTTTTAAATAATAAATAAATATGTATATAGGGACATACTGTAATAACTTGAAGTAAATAACAAAGATTAAAAACTAATTACAAACCAAAAATAAAAAAATGTCTTTTTCTCACAATATGTCGACTTTTTCCTTATAAAATTGGGAACAATTTCTCATATTCTTTCTGTTTCTGTAATATTTTCTCGTAAAATTTGGATTTTCTATGTAAAATTATTACTTTTTTAATGCAAAACGGTGACATTTGTCGTATAAAATTCTGACTTTTATCACAATATTGCCAATTTTTGTTGTTGTCCTTGTAAAACGGTGACATATTTTGAGTAAAATGATGACTTTTGTCAGCATTTTTGCCAAGAAAAATTCAGATTATTATTACAATGTTGCCAACATTTTAAAGTGTTCTCATACAATTGTGACTTGAGTAAAATTGCGACTCTTTTCATAAAATTGCCAAAATGTTAAGCTTTTCTTGTAAAATTGCGACTGTTATTGAGTAAAATTCCAACTTTTATCATAATATTGCACAAATGTTCAGTTTTTCTTGTCAAATGTTGACTTGCGTCAAGTAAAATGACGACTTTTATTATAATACTGCCAAAATTCCAAGTTTTTCTTGTGAAACTGTAACCTCTCTCTTGTGAAAAAAAAACAAGTGTGTACAAATTTGAAGTGCTCCCCCTCTGGTCAACGTATGAAATAACAAGTGTGTGTAAGAAATTAAAATGCGCCCCCTTGGGCCAAAATAAGTTTTTTAAATAATAAATAAATATGTATATAGGGACATATTGTAATAACTTGAAGTAAATAACAAAGATGAAAAACTAATTACAAACAAAAAATAAAAAAATGTCTTTTTCTCACAATGTGTCGACTTTTTCTTTATAAAATTGGGAACAATTTCTCATACTCTTTCTGTTTCTGTAATATTGCAATATTTTCTCGTAAAATTTGGATTTTTTTAATGTAAAATTATTACTTTTTAATGCAAAACGGTGACATTTGTCATATAAAATTCTGACTTTTATCACAATATTGCCAATTTTTGTTGTTGTCCTTGTAAAACGGTGACATATTTTGAGTAAAATGATGACTTTTGTCATCATTTTTGCCAAGAAAAATTCCGGTTATTATTACAATGTTGCCAACATTTTAAAGTGTTCTCATACAATTGTGACTTGAGTAAAATTACGACTCTTTTCATAAAATTGCCAAAATGTTAAGCTTTTCTTGTAAAATTGCGACTGTTATTGAGTAAAATTCCAAGTTTTATCATAATATTGCACAAATGTTCAGTTTTTCTTGTCAAATTTTGACTTGCGTCAAGTAAAATGACGACTTTTATTATAATACTGCCAAAATTCCAAGTTTTTCTTGTGAAAATGACCTTTTTCTTGTAAAATTCCAACTAATTTTTCACAACAAGCTTTTTTTACATGTGCATAGTATGTATATATTATTAATGTTGTAAATACACTTCTTTATATATCTAGAAAGGCTGGTCCTAAATAGGGAGGCTTTTTTCTCAGGTCTCCAGAAGGTCGGAATGGCAAAAATGTGTGTGTTTTTTTTAATGTGTGTGTGGTGGTGACGGACAAATCCTTCAACTCAGCACCCCGCAACACAAATATGCATGTGGTGGTGAGCTAACCCCTGAGGGGTGAAAGAGCCAAGCGTTTGACAGACTCCACCTCTTAACTTGTTAACTTGCTAATTAGACCTGGCAGTCACTTCAGGGCAGCGGACAATGGACTGGTGGCTGGAGGTTGAGCCTGCTGCCCCACACACACACACACACACACACACACACACACACACACACAATCACACATTGACCCTAGAAGCTAACAACCCCCCGTATACACTCTACCGACGTGACCACCTGCCCTCTTTCTCTCTCCAAAGGACAGTGTGTTCACCGTGTGTGTGTGTGTGTGTGTGTGTGTGTGTGTGTGTGTGTGTGTGTGTGTGTGTGTGTGTGTGTGTGTGTGTGTGTGTGTGTGTGATTGGGGGTCTGCTTGTTGCGTGAGGGGTCAGGTTGCCACGGGAACCGGGGTAAAGAGGCAAGATTGATATATTGGGTGAATGATGTTGTTCCCGCTCACTATATGTTTCTCGGGCCTCCAAAAAAAAAGAATGAGAGTGTGTGTGTGTGTGTGTGTGTGTGTGTGTGTGTGTGTGTGTGTGTGTGGTAACTGCATGTGTGTGTGTTTGCTTAGTGGTCTCCAGATCGGGGCTAAACGGGGTTAAACATCTATGTTCGAGTCCCTTTCTCTAAGTTCTGTCATTAGTGCGCAGCTTAGAGAGCTATTACTGACACAGCTGCTGCTTGCTAGGTAAACACACACACACACACACACACACACACACACACACACACACACACACACACACACACACACGCACACGCACACACACACGTACACACACATGCACGCAGTGGTATAGCAAGTTGCCCACCGGGAGTGTGCACGCTGTCTGTTTGTGCAACACGGTTGCCAAATACCACAAGGCAAGACACAGGGAAAGGTCCTCCCTTTGTACGAACGTGCGTTTGTGTGCGTTTGTGTGTGTATGGGTATTTGGGGAAAAATGTGTATTTTTTTGTTATCGTTTTTTTTCTAAATTGTTCGACATTCTATCGGCCGGCTCTAAGTCAGTCTCTAATATTACAAACCCCCAAAAGCAGTGAAGTTGTCGCGTTGTGTAAATGGTAAATAAAAAGACAATACAAAACACAGGGAAAGGTCCTCACTTTGTACGAGTGTGCATTTTTGTGTGTTTGTGTGTGTATGGGTATTTGGGGAAAAATTTGTATTTTTTGTTATTGTTTTTTTCCCTAAATTGTTTGACAATCTATCGGCCAGCTCTAAATAAGTTTCTAATATTACAACAGTGTTTCCCATAAACTGCCAAGATACCTTTGGCGGTGGGGGCGTGGCTATGGGTGTGGTCACCATGACATCATCGAGTAATTTGCATAATTTACTACAATGATATGATTTTCTCTAAAAAGGCTAAAAAAATGTATACTTACTAATTAATAATAACAGTTTTGTTTTAAACGTCCATCCATCCATCCATCCATTTTACAATATAATTACAACACTTTATGTACATATTTATATACAGATTTGAACAATAAGTTATTGACTGAAATATATTTATTAATTGTGGTTCTTACAAAAAATATATTTTATAAAATATAAAAGCTAAAATGTCTCTTAAAGCTCTGCCTCTTTAATTAGTGCATACTAAATAATTTAACTTTAGCCTACTACTACAACCATATTATTTACCAGCAACATAAAGTGAAACAGAGGCAGAGGTGTCCTGCCACAGTCAGTAACAAATAAACAGAAAACAGTAGTGGTCAACAAGAGAAGTATCCTACACTTCTCTTTTGTAAAGTAAATCTGAAAAGCCTATATGGGCATCTACATCAACTATATGATTTGCCTGAGAAGCTGGACAGGACAAAAAATAAATAAAAAATCTATTTGTGACGGACATAATTCTTTCGTGGCGGGCCGCCACAAATAAATGAATGTGTGGGAAACACTGTACAAACCCCAAAAGCAGTGAAGTTGTCGCGTTGTGTAAATGGTAAATAAAAAGAGAATACAATGATTTGAAAATCCTTTTCAACTTATATTCAGTTGAATAGACTGCAAAGACAAGATATTTCATGTTCGAACTGGAAAACGTTATTTTTTGCAAATATTAGTAATTCGATGGCTGCAACGTGTTTCTAAAAAGCTGGCACAACCTTGAGACCTTGGGGGGCGTGGTCGGGGGTGGGTTGGAGGCGTGGTTAAGAGGGGAATATATTTAAGCTAGAATTCACCAACTCAAGTATTTCATATATATATATATATATATATATATATATATATATATATATATATATATATATATATATATATATATATATATATATATATATATATATATTAGGGCTGCAACAACTAATCGATTATTAAAATAGTTGCCGATTAATTTAGTCATCGATTCGTTGGATCTATGCTATGCGCATGCGCAGAGATTTTTTTTTTTTTTTTTCTAAATAAATAAAAAAAATTTTTTTTATTTTTTTTATTTTTTTATTTTACTAAACCTTTATTTATAAACTGCAACATTTACAAACAGCAGAGAAACAATAATCAAAATAAGTATGGTGCCAGTATGCTGTTTTTTTCCAATAAAATACCGGATAGGATAGAAATGTAGTTTGTTTCTTTTATCCGATTATTAATCGATTGATCGAAGCAATAATCGACAGATTAATCGATTATCAAATTAATCGTTAGTTGCAGCCCTAATATATATATATATATATATATATATATATATATATATATATATATATATATATATATATATATATATATATATATATATATATATATATATATATATATATATATAAGCAATAATCGACAGATTAATCGATTATCAAATTAATCGTTAGTTGCAGCCCTTATATATATATATATATATTAGGGCTGCAACAACTAATCGATTAAAATCGATTATTAAAATAGTTGCAGATTAATTTAGTCATCGATTCGTTGGATCTATGCTATGCGCATGCGCAGAGATTTTTTTTTTTTTTTTTTAAATAAATTTTTTTTTTTTTAAGTAAATTTTTTTATTTTTTTTTACTAAACCTTTATTTATAAACTGCAACATTTACAAACAAATAAGTATGGTGCCAGTATGCTGTTTTTTTCCAATAAAATACCGGATAGGATAGAAATGTAGTTTGTTTCTTTTATCCGATTATTAATCGATTAATCGAAGCAATAATCGACAGATTAATCGATTATCAAATTAATCGTTAGTTGCAGCCCTTATATATATATATATATATATATATATATATATATATATATATATATATATATATATATATATATATATATATATATATATATATATATATATATATATATATATACACACATGTATGAAATACTTGACTTTCAGTGAATTCTAGCTATATATATATATATATATATTATACATATAAATAAAATAAATACTTGAATTTCAGTGTTCTGGAGGCTATTCAGTAGATGGCAGTATTGTCCTGTTTAAGAGTGTCACAACATTGCTGTTTACGGCAGACAAACTGCTTTACGGTAGACTAAACGTGACTGCTGTGGTTGTGTGTTGTTACCGCACTGGGAGGACGTTAATGAAACTGCCTAACAATAAACCCACATAAGAAACCAAGAACTCGCCCTCGATCATTCTACAGTTATGACGTCATTGGGCAGGCAAGCTGTTTATATTGTGGGAAAGCGGTCGGGAGAACAGGCTGTCCCCACTCAGGTCCGCATTGAGCTGGAGGGGGCGTGGCCTCCAGCTCCGGCTGAATACCGGGAGTTTGTCGGGAGAACATTTCTGCCGGGAGGTTATCGGGAGAGGCGCTGAATACCGGGAGTCTCCCGCTAAAAACGGGAGGGTTGGCAAGTATGGGCACAAGTGGCAAAAAAGACTGATAACGTTGAGGAATGCTAGCGGGGGGTGTATATTGTAGCGTCCCGGAAGAGTTAGTGCTGCAAGGGGTTCTGGGTATTTGTCCTGTTGTGTTTATGTTGTGTTACGGTGCGGATGTTCTCCCGAAATGTGTTTGTCATTCTTGTTTGGTGTGGGTTCACAGTGTGGCGCATATTTGTAACAGTGTTAAAGTTGTTTATACGACCACCCTCAGTGTGACCTGTATGGCTGTTGACCAAGTATGCATGCATTCACTTGTGTGTGAGTTAAAGTTGCATATGGTATGTGTCTGGACCGGCACGCTGTTTGTACGGGGGAAAAGCGGACGTGACGACAGGTTGTAGAGGACGTTAAAGGCAGTGCCTCTAAGACACGCCCCCAAGGTTGTTGTCTAGGTGGAAATCGTGAGAATGGTTGCCCCGGGAGATTTTCGGGAGGGGCACTGAAATTCGGGAGTCTCCCGGGAAAATCGGGAGGGTTGGCAAGTATGGGCGGTACTGCATCAACAAGCGACATCAGTGTGTAAAGGATATCGCCACATGGGCTCAGGAACGCTTCAGAAAAACCACTGTCAGTAACTACAGTTGGTCGCTACATCTGTAAGTGCAAGTTAAAACTCTACTATGCAAAGCCAAAGCCATTTATCAACAACACCCAAAAACGCCGCCAGGCTTCGCTGGGCCCGATCTCATCTAAGATGGACTGATGCAAAGCGGAAAAGTGTTCTCACGATTTCACATTTCAAATTGTTTTTGGAAACCGTGGACGTCGTGTCTTCCGGAACAAAGAGGAAAAGAACCATCCGGATTGTTCTCGGCGCAAAGTGTAAAAGGCAGCATGTGTGATGGTATGGGCGTGTATTAGTGCCCAAGACATGGGTAACTTACACATCTGTGAAGGCACCATTAAAGGCCTACTGAAATGATTTTTTTTTATTTAAACGAGAATAGCAGATCCATTCTATGTGTCATACTTGATCATTTCGCGATATTGCCATATTTTTGCTGAAAGGATTTAGTAGAGAAAATCGACGATAAAGTTCGCAACTTTTGCTCGCTGATAAAAAAAAGCCTTGCCTGTAGCGGAAGTAGCGTGACGTCACAGGAGCTAGTATTCCTCACAATTCCCCGTTGTTTACAATGGAGCGAGAGAGATTCGGACCGAGAAAGTGATGATTACCCCATTAATTTGAGTGAGGATGAAAGATTCGTAGATGAGGAACGTTACAGTGAAGGACTTGAGAGGCAGTGCAGGACGTATCTTTTTTCGCTCTGACCGTAACTTAGGTACAAGCTGGCTCATTGGATTCCACACTCTCCTTTTTCTATTGTGGATCACAGATTTGTATTTTAAACCACCTGGGATACTATATCCTCTTGAAAATGAGAGTCGAGAACGCGAAATGGACATTCAGTGCCTTTTATCTCCACGACAATACATCGGCGAAATGCTTTAGCTACGAGCTAACGTGATAGCATCTTGCTTTAACTGCATATAGAAACAAAAGAAATAAACCCCTGACTGGAAGGATAGATAGAAAATCAACAATACTATTAAACCGTGGACATGTAAATACACGGTTAATGCTTTTCAGGCTGGCGAAGGTTAACAATGCTGTGCTAACGACGCCATTGAAGCTAACTTAGCAACCAGACTGCACAGAGCTATGCTAAAAACATTAGCTCTCCACCTACGCCAGCCAGCCCTCATTTGCTCATCAACACCCGTGCTCACCTGCGTTCCAGCGATCGGCAGAAGGACGAAGGACTTCACCCGATGCGTTTGGCGGCCCGGAGACGTAGGAAGTCAAGGTGAAGTCGGCGGCTAGCGCGGCTAGCGCGGCTAGCGCTCCAACAAAGTCCTCCTGGTTGTGTTGCTGTAGTCCGCTACTAATACACTGATCCCACCTACAACTGTCTTCTTTGCAGCCTTCATTGTTCATTAAAAAAATTGCAAAAGATGTCCAGAATACTGTGGAATTATGAAATGAAAACAGAGCTTTTTGTATAGGATTCTACGGGGTACCATAACTTCCGTTACTCGGACTTCGTCACGCGCATACGTCATCATACCGCGATGTTTCAGCCGGATATTTCCCGGGAATTTTAAAATGTCACTTTATAAGTTAACCCGGCCGTATTGGCATGTGTTGCAATGTTAAGATTTCATCATTGATATATAAACTATCAGACTGCGTGGTCGGTAGTAGTGGCTTTCAGTAGGCCTTTAATGCTGAAAGGTACATACAGGTTTTGGAGCAACATATGTTGTTATCATGGACGCCCCTGCTTATTTCAGCAAGACAATGCCAAGCCATGCTTCATAGTACCATGGCCTTTCCTTTTAACAACACTCAGTAAATGTTTAGGAACTGAGGAGACACATTTTTGAAGCGAGTTTAGCAGAGATTGTTTTTGGGAAAGCACGTCATGGTATCCCCATTTCGGGACCCACCAGCTGACACTCCTGGAAACCGTGCAATGGTAACAATTATCTGGACAAAAGCAACAAAGTTAAATAAATGGGGAGGTTAGCCCATGTGCTAACCAGGTTAGAATAACACAGGCAGAGCTGGCCCCGCTCAAGCCTAACGCGGCGCCCTTCCGCTGGGTCGCTTCCCCCGGGTGAAGCCCCGGCTCCATCTGGGGCCCTTGTATATTTTCCCCTGGCCGCCTCTTTATTTTCCCTAAGCCCAGATCAAAGTGTCCCCTCGCTCGCGTCCACGCCGGCTGTTTTCCCACCAGCGCCACCGAGGTGGAGGGAGACCAAACGGATGCCTGAGGAAGGTGCAAAGTGTTTGTGTGCCGATCCGAAACAACTGGCCTCACTTCTGAGGGGTTTTATGACGGCAGGGAGAAGACGGAGGACAAGATAATAAACAGAGAGGGAGGGGAAAAAAAAGCCGTTTGGGTTGACAGGTTTTCCAGTACGCCGGTCAGACGTGATGGCACGTGAACAAAGGCTGATGCAGCGCGCCCTCAGAACGCTTCAGCAGCTGAACAACCCCACGTTTCAGGGGAAACACGCTCGCAAGGTTCAGGAAGAACTCAAAACCCAAACAAAAAACGGACCGCAAATAACGTTTTGGTTTTTTTATGTGGTTTATTGTACAAAATAACTGCAGTTTGCACTCACATGGCAATTAATCATGCTGACACATTACTTGCTGCGTTACGATGATGTAATACATATTTATTTATTAAAGAATCAAACAATATATTATTATGTTTTGTTACTAGAATTGAAGTGAATAAATATAAATTAATATTTTTAATTAATATTTAATTGAGCTTCTGCATACATTATTAAATAACCTCTTTGATTTATATTTGAATCCTGATAGTTTTATGATCATTTTCATTTCATGACTTTAATTGAAATTAGGATTTGCAGCTGAGATAGGCTCCAGCACCCCCCGCGACCCCAAAAGGGACAAGCGGTAGAAAATGGATGGATGGATTTTTTTTGTGTGATAATATTAATTGTATTTTTCCATTCTTGTAATTTTTTGTGAAGCACTTTGAACTGCCTTGTATACGAATTGTGCTCCGTAATTAAACTTGCCTTAATTAAACAATTACATAAATACAGTAATTATTATTATTTTATTATTATTACTATTATTATTACTATCATTATAATAATTATTATTATTATCATTGTTATTATCATTATTATTATTATTACAATTATTTATTATTATTACTATTATTATTTTTATTGTTATTTATTATTATTATTATTATCATTATTATAACTTATTATTACTATAATTATAATAATTATTATTATTATCATTATTATTATTATCATTATTATTACTATCATTATTATTATTATTATTATTAGTAGTAGTAGTAGTATTATTATTACAATTATGTATTATTACAATTATTATTATTATTATTGTTATTATCAATATTATTACCATCATCACTTTTATTATCATTATTACCATTATCATTATTATTATTATCATTGTTATTATCATTATTATTAATATTATTATTAAAATTATTTATTACTATTATTATTGTTATTATCATTATTATTATCATCATTATTAACATTATTGTCTGCATTTTAATTTTGCTTTTATTTTCTTTCATTTCACTTTGTTGTCTGTGAAGCACTTTGAGTCTGCCTTGTGTATGAAAAGCGCTATACAAATAAAGTTGCCTTGCCTTGCCTTGCCTTATTATTATTACCATTATTATTATTGTTATCATTATTATTATTATTATTATTAAAATTATTTATTACTATTATTATTGTTATTATCATTATTATTATCATCATTATTATCATTATTATTATTACCATTATCATTATTATTATTATCATTATTATTATCATTATTATTACAATTATTTATTATTATTATTACTATTATTATCATTATTATTATTATTGTTATTATTATTATTATCATTATCATCATAATTATTATTACCATTATCATTATTATTATTACCATTATCATTATTATTATTAAATACATTGAACATTATTTGTTGTAAAGAACATTCTAAATCAGTACATTGAATAAAAATAACAATAAATATCAAGTTATTACATAATTACTTTCAATAATTACAGTTTTTATTTACATGGTTAATATCAAATAAATGTAATAAATATCAAACCATACATTGAATAATGTTTCATTATTTATTGAAGAGGAAATTGTAAATCAAGACAATGAAGAAAAAAATGTGCGCTGCAAAAACAAATGACTCTTAAATGTAACAATGAATATTAATGTAATTAAATGAAATATTTAAATAAATACAGTTATTATTATTACTGGAGCTCGGGCTGTGAATCTTCAGTCACCACACAATTCGATTCAGAATCGATTCTCGATTCAAAATCTATACTTTTTCAATATTGGGTGCCAGTTCTATAATTAATTACATTCCTCCATAAAACAGATAATCAGCTTTGATCAATTTCTATATTACTTCAAATAAAACTGCTTTTGTTTAATACAATTCTACCCCAAAATACAAATAAGGCAGCAAGACACCACTTCTCTTTTCTAAAGTAAATGTGTACAGCAGATATAGATCATCTACATCTACTATAGGATTTTTCTGAGTGGCTGGACTGGACAGATTTTTTAAAAAATAAAATAAAAAATTAAGTGATCAAAAATCGTTACAAATAAGAACCGTGATTAATCTAAAAAATAAATAAATAAAAATTTGACACCGCTTGAGTCTTGCCTTCAGCCTGCATTACTATTATTATTATTGTCATTATTATTAAACACATTTAGTATACAGTACAGGCCAAAAGTTTGGACACACCTCATTTCAATGCGTTTTCTTTATTTTCATGACTATTTACATTGTAGATAGTCACATTAAAACTATGAATGAACACGTGGAGTTATGTACTTAACAAAAAAAAGGGGAAATAACTGAAAACATGTTTTATATTCAAGTTTCTTCAAAATAGCCACCCTTGGCTCTGATTACTCCTTTGCACACTCTTGGCATTCTCTCCATGAGCTTCAAGAGGTATTGGTTTTCACTTTCACGGGTGTCATAGTTTTAATGTGACAATCTACAATGTAAATAGTCATGAAAATACACATTAAACGAGAAGGTGCGTCCAAACGTTTGGCCTGTACTGTATATCAAATAATACATAAAAAATACTTAAAATTGATTAAAATATTTCTAATTTCCGACATGAAGAAAAATCTAAAAAAAAAGCGGAAAGGGTGTCAAAAGTAGCATTAATTATTCCAGAGTTTTTCGTCAAGTCTTTCCAGAAAACGTGCAAGCTCGTCCCGCCCTTTTTTGAACAAGTGCGTGGCTGCCAAGTTACCAGAGTACCGCTTTTATTTAATTTTTTATTGTTTTAATTTTTTTTCTTCTTTAATGCACCTGAAAGAGTGGCAATCAGAAATACTTTAATAATCCCTGAGGGGAAATTAAGAATATATATATATATATATATATATATATATATATATATATATATATATATATATATATATATATATATATATATATATATATATATATATATATATATATATATATATGTATGTCTTAATTAGATTATCCAAAAAATAGTGCTCGATACCGTGGTAGAGCGTAATATGCATGTGTGGGAAAAAATTACAAGACTATTTCATCTCTACAGGCCTGTTTCATGAGGGGTTTCCTCTATCCTCAGGAGATTTTTTTTTCTTTTTCCCCCTCAATCTCCTGAGGATTGAGGAAACCCCTCATGAAACAGGCCTGTAGAGATGAAATAGTCTTGTGATTTTTTCCCACATATATATATATATATATATATATATATATATATATATATATATATATATATATATATATATATATATATATATATATATATATATATATGTATATATATATATATAATATATATTATTTATTTATTTTTTATTATTTTTTATTTATTTTTTATTTATTTATTTATTTATTTTTAAGAATCCTCCTTTTACTTCCTTCATTTTACTTTATTTTTGATATTTTTCTCAACTTTTCTTTAACAATTTCCCTAGTGGATGAATAAAGTCTGCCTAAGTCTATATTATGACATAGTTTTGACTCTAATCCAATGAAATGTTGGTCTCCCACTCAGTGAAACATGTTCTACATTGGGGATAAGAGCCAAACACAACTGGCCTACTATCATTTCCGCCTTGTGTGGTGTGTGTTAGCGCGTGTCGGCGTGAACATCATCTGCAGACATGATATCTGTATCGGCGGCGACGCTGCTGGATGGCATCTTTCGGTCGGCGACGCTTCTTATTGTCACCTCCTGTCGGTTTTGTGCTGCTCTTTTTCTACCTCCTTCCTTCCGCCAGCTTGTGTCTGTCAGCCCTCGACTATCTTTACTCTCCACTGACTCTGGCTGGCATCTGTTAAGCTGCTAAAGACAAAATGCATATGCACGCATGCGTGTGTGTGTGTGTGTGTGTGTGTGTGTGTGTGTGTGTGTGTGTGTGTGTGTGTGTGTGTGTGTGTGTGTGTGTGTGTGTGTGTGTGTGTGTGTGTGTGTGTGTGTGTGTGTGTGTGTGTGTGTGTGTGTGTGTGTGTGTGTGTGTGTGTGTGGTCTTGTATTCCCACCCTTCTTGAGACACCAAGAAGGAAAATTATCTTCCATATGAGGAGGTGTGAACATAGTGATGACATAAATCATGGTCCCAATAACATTGCATCTAATAGAGAGCCAAATACTAGAGTCCGTGAACATTGCTCCAAAGTCAGGATTTTTTTTTGGGTTGATTTAATGTGCATACAAAAGTCAACATTGACAGGTGCAAAGGCAGCAATATATGATCAAACAAGAAGGACTTCCCTATTCATCTCCGCCAGGTGAACGGCTGATTGTACCACTTCCTGTGCTGACGTAAGACAAGCCATATGCGAGCATAGCATGAACAAATACACTACGCTACTAAGACTATAGTGGACATTAACACTTAGCTTCTACAGCTTGCTTGCCAAAAGTGCGGCACAGGGGCCATCTGTGGTCCCTGACTCCTTTGGCATCGGCCTTAAGCACGTTACAAAAATACAACAAAAATAGAGATCTCATTTGCACCCCCTGGTGGTGACATCCATCAAAAAGACGGTGGTCCCAAAAAGGATGAGATTTTTGAATTTTAAAAGTGTTCCCCCTCTGGTCAACATAACTTGAAGTAAATAATGAAGATTAAAAACTAATTACAAACAAAAAATAACAAAAGCAGTCTTTTTTTTCACAATGTGTCGACTTTTTTCTTATAAAAATGGGAACAATTTCTCATATTCTTTCTGTTTCTGTAATATTGCAATATTTTCTCCTAAAATTCTGACTTTTATGTAAAATTATTACTTTTTAATGCAAAACAGTGACATTTGTCATATATATTTCTGACTTTTATCACAAAATTGCCAATTTTTTTGTTGTTCTTGTAAAAACTGTGTTTTGAGTAAAATGATGACTTTTGTCATCATTTTGCCAAGTAAAATTCCTAAATTATTACAATATTGCCAACCTTTTTAAGTTTTCTCATAAAATTGTGACTTTTGTCGAGTAAAATTACGACTCTTTTCATAAAATATCCAAAATGTTAAGCTTCTTTTGTAAAATTGCGACAGTTATTGAGTAAAATTCCAACTTTTATCATAACAACGCACAAATGTTCAGTTTTTCTTGTCAAATTTTGACTTGCGTCGAGTAAAATAACGACTTTTATTATAACACTAATTATAAAATTTCATAAAATTGCCAAAACTTTAAGCTTTCCTTGTAAAATTGCGACTGTTATTGAGTAAAATTCCAACTTTTATCATAATATTGTACAGATTTTCAGTTTTTCTTGTAAAATTACAACTTTTTAATGTAAAATTATTACTTTTTAATGTAAAATGGTGACATTTGTCAAATGAAATTCTGACTTTCATAAAAATAATGCCATTTTATTTGTTGTTCTTGTAAAACAGAAAAACATTTGAGTAAAATGATGACTTTTTTCATTACTTTGCCAAGGGAAATTCCGATCATTATTATAATATTGCCAACATTTTTAAGTTTTTTTCTAAAATTGTGACTTTTGTCGAGTAAAATTACGACTCTTTTCATAAATATGCCAAAAGTTTAAGTTTTCCTTGTAAAATTGCGACTGTTATTGAGTAAAATTCCAACTTTTATCGTAATATTGCACAGATGTTCATTTTTTCTTGTAAAATTACGACTTTTTAATGTGAAATTATTACTTTTTAATGCAAAATGGTGACATTTGTCATGTACATTTCTGACTTTTATCACAATATTGCCATTTTTTTTGTTGTTCTTGTAAAACGCTGACATTTTTTGAGTAAAATTATGACTTTTGTCATCATTTTGCCAAGTAAAATTCTGATTATTATTACAATATTGCCAACATTTTAAAGTGTTCTCATACAATTGTGACTTTTGTCGAGTAAAATTACGACTCTTTTCGTAAAATTGCCAAAATGTTCAGCTTTTCTTGTAAAATTGCGACTGTTATTGAGTAAAATTCCAGCTTTTATCATAATATTGCACAAATGTTCAGTTTTTCTTGTCAAATTTTGACTTGCGTCGAGTAAAATGATGACTTTTATTATACAACACTGCCAAAATTCTACGTTTTTCTTGTGAAATTGTGACCTTTTTTCTTCTTTACGACTTTTTAATGTAAAGTTATTACTTTTTAATGCAAAATGGTGACATTTGTCATATACATTTCTGACTTTTATCACAATATTGCCATTTTTTTTGTTGTTCTTGTAAAACGGTGAAATTTTTTGAGTAAAATCATGACTTTTGTCATCATTTTGCCAAGTAAAATTCCGATTATTATTATAATATTATTATTATTATTATTATTATAATATTATTATTAAAATATTGCCAACATTTTAAAGTGTTCTCATACAATAGTGACTTTTGTCGAGTAAAATTACGACTCTTTTCCTAAAATTGCCAAAATGTTAAGCTTTTCTTGTAAAACTGCGACTGTCATTGAGTAAAATTCCAACTTTTATCATAATATTGCACACATGTTCAGTTTTTCTTGTCAAAATTTGACTTGCGTCGAGTAAAATGATGACTTTTATTATATAACACTGCCAAAATTCTACGTTTTTCTTGTGATATTGTGACCTTTTTCTTATGAAATTGTGACATTTTTTCCCAATAATGCCATTTTATTTGTTGTTCTTGTAAAACAGAAAACATTTTTAGTAAAATGATGACTTTTGTCATCATTTTGCCAAGTAAAATTCCGATTATTATTATAATATTGCCAACATTTTTAAAGTGTTCTCATACAATTGTGACTTTTGTCGAGTAAAATTACGATTTTTTTCATAAATATACCAAAACTTTAAGCTTTTCTTGTAAAACTGCGACTGTTATTGAGTAAAACTCCAACTTTTATCATAATATTGCACAAATGTTCAGTTTTTCTTGTCAAATGTTGACTTGCGTCGAGTAAAATGACGACTTTTATTATAACACTGCCAAAATTCTACGTTTTTCTTGTGAAATTGTGACCTTTTTTCTTCTTTACGACTTTTTAATGTAAAGTTATTACTTTTTAATGCAAAATGGTGACATTTGTCATATACATTTCTGACTTTTATCACAATATTGCCATTTTTTTTGTTCTTGTAAAACAGTGACATTTTTGAGTAAAATTATGACTTTTGTCATCATTTTGCCAAGTAAAATTCCGATTATTATTATAATATTGCCAACATTTTAAAGTGTTCTCATACAATTGTGACTTTTGTCGAGTAAAATTACGATTTTTTTCATAAATATGCCAAAAGTTTAAGCTTTTCTTGTAAAACTGCGACTGTTATTGAGTAAAACTCCAACTTTTATCATAATATTGCACAATTGTTCAGTTTTTCTTGTCAAATGTTGACTTGCGTCGAGTAAAACGACGACTTTTATTATAACACTGCCAAAATTCTACGTTTTTCTTGTGAAATTGTGACCTTTTTTCTTGTGAAATTCCAACTCATTTTTCACAACAAGCTTTTTTTTATACGTGCATAGTATGTATATATTACTAATGCTGTAAATACACTTCTTTATATATCTAGAAAGGCTGGTCCTAAAGAGGGAGGCTTTTTTCTCACGTCTCCAGAAGGTACGAAGTACAAAAATATGTGTGTGTGTGTGTGTGTGTGTGTGTGTGTGTGTGTGTGTGTGTGTGTGTGTGTGTGTGTGTGTGTGTGTGTGTGTGTGTGTGTGTGTGTGTGTGTGTGTGTGTGTGTGTGTGTGTGTGTGTGTGTGAATTTGTTGGTCTTGCTGGGTTGGATTTGAACAAGCCGATGCCTGTTCTGCCCCGGTGGCCTATGAAATGAGAAAGGCAGCCACTGTGTTGCAGACCTCCACTGATAAATCTAACAGGGTTACCCCTCCATGTGTGAATCTGAGCGTGTGTGTGTGTGTGTGTGTGTGTGTGTGTGTGTGTGCATATGCATACAGTACGCGTGTCTACAAATGGCTATCATCTGTGTTTGCGTTCAACTTTGGTGAGATTTCATTGCACACTTCAAAGAATGCGTCTTCTATCGCAGCCTCAACATTGACATTGAAACGCCAGAAATTCGTTTTTTTTCTCCCCCTTGTTTTGTCTCATTTCCATCCACGGGCACGGTTTTGTCCCCGGATGACAGGAGGTGGTGTCAGCGTTCAAAGATACGTGGGAAAAGAGACTAGGAGTGCGCAGCCGAGCGGGCACGCACGCGATGGTAAGGTCGGGCGTCGACGACGGGAAGTCACTTGAACGCACCACGTGGCGACATCATTCGACAGGGTTCCACGGAAAGTCTCCAGGGAGTTTTCCTCGCCAAAGCAACAATTGTAAAGTGAATTATATTTATATAGCGCTTTTCTCTAGTGAGTCAAAACGCTTTTTTTAAAGCAGTGTGGGTGGCACTGGGAGCTGGTTGGGTAAAGTGTCTTGCTCAAGGACACAACGGCAGTGGCGGAAGCGGGGATCGAACCCGGAACCCTCAAGTTGCTGGCACCACCGCTCTACTCACCGAGCTGTAAACCCACCAACATGCACCGGGTGATGGCGTTAAAAAGTCATGTTTGATCGTCTAATTGCCTTCTCTTTATTAGCTCACTAGCCCGAATTTCACGTTGGAAATCAGAAATTCCACCAAATAGTTTAATAATGCAACAGATATTATATCATCATACATTCCAAACATTTTTGGGGTAAAAACATACGTAAATCTCTACTTAGCCTTATGATTACAAAGCAAGTTATGCATCAAATTGTACCCGTAAACATGACAATGAATATATTTTTTAAAAGCTCGGTCTTCAGAATTTTACCATAAGAAAAAAACTGTGGTAGCATTTTTACATTTACAGTAATACACTGTGAAAACAGCAACCATATTTTTGATGCAAAAAAACTAACCAAAAACTGGCAGCTCAATCACCAGAATTTTACAGTAAAATAATGTGACAATTTTACTATAAATTTTATGGGAAAATTCTGGCCTTTTTTTGACCGCAAAATCAAAAATATTTTTTTTTTCTTACAGTGCAGGTAAAATATACATTTACTAATCAAATCTAGAGGTAATGGTGTGACAATATCATCCTTATACATGTATGTTTTCTTTTATCAATGTTACAAGGGGGCAGCCAAAACTGCAACGTGGCCGTCAATGAAAACAAGTTTGACACCCCTTGTCTACATCAAAACTGATAAAAATAAATTAAAAAAAGATTTTAGACTTTTTTTTTTTAATCGATCAAAAATCGTTAAAAATAAGAACTGCGATTAATCAGAATTGTATTTTATTTTTTGACACCCAAGCCCAAACTGCAACATGGTCCTCAATGAAAACAAGTTTGACACCCTTTGTCTACATCAAAACAGATTAAAAAAAAAAAAAAAAAATCGATTTTAGATTTTTTTTTTAATCGATCAAAAATCGTTAGAAATAAGAACCAAGATTAATCTGAAAATCGATGATTTTATTTTTTTACATTGCTTGAGTCTTGCCTTCAGCCCGCAATTGTACAGTAAAATAGAGCCTGACCATTTTACTGTAAATTTTATGGTAAAATTATGCAATTTTTTTCACTGCAAAACCTACATTTTTTTTTTTTTTACAGTTTAGGTAAAATATACATTTACTAATCAAATACATAGGTAATGGTGTGACAATATCTAATCATTATACATACAACGATTTTAGATTTTTTTTATAATCGATCAAAAATCGTTACAAATAAGAACCGCGGTTAATCTAAAACATTTTTTTGACACCCCTTGTCTACATCAAAACTGATATAAAAAAAAATATATATTTTTTTGACACCCCTTGTCTACATCAAAACTGATATAAAAAAAATAAACATTTTTGACACCCCTTGTCTACATCAAAACGGTTTTAGATTTTTTTTAATCGATCAAAAATCATTACAAATAAGAACCGCGATTAATCTGAAAATCTTTTCTTTTTTTTGACACCCCTTGTCTACATCAAAACAGCTTTAAAAAAAAAAAGATTTTAGATTTTTTTTTTAATCGATCAAAAATCGTTACAAATAAGAACCGCGGTTAATCTAAACATTTTTTTTGACACCCCTTGTCTACATCAAAACAGATTAAAAAAAATATATAAAAATTTTAGTTTTGTTTTTTTAATCGATCAAAAATCGTTACAAATAAGAACCGCGATTAATCTAAAAATGTTTTATTATTTTTTTGACACCCCTTGTTTACATCAAAACAGATAAAATAAAAAAAAACATTTTTAGATTTTTTTTTTTAATCGATCAAAAATCGTTACAAATAAGAACCGCGATTCATCTGAAAATCTTATTATTTCTTGACACCCCTTGTCTACATCAAAACTGATATAAAAAATAATAATTTTTTGACACCCCTTGTCCACATTAAAACTGATATATATTAAAAAAAAAACGGTTTTAGATTTTTTTTTAATCGATCAAAAATCGTTACAAATAAGAACCGCGATTCATCTGAAAATCGTATTATTTCTTGACACCCCTTGTCTACATCAAAACTGATATAAAAAAAAAAAAAATTTGACACCCCTTGTCTACATTAAAACTGATATATAAAAAAAAAAAACGGTTTTAGATTTTTTTTTTAATCGATCAAAAATCATTACAAATAAGAACCGCGATTAATTTGAAAATCTTTTCTTTTTTTTGACACCCCTTGTCTACATCAAAACAGCTTTAAAAAAAAAAAAGATTTTAGATTTTTTTTTTAATCGATCAAAAATCGTTACAAATAAGAACCGCGGTTAATCTAAACATTTTTTTTGACACCCCTTGTCTACATCAAAACAGATGAAAAAAAATATATAAAAATTTTAGTTTTTTTTTTTAATCGATCAAAAATCGTTACAAATAAGAACCGCGATTAATCTAAAAATGTTTTATTATTTTTTTGACACCCCTTGTTTACATCAAAACAGATAAAATAAAAAAAACATTTTTAGATTTTTTTTTTTAATCGATCAAAAATCGTTACAAATAAGAACCGCGATTCATCTGAAAATCTTATTATTTTTTGACACCCCTTGTCTACATCAAAACTGATATAAAAAAAAAAAATTTTTTTTTGACACCCCTTGTCTACATCAAAACAGATTAAAAAAAATATATAAAAATTTTAGTTTTGTTTTTTTAATCGATCAAAAATCGTTACAAATAAGAACCGCGATTAATCTAAAAATGTTTTCATTATTTTTTTGACACCCCTTGTTTACATCAAAACAGATAAAATAAAAAAAAACATTTTTAGATTTTTTTTTTTTAATCGATCAAAAATCGTTACAAATAAGAACCGCGATTCATCTGAAAATCTTGTTATTTTTTTACACCCCTTGTCTACATCAAAACAGATAAAAAAAAATTAAATACATTTTAGATTTTTTTTTTTTTAGTCGATCAAAAATCGTTACAAATAAGAACCGCGATTCATCTGAAAATCTTGTTATTTTTTTACACCCCTTGTCTACATCAAAACAGATTAAAAAAAATTAAATACATTTTAGATTTTTTTTTTTTTAGTCGATCAAAAATCGTTACAAATAAGAACCGCGGTTAATCTGAAAATCTATTATTTTGAGTCTTGACTCTTGCCTTCAGCCCGCAACACCCACAATGCATTGCGTTTACTACGTCCCACTTTCAAGCCCTATCAATTAATTTTAACCTGAAAAAAAAATAAATCCCTAATATTCCCTTGGAAACGTCCCCTTTTTTTCCCCCAAATGCCAACGTTGACAGCTGTGGACTACATGCTTATTGCCGTCATTGTCACCTTGGACTACTTTTCAGTACACTATTTTAATTAGCGCTAGGCTACCGTTAAAGTTGCGTCAAGAACCGTATTGGCGCTACCCTTATGTACATCATCTTGATGTAAGTTGGATGCTCTTTATGGCTATATGCCTGCCATATATCATCAATACGTGTGTGTGTGTGTGTGTGTGTGTGTGTGTGTGTGTGTGAGTGTGTAAAAAACAGCCTGAGACATTATCTTCAAGCCGTGACAGCTGTAATTGTGGAGCACAATAAAATGGCTGCAGGGTGACACCTCTAACCACCTTCTATTAACACACACTTACACCACCCCCCGTTCCCCATTCCCTCCTGATGTCTCTCACACACACACACACACACACATACACACACACACACACACAAACACACACACGTGCACAAACAAGTGATTTCTCTCTGGTCAAACAGGGAAATAAGCATCTTCAAAGCCATCAAAGCTGAGTGCCTTGAGGTAGTCGGGTCTGATTCGTGTGTATATGCTGATGTCTTGATTATACGTGTCAATATATATACTTATACTCGCCAACAGGCAACAAAAAAAAACAAATGGAGGTGTGGAAGGAAAAGGAATGGGTAGAGACGAGAGGTACGCAGATGTCTGTTCACTGTGGTTGTAGTTATATTGTAATTTGCATCCTGTACCTGATTTAGTAGCATGAAAAGGGTAAAATAATCGAAAACATGAAAAAATATACGATGTACGGTGGAACCTTGATTTACGAACGCCTCGGTGGGCGAACCGTGTGTTAGCGCACAGACGCTTAACGTATTTTACGGACTATAAGGCGCATTTAAATAAATTAGGCCCGAAAAGCCGACTGAAAGCCGATTTATACACACATATACTTATATATATATATATATATATATATATATATATATATATATATATATATATATATATATATATATATATATATATATATATATATATATATATATATATATATATGTACTCTTTTTATATATATATATATATATATATATATATATATATATATATATATATATATATATATATATATATATATATATATATATATATATATACATGGATAGATTGATATACTGTACTTAAATGTATAATAGACTGTATTTATATTATTCACATGTGAATAATGCTGTATAATAGACTGTATTTATATTATTCACATGTGAATAATGCTGTATAATAGACTGTATTTATATCACATGTGAATAATGCTGTATAATAGACTGTATTTATATCACATGTGAATAATGCTGTGTAACAGACTGTATTTATATTATTCACATGTGAGTAATGCTGTATAATAGACTGTATGTATATTATTCACATGTGAATAATGCTTTAAAATAGACTGTATTTATATTATTCACATGTGAATAATGCTGTATAATAGTGTAATAGGTGTAATTTGTAATGGATTTAAATAGGTGTAATTAAACATTTTTTATGGTTTATGGACATTTTTTTATCGTATCCACAAAGTTCAGTGAGCATGTGTGACCATGTCTGTTGACATGTTGGGTTAGTTGGATTTAAAAAAATTTTTGTTTTTTTACATCATGACTAGGGAAGGTTATTTGCATTGGGTCATATAAGTGAATGCTTGTATGTAAAACATTTAAATTATAAGTAAATAAATAAAATTACAGATCCTTCCTTTCCTGTGTTGTCACTAAATCACCTCCCTTCCAGATGCAAACAAACCGTAGACATTCTGAACGTTCGGCGTTAAATTGGCCTCCGCCCCCCCAACCCCCCTCTCCTCCCTTCCTCCGTCCAGGTCTCGGTGCCTCTCCGGGTTGTCAGAGGACACGTCAGGACTTAATGCTTTCCAATCTTCTCCCCAACACACACTGTCGCCTCTCATTTACAGAGCCGCTGACAAGGATGGCCGCCGTCTCCACGCCTTCATGCCGCCCACTCCTCCCTGCCTCTGCTGTGCTCACAAGTCATTAGTCCACCTTCGCTCTACCACCTGAGCCATTAGCCGGACTTCTCACGTCACCCCAGGTATGTATTGATAGCATTCTCACACGCTTTTATTCACTTTTCTGTAAGCGCTCATCCACTCCTGGCCGGTGTGACCAAGTCTAACACTCGCTCCGTGTGTAGTCATCGTCTTCTCTCCAACACTTTCCTATCTATTTGTCTCCGTGTCAGCGTTCGCCACCTCAGACCGCCACTTTAGCCCCCCTTACCATGCTGCTGCCACGCCAGCAAGAGTAAACACTAGTTGCCCGGCATCAATCACGTAGCGCGCACACACACACACACAAACACACACAAACACACACACACACACACACACACACGCATACACACACAGGTCTCCAATTTCCCCGGCTTCCCTCCTCCCAACAATTGAACACAGAACACAGTCACAACAACCTCAAACGAGACAATATGCGGCGTGTGTGTGTGTGTTTCTTGTATTTCTACCCTTCTTGAGACATGAAGAAGGAAAAGTATCTTCCATATGAGGAGGTGTGAACAAGTGATGACATAAATCATGGTCCCAATAACATTGCATCTAATAGACAATGTCTCATTTGCACCCCTGCTGGTCAAAATGAGGGTGGTCCCCCCAAAAAAAATTACTGTCAACATATGAAATAACAAGTGTGTGGAAAAATTTGAAGTGCCCCCCCCCCTCTGGTCACCATATAAAATAACAAGTGTGGTTAAGAAATTGAAATGCGCCCCCTTTGGCCAAAATTAATAAAACAAGTAAAAATAAATATGTACATAGAGACATACTGTAATAACTTGAAGTAAATAATGAAGATTAAAAACCAATTACAAACAATAATAATAATAATAATAATATATTTTATTTGTAAAAAAGCACTTTACATTGAGCAAACAACCTCAAAGTGCTACAGTGTATTAAAAAAATTAAATAAAAAGATAATAAAAATAAATAAAAATAAAAATTAGAGCAGCCTAATAGCTAGAAATAGTATGCATATATCTAAAAAAAGGCTTTTTTTTTTAAAAAAAAGAAGGGTTTTTAAGCCTTTTTTTAAAAGCATCCACAGTCTGTGGTGCCCTCAGGTGATCAGGGAGAGCGTTCCACAGACTGGGAGCGGCGGAGCAGAAAGTCCGGTCTCCCATTGTTCGTGGCTTTGTCCTCGGAGGTTGGAACATAAATGAACTAAAAGCAGTCTTTTTCTCACAATGTGTCGACTTTTTCCTGATAAAATTGGGAACGATTTCTCATATTCTTTCTGCTTCTGTACCATTGCGACATTTTCTCGTAAAATTCTGACTTTTTTTAATGTAAAATTATTATTTTTTAATGCGAAATGGTGACATTTGCCGTATAAAATTCGGACTTTTATCACAACATTGCCCATTTTTTTGTTGTTCATGTAAAATAGTGACATTTTGTGAGTAAAATTCTGACTATAATTATAATATTGCCAAAATGTTTAAGTTTTCTTATAAAACTGTGACTTTTGTCGAGTAAAATTACGACTCTTTTCATTAAATTGCCAACATTTTCAGCTTTTGCTTGTAAAATTGCGACTTGTTATTGAGTAAAATTCCAACTTTTATCATAACATTGCACAAATGTTCAGTTTTTCTTGTCAAATGTTGACTTGCGTGGAGTAAAATGAGGACTTTTATTATAACACTGCCAAAATTCTACGTTTTTCTTGTGAAATTGTGACCTTTTTCTCGTGAAATTCCAACTCATTTTTCACAACAAGCTTTTTTTATATGTGCATAGTATGTATATATTATTAATGTTGTAAATACACTTCTTTATATATCTAGAATGGCTGGTCCTAAAGAGGCAGGCTTTTTTTCTCAGGTCTCCAGAAGGTACGAAATACACAAATGTGTGTGTGTGTGTCTGTTTGTGTGTGTGTGTGTGTGTGTGTGTGTGTGTTGTACTTCTTGAGACATCAACAAGGAAAAGTAGCTTCCATATGAGGACCGTTGAACAAGTTAGGACCGAAACCATGGTCCCAATACGGAAAACCATTGCATCTACCACCCCTGGTGGTGAAATATATCTAAATTAGAGGGACTCTGTTGCAAGTCTTGTGTATTCTTTGTAACTTGTTTGTGTGTGCTATGGCTATTGCGTTTATTATTTTTTCCTGGTCTCAGTCTGGATCCCCTTCACGAGAGTCCGGCCTGAGACTGAATTTTTTTTTTTACGGCCGAAAAGAGCGCAAATAGAGGCGTTCAAGAACCGAGCTCCCACTGTACTGAGGTACGTTGGGGTGTGGGTACGTACCGTGAAGTGAAGTACGTGTGTTAGCTTGTTCAGTCGTGCATAATTGCGTAAAGAAGTGCTCTGGAACTCGACAGTGAAGCAAACAAAACCCGAGCTGACAGACTGGCAAACACTACCTGGGCCTTGTTAAAGCGTCTACCCGAGCAGCATAAGATGTTGATTTGCTGTCGCTGAGTCGACTCTCATCCGCTCGCCCTCTGTCTCCCTTACCTTCTCCCATAAAGGGGAGATTCTACTACGGGTGTAAAGAACGATGTCGTTGTACGCCACAAGCGCACTTAAGACCCGGGGGTCGTCTTCCTGTGCGGGTTCAATCAGCACTGTGCTAATTGGTAGGAACAACAGCAACACTTTGGCAGTATATAATCTTTTATGCCTCTTTCTTTATCGCCCGCTTTAATGTTTGCCGGCGTATGTTCCCCCGGCTTTATGTCCGCGCTCCGCTCCGGCGCCTCCACGCACGGCGCCACGGTCCTAATGAGACCCCGTCCGTGAGAGAGGAGGGGGGGTGGCCCCCCGGAAACCGGGGCGGAGGAAGGGGAGCGTGATAAGCTTCTTAACGATGATGACTGCGGAGCCTCTCTCTCGCCGCAATCAACACACTTTGCTATCAGTAATTACAATGCTAATTAGCCCCCGGGAGTTAACGGGGACCGGTGTATTACAAGGGCTTGATTAGGGCCGGGCTATTCCTGCGGGAGGGATTTGCGCTCGCACGCCATTGGCGGAGAGAGCCGTCAGTTATGACCTCTCCTCCAGCTTGGCGTGATTAGGGCTGATTAGGGCGAATTAAGGGAGCGGGATAACAGCTGGGATCACCAGACCCCCGGCTTCAGTCGAGTATAAGTACTATCAAATAAGACATTTCACAACTACTGTTGTCCCCATACCCAATATTTTGGTACCGGTACCGGTACCAAAATTATTTTGGTACTTTTTGATATTTTTCTAAATAAAGGGGACCACAAAAAATGTCATTATTGTCTTTATTGGAACAAAAAATGTTAGTGTACAGGAAACATATGTTTATTATTGTCATTTAGTCCTTAAATAAAATAGTGAACATACTAGACAACTTGTCTTTTAGTAGTAAGTAAACAAACAAAGACTCCTAATTAGTCTGCAGTAACATATTGTGTCATTTATACACCTATTATTTTGTCTACATTGTGAGGGACAAACTGTAAAAAAAAATTATTAATCGACTTGTTCATTTACTGTTAATATCTGCTTATTTTCTGTTTTAACATTTACTTTTTTTTTCAAGGTAGCAAACCTTTAAAATAAGGTAAAGTTTGTCTCGCTACTGTATTGGAAATGTTCTAATAAAGTAGTCAAACAAAATTGTCTTTCTTGGATTTACTTGAGTAGCTCGAGCATCCTAAAAGGCACAGGTCACATTCATGTAAGGAGTACACAATAGGAAGTACTGGTACCAAAATGTATTTTGATATTTTTTGTTACTTTTCTAAATAAAGGGGACCACAAAAAATGTCATTATTGTTTTTATTGTAACAAAAAATGTTAGTGTACATGAAACATATGTTTATTATTGTCATTTAGTCCTTAAATAAAATAGTGAACATACTAGACAACTTGTCTTTTAGTAGTAAGTAAACAAACAAAGACTCCTAATTAGTCTGCAGTAACATATTGTGTCATTTATACACCTATTATTTTGTCTACATTGTAAGGGACAAACTGTAAAAAAAAATTATTAATCGACCTGTTCATTTACTGTTAATATCTGCTTATTTTCTTTTTTTAACATTTACTATTTTTTTTTCAAGGTAGCAAACCTTTAAAATAAGGTAAAGTTTGTCTTGCTACTGTATTGCAAATTGTCTAATAAAGTAGTCAAACAAAATTGTCTTTCTTGGATTTACTTGAGTAGCTCGAGCATCCTAAAAGGCACAGGTCACATTCATGTAAGGAGTACACAATAGGAAGTACTGGTACCAAAATATATTTTGATATTTTTCGTTACTTTTCTAAATAAAGGGGACCACAAAAAATGTCATTATTGTTTTTATTGTAACAAAAAATGTTAGTGTACATGAAACATATGTTTATTATTGTCATTTAGTCCTTAAATAAAATAGTGAACATACTAGACAACTTGTCTTTTAGTAGTAAGTAAACAAACAAAGACTCCTAATTAGTCTGCTGACGTATGCAGTAACATATTGTGTCATTTATATACCTATTATTTTGTCTACATTGTGAGGGACAAACTGTAAAAAAAAATTATCAATCGACTTGTTCATTTACTGTTAATATCTGTTTATTTTCTGTTTTAACATTTACTTTTTTTTTTAAGGTAGCAAACCTTTAAAATAAGGTCAAGTTTGTCTCGCTACTGTATTGGAAATTTTCTAATAAAGTAGTCAAACAAAATTGTCTTTCTTGGATTTACTTGAGTAGCTCGAGCATCCTAAAAGGCACAGGTCACATTCATGTAAGGAGTACGCAATAGGAAGTACTGGTACCAAAATATATTTTGATATTTTTTGTTACTTTTCTAAATAAAGGGGACCACAAAAAAATGTCATTATTGTCTTCATTGTAACAAAAAATGTTGGTGTACATGAAACATATGTTTATTATTGTCATTTAGTCCTTAAATAAAATAGTGAACATACTAGACAACTTGTCTTTTAGTAGTAAGTAAACAAACAAAGACTCCTAATTAGTCTGCAGTAACATATTGTGTCATTTATACACCTATTATTTTGTCTACATTGTGAGGGACAAACTGTAAAAAAAAATTATTAATCGACTTGTTCATTTACTGTTAATATCTGCTTATTTTCTGTTTTAACATTTACTTTTTTTTTCAAGGTAGCAAACCTTTAAAATAAGGTAAAGTTTGTCTCGCTACTGTATTGGAAATGTTCTAATAAAGTAGTCAAACAAAATTGTCTTTCTTGGATTTACTTGAGTAGCTCGAGCATCCTAAAAGGCACAGGTCACATTCATGTAAGGAGTACACAATAGGAAGTACTGGTACCAAAATGTATTTTGATATTTTTTGTTACTTTTCTAAATAAAGGGGACCACAAAAAATGTCATTATTGTTTTTATTGTAACAAAAAATGTTAGTGTACATGAAACATATGTTTATTATTGTCATTTAGTCCTTAAATAAAATAGTGAACATACTAGACAACTTGTCTTTTAGTAGTAAGTAAACAAACAAAGACTCCTAATTAGTCTGCAGTAACATATTGTGTCATTTATACACCTATTATTTTGTCTACATTGTAAGGGACAAACTGTAAAAAAAAATTATTAATCGACCTGTTCATTTACTGTTAATATCTGCTTATTTTCTTTTTTTAACATTTACTATTTTTTTTTCAAGGTAGCAAACCTTTAAAATAAGGTAAAGTTTGTCTTGCTACTGTATTGCAAATTGTCTAATAAAGTAGTCAAACAAAATTGTCTTTCTTGGATTTACTTGAGTAGCTCGAGCATCCTAAAAGGCACAGGTCACATTCATGTAAGGAGTACACAATAGGAAGTACTGGTACCAAAATATATTTTGATATTTTTCGTTACTTTTCTAAATAAAGGGGACCACAAAAAATGTCATTATTGTTTTTATTGTAACAAAAAATGTTAGTGTACATGAAACATATGTTTATTATTGTCATTTAGTCCTTAAATAAAATAGTGAACATACTAGACAACTTGTCTTTTAGTAGTAAGTAAACAAACAAAGACTCCTAATTAGTCTGCTGACGTATGCAGTAACATATTGTGTCATTTATATACCTATTATTTTGTCTACATTGTGAGGGACAAACTGTAAAAAAAAATTATCAATCGACTTGTTCATTTACTGTTAATATCTGTTTATTTTCTGTTTTAACATTTACTTTTTTTTTTAAGGTAGCAAACCTTTAAAATAAGGTCAAGTTTGTCTCGCTACTGTATTGGAAATTTTCTAATAAAGTAGTCAAACAAAATTGTCTTTCTTGGATTTACTTGAGTAGCTCGAGCATCCTAAAAGGCACAGGTCACATTCATGTAAGGAGTACACAATAGGAAGTACTGGTACCAAAATATATTTTGATATTTTTTGTTACTTTTCTAAATAAAGGGGACCACAAAAAAATGTCATTATTGTCTTCATTGTAACAAAAAATGTTGGTGTACATGAAACATATGTTTATTATTGTCATTTAGTCCTTAAATAAAATAGTGAACATACTAGACAACTTGTCTTTTAGTAGTAAGTAAACAAACAAAGACTCCTAATTAGTCTGCAGTAACATATTGTGTCATTTATACACCTATTATTTTGTCTACATTGTGAGGGACAAACTGTAAAAAATGGATTATTAATCTACTTGTTCATTTACTGTTAATATCTGCTTATTTTCTGTTTTAACATGTTCTATCTACACTTCTGTTAAAATGTAATAATCACTTATTCTTCTCTTCTTTGATACTTGACACTGGTTTTGGATGATACCACACATTTAGGTATCGATGCGATACCAAGTAGTTACAGGATCATACATTGGTCATATTCAAAGTCCTCATGTGTCCAGGGACGTATTTACTGACTTTATATATGGAGAATATTGCACATCTCGTTCCTGGCACCTCTTCTCACCATCCAAACCTAATCAAGACCAATGTGTGTGTATTTGCAAAGATAAAAATCCATGGTGGATTCGTTGTTATGTTTTATTTTGATACTTTTCTAAATAAAGGGAACCACAAAAAAATGTCATTATTTTCTTTATTGTAACAAAAAATGTTAGTGTACATGAAACATATGTTTATTATTGTAATTTAGTCCTTAAATAAAATAGTGAACTTGTCTTTTAGTAGTAAGTAAACAAACAAAGACTCCTAATTAGTCTGCTGACCAGAAAATGAGGTAGAACAGTTCTAAAGGCAAAGGAAGGAGGAAGAAAGCAATATAGGGTAAAAAAGGGTATGGTTGAGGTTAAGGGTGGGTGGGAAGGTAAACTGTGTTTATTGTGTGCGTGTTTGCCACAGCTGGCAAATAGCTGCGGAGTTAACCCGGCAACCCAAACTGCCATTAGACTTATTGTCAGCATATTTATCAACCTGTTAAACAAAAAAAGTTTAGGAATGTATTGGCCGAGAGAGACGCAGTTTGTTTTTACGGGTCTTCAGACTTGTGGGGGGTTGGGCTACTTCCTAAGCGCACACCCATCACCGCAATAAACACACCGTCAAACACACCTGCTGCTGTATACTTGTTTGTTTGTCTAATTGCTGCTGGGCAACAGTGAGACACCTGTTTATGTTCTTGTTTCATCCCAGAGGACGAGAAGACTAGAAGGTGACACATCAAGTCCTGCTAAGACCAGCTCTTGCATATTTCATCTGCCTGCATATAGACCGCTCATTTAGGTAGCACACACACCTACATACACACACACACTCACCATGTCACTCTGCTCCCCACAGGCAAGTGATCGAGTGAAGACCTTCGACCTGACTGGTGTATGTGGGTGTGGTACATTGGTATGTACATTGTTATGTGCCCCAGACCGTGCTAATATGCTCGTACACAAAATAACCTTTCACCTTCACATCGCGATTCTTATCCAACCCGATTCTAAGTCCATTGAGGGAAAAATGTTTTTATATAAGTAGTAACTCAAACCTAACGTTGAAACAACATGCTTTTTGACGACGTTTAATCAATGTTGGGTTCTGACGTTGATTTGACCTTTGAAATTTGGTCATTTTTCAACCTTTATTCGACAACACAAATACAACGTTGAAACAACATTCTTTTTGACAACATTTGATCAATGTTGGGTTGAGACGTTGATTTGACCATTGAAATTTGGTCATTTCCCAACCAATATTCTACAACACAAACCTAACGTTGAAACAACATACTTTTTGACGACGTTTATTTGACCATTGAAATTTGGTCATTTTCTAAACCAATATTCTACGACACAAATTTTTTTGACGATTTTTATTTAATGTCGGGTTCTGACGTTGATTTGATCTTTGCATTTTGGTAATTTTTCTAACCAATATTCTACAACACAAATACAACGTTGAAACAACATGCTTTTTGACGACGTTTAATCAATGTCAGGTTCTGACGTTGATTTGACCATTGAAATTTGGTAATTTCCCAAAAATTATTCTACAACACAAATACAACGTTGAAACAACATGCTTTTTGACGATGTTTAATCAATGTTGGGTTCTGATGTTGATTTGACCATCGAATTTTGGTCATTTTTTAACCTTTATTCTACAACACAAATACAACGTTGAAACAACATGCTTTTTGACGACGTTTAATTAATGTCAGGTTGTGACGTTGATTTGACAACTGAAATTTGGTCGTTTTCCCAACCAATATTCTACAACACAAATACAACGTTGAAACAACATGCTTTTTGACGACGTTTAATCAATGTTGGGTTCTGACGTTGATTTGACCATTGAAATTTGGTCGTTTTCCCAACCAATATTCTACAACACAAACCTAACGTTGAAACAACATGCTTTTTGACGACGTTTATTTGACCATTGAAATTTGGTCATTTTCTAAACCAATATTCTACAACACAAATACAACATTGAAACAACATGCTTTTTGACGATTTTTATTTAATGTCGGGTTCTGACGTTGATTTGATCTTTGCATTTTGGTAATTTTTCTACCCAATATTCTACTTGACAAATACAACATTGAAACAACATGCTTTTTGACGATGTTTAGTCAATGTTGGGTTCTGATGTTAATTTGACCATCGAATTTTGGTCATTTTTCAACCTTTATTCGACAACACAAATACAACATTGAAACAACATGCTTTTTGACGACGTTTAATCAATGTCAGGTTGTGACGTTGATTTGACCGTTGAAATTTGGTCATTTCCCAAAAATTATTCTACAACACAAATACAACGTTAAAACAACATGCTTTTTGACGACGTTTAATTAATGTTGGGTTCTGACGTTGATTTGACCATTGAATTTTGGTCGTTTTCCCAACCAATATTCTACAACACAAACCTAACGTTGAAACAACATGCTTTTTGACGACGTTTATTTGACCATTGAAATTTGGTCATTTTCTAAACCAATATTCTACGACACAAATTTTTTTGACGATTTTTATTTAATGTCGGGTTCTGACGTTGATTTGATCTTTGCATTTTGGTAATTTTTCTAACCAATATTCTACAACACAAATACAACGTTGAAACAACATGCTTTTTGACAATGTTTAGTCAATGTTGGGTTCTGATGTTAATTTGACCATCGAATTTTGGTCATTTTTCAACCTTTATTTGACAACACAAATACAACGTTGAAACAACATGCTTTTTGACGACGTTTAATCAATGTCAGGTTGTGACGTTGATTTGACCGTTGAAATTTGGTCATTTCCCCAAAATTATTCTACAACACAAATACAACGTTGAAACAACATGCTTTTTGACGACGTTTAATTAATGTTGGGTTCTGACGTTGATTTGACCATTGAAATTTGGTCGTTTTCCCAACCAATATTCTACAACACAAACCTAACGTTGAAACAACATGCTTTTTGACGACGTTTATTTGACCATTGAAATTTGGTCATTTTCTAAACCAATATTCTACAACACAAATACAACGTTGAAACAACATGTTTTTTGACTATTTTTATTTAATGTCGGGTTCTGACGTTGATTTGATCTTTGCATTTTGGTAATTTTTCTAACCAATATTCTACAACACAAATACAACGTTGAAACAACATGCTTTTTGACGATGTTTAGTCAATGTTGGGTTCTGATGTTAATTTGACCATCGAATTTTGGTCATTTTTCAACCTTTATTTGACAACACAAATACAACGTTGAAACAACATGCTTTTTGACGACGTTTAATCAATGTCAGGTTGTGACGTTGATTTGACCGTTGAAATTTGGTCATTTCCCCAAAATTATTCTACAACACAAATACAACGTTGAAACAACATGCTTTTTGACGACGTTTAATTAATGTTGGGTTCTGACGTTGATTTGACCATTGAAATTTGGTCGTTTTCCCAACCAATATTCTACAACACAAACCTAACGTTGAAACAACATGCTTTTTGACGACGTTTATTTGACCATTGAAATTTGGTCATTTTCTAAACCAATATTCTACAACACAAATACAACGTTGAAACAACATGTTTTTTGACTATTTTTATTTAATGTCGGGTTCTGACGTTGATTTGATCTTTGCATTTTGGTAATTTTTCTAACCAATATTCTACGATTAAGTGAGGCTCGCCGAGATGAGCGGTCGCACCCTCTTCCGCTCCCGATCGGGAATCCAAACAACTGCTCGGATTATCCCACACTTCCTCCTTTTTCTACTGTGGATTACGGATTTATATTTTAAACCTCCTCGGATACTCTACCCTCTTGAAAATGAGAGTCGAGAACGCGAAATGGACATACACAGTGTCTTTTATCTCCACGACAATATATCGGCGAAGCACCTTGGCTTCGGAGCTAACGTGTTAGCATCGTGCTTGTCTGCACATCGAGGCAGAAGAAACATGCCCCTGACTGGAAGGATAGACAGAAAGTCAATAATACTACTATTACTTCTACTATCAGGAGACACTGAACTCAACCCTGGACCTGCAACAACACGGTTAATGTTGTCCCGACTGGCGAAGACTAGCAATGCTACTGCTAGCGTCGCCATCGAAGCTAACTCGGCTACCGGCTCGTCTCAGCTCAAGCTCACCTGTGCTCCTGCGGTCGGCGGCTCGGCGGAGGACTTCGCCCCGTTCATCGACACGGTCGGAGGCTCGGCGGCGGCGGTGGAGGACGACCCGGTCATCAGAGAAGGCAGCGAGTCAGCGGCGGTGAACGACGCGGCGGCTGCGGTGGACGGCGACCCAGACATCGGTGATTGCGGGGAACTGCACGAGATGGCGGGGGTCCACGCGACCTCTCCCCGGTCCCGGACGGCCGAGGACGCGGCATACACAGGATTTAGAGGCGCCTTTACACAAACATTTTCGTTATTCTCTTTCTCTTTGTCTTCAAAAAAGCCCGCCAAAAGGAAACCCAACCCATCCCCCAGCAACCCTACCTGGCCTCCTCCCCCTTTCTCTCCCTCCCCTCCCCCTTTCTCTCCCTCCCCCTTCACCTGGAGGACGATCAATATGCCTCTCTCTCCTCTCTCTCCTTGCTCTTCAACTGCAACAGCAATAATAACCAACAATTTTTCTGGTCAGTACCACAACACAGCGGACTCTGATGCTCTTTTTGGTTCCAGTGGACTACACATCATCCACCTTAATGTGAACAGCCTCTCTGGAGCCAAACTCGACCAAATCAGAGAAATGTTCCTCAACACGAAGGTAAAAATCTTGTGTTTCTCTGAAACCAAATTTGATCAAAGTATTTCTGACTCAGAGATAGAAATACAAAACTTTTCGGTTATCAGAAAGGATAGGAATAAACACGGTGGGGGCGTTTGTATGTATATTCACCAGGATATTAAATACATAACTCGCACTGATCTTAACCACAATAACCTGGAATCTGTGTGGGCGGAAATCAAATTTAAAAATGCTAAGCCGGTACTAATAGGGACTGTTTATAGACCCCCTAATCAGAGTGATTTCTATGGGGCTTTGGAAGAATGCTTGGCGGGGACAGACAACATGGAGAAAATTATAACTGGGGATCTGAACACAGATATTCAACGCAAAGATGCGCCTGTCTTCAGATCCTTCAGCAAGTTTTGTAATCTGCACGGTCTTTCCCAGCTAATAGCGCTACCCACAAGGGTGTGTGATTCCACCCAATCAACCATAGATCTTATTCTCACTTCAGACCGGCCTAAAATAAAAAATAGTGGGGTCATGATCTGTGGTCTTAGCGACCACTATCTGACCTTCTGCACCCGTAAAATAGCTAAACCTAAAGCCAATGGCCACATAACAGCCCAATCCAGATCCCTCAAAAAATACTCCAATGACAATTTCAATTTAAAATTAGATGAGTGGGACTGGTCCCCTGTGCTCGCGAGCAACCTGGTCGATGTCGCTTGGGATCGCTTCAAAACGGCGTTCCTAAAGATACTAAATGACATGGCTCCCGTGAAAACAGTCAGGATCAAAGCCCGCTCGGAACCATGGATGAATCCGGACCTATTAGCTGCCATAAAAGACAGAGACAGGAAATACTCTGAATACCAAAAATGTAAAACAGAAGTAGATAAACAACCCAATAATATCAACCTCAAATTACTCCTTTCAACTCTCAAAAAGCAATGCAATAAATTAAGAAATAAGTCAACCAACCTGACTAAATCCTTAAAAAAAAATTACATTAATGACAAAATAGAGGAAAACACGAATAAGCCACGTGAGCTCTGGAAAATTCTCAACAACCAGCTTCCTGGTTGCAGCCAGAAACTTAAAACAAGACTCACCAACATCAGCATCAAGGAGGGTGACTCCCTCATTACAGACAAAATGGAGGTAGCTAGCAGACTTAACGCCTTTTTCAGCAGCATAGCTGCAACTCTTGTCAACAAGCTGCCCCACCACTCTGGTCGCTTTGGTGTAGAACACATTAAAGCCTTCTACAGAAAGCTAGGAGTATCCAACAATGATTTCAAATTAGAAATGGTCACAGCTGATGAGGTGTTTAAAAAATTGAGCGCGCTCCACCCTAACAAGGCCACCGGCCTTGATAATATTCCCTCCAGATTCCTCAGGGACTCTGCCTCCATCATTGCCCCGATCATCACGCACATAATAAACCTATCAATTACACAAGGCCAAGTACCAAAAGATTTTAAGATAGCAAGAGTAACTCCCCTCTTTAAAAAAGGAAGCAAATTGGAACCTGGCAACTACCGACCTGTTTCTATTCTCAGCTCCATTTCGAAAGTAATGGAGAAAATAGTTTATGAACAGGTCGATAGTTACCTTGCCACTAATAAACTCATGTACAAATTCCAATCCGGCTTCAGAACTAACCACTCCACTGACACATGCCTTCTCTATCTGACCGACCACATCAAACATGAGGTGGACGCGGGCAAATACTGCGGCATGGTCATGCTGGACCTTCAGAAGGCCTTTGACACCGTTAACCACGCTATACTGTTGGATAAGCTCAGAGCAATCGGATTTAACAAAACCTCTTGGAGCTGGATGCAGTCTTACTTGGAGGGGAGGGAGCAGGTGGTAGAGGTGAACGGCACCGTGTCCCCCCCCCTCTCGGTGAGCTGTGGAGTCCCCCAAGGCAGTATATTGGGACCTTTACTGTTCCTAATATACATAAACGACATGTCATCGGCATGTGACTGTGAATTGTTTTTGTTTGCGGATGACTCTGCCCTGCTGGTATCCGGCAAGGACAAGTCACTGGTGGAGAAAATCCTCAGTGCTGAGCTCTGTAGAACCTGCACCTGGCTCGCTGACAACAAGCTATCCATCCACTTGGGTAAAACAGAATCCATCCTGTTTGGGTCCCACATCAAACTTAAGAGAGTCAATCACTTCACCATAAAAGTAGGTGACAGTGTCATCACCAGGAAAGATGAGGTCACCTACCTAGGTTCCATTCTAGAGGCTAACCTTTCCTGTGATAAAATGGCAACCAAGGTAATCAAAAAGGTTAACCAACGAACGAGATTTCTCTACAGAATTTCCTCTCTGGTCAACAAAAGCACCTTGAGGATTCTGGCGGGAACTCTCGTTCAACCCTTTTTCGATTACGCATGCACCTCCTGGTACCCTAGCACCTCCAAAACCCTCAAATCTAAACTCCAAACATCTCAGAACAAGCTAGTCAGGTTACTTCTAGACCTCCACCCCAGATCCCACCTCACTCCTACCCACTTCTCTAAAGTGGGCTGGCTCAAGGTGGAGGACAGAGTTAAACAACTTGCACTGAGCCTAGTCTATAAAATCCGCTACACCTCCCTGATACCGAAGTACATGTCAAACTACTTCCTTAACGTAAATGACCGCCATAACCACAACACCAGGGGGTGCTCCACTAACCACGTTAAACCCAGATTCCGAACTAACAAAGGTCTTAAGTCATTCTCTTTCTATGCCACATCAATGTGGAATGCGCTCCCAACAGGTATAAAAGAAAGGGCATCTCTATCCTCCTTCAAAACCGCTATAAAAGTTCACCTCCAGGCAGCTACAAACCTAAACTAACACCCTCCCCGGATTGCTAATAATCAAATGTAAACAATCAAATGCAGATTCTTTTTCTTATGCCTTCTGATCTCTCTCTCTCTCTCTCTCTCTCTCTCTCTCTCTCTCTATGTCCACTACTTGATGTCCATATCCCCACCCCCCCTCCACACTCCTGATTGTAAATAATGTAAATAATTCAATGTGATTATCTTGTGTGATGACTGTATTATGATGATAGTATATATGATAGTATATATCTGTATCATGAATCAATTTAAGTGGACCCCGACTTAAACAAGTTGAAAAACTTATTCGGGTGTTACCATTTAGTGGTCAATTGTACGGAATATGTACTTCACTGTGCAACCTACTAATAAAAGTCTCAATCAATCAAAACTTGACAAATACAACGTTGAAACAACATGCTTTTTGACAATGTTTAGTCAATGTTGGGTTCTGATGTTAATTTGACCATCGAATTTTGGTCATTTTTCAACCTTTATTTGACAACACAAATACAACGTTGAAACAACATGCTTTTTGACGACGTTTAATCAATGTCAGGTTGTGACGTTGATTTGACCGTTGAAATTTGGTCATTTCCCAAAAATTATTCTACAACACAAATACAACGTTAAAACAACATGCTTTTTGACGACGTTTAATTAATGTTGGGTTCTGACGTTGATTTGACCATTGAATTTTGGTCGTTTTCCCAACCAATATTCTACAACACAAACCTAACGTTGAAACAACATGCTTTTTGACGACGTTTATTTGACCATTGAAATTTGGTCATTTTCTAAACCAATATTCTACGACACAAATTTTTTTGACGATTTTTATTTAATGTCGGGTTCTGACGTTGATTTGATCTTTGCATTTTGGTAATTTTTCTAACCAATATTCTACAACACAAATACAACGTTGAAACAACATGCTTTTTGACAATGTTTAGTCAATGTTGGGTTCTGATGTTAATTTGACCATCGAATTTTGGTCATTTTTCAACCTTTATTTGACAACACAAATACAACGTTGAAACAACATGCTTTTTGACGACGTTTAATCAATGTCAGGTTGTGACGTTGATTTGACCGTTGAAATTTGGTCATTTCCCCAAAATTATTCTACAACACAAATACAACGTTGAAACAACATGCTTTTTGACGACGTTTAATTAATGTTGGGTTCTGACGTTGATTTGACCATTGAAATTTGGTCGTTTTCCCAACCAATATTCTACAACACAAACCTAACGTTGAAACAACATGCTTTTTGACGACGTTTATTTGACCATTGAAATTTGGTCATTTTCTAAACCAATATTCTACAACACAAATACAACGTTGAAACAACATGTTTTTTGACTATTTTTATTTAATGTCGGGTTCTGACGTTGATTTGATCTTTGCATTTTGGTAATTTTTCTAACCAATATTCTACTTGACAAATACAACGTTGAAACAACATGCTTTTTGACTATGTTTAGTCAATGTTGGGTTCTGATGTTAATTTGACCATCGAATTTTGGTCATTTTTCAACCTTTATTCGACAACACAAATACAACATTGAAACAACATGCTTTTTGACAACGTTTAATCAATGTCGGGTTCTGACGTTGATTTGACCATTGAAATTTGGTCATTTCCCAAAAATTATTCTACAACACAAATACAACGTTGAAACAACATGCTTTTTGACGATGTTTAATCAATGTTGGGTTCTGATGTTGTTTTTAAATTGAAATTTGGTCATTTTCCAACCAATATTCTACAACACAAACCTAATGTTGAAACAACATACTTTTTGACAACATTTATTTGACCATTGAACTTTGGTCATTTTCTAAACCAATATTCTACAACACAAATACAACGTTGAAACAACATGTTTTTGACGATTTTTATTTAATGTCGGGTTCTGACGTTGATTTGGTCATTGCATTTTGGTAATTTTTCTAACCAATATTCTACAACACAACTAAAACGTTGAAACAACATGCTTTTTGACGATGTTTAATCAATGTTAGGTTGTGACGTTGATTTTATCATTGAAATTTGGTCATTTTCCCAACCAATATTCTACAACTCAAACCTAACGTTTAGAACAACATACTTTTTGACGACGTTTCATCAATGTCAGGTTGTGACGTTGATTTGGCCATTGAAATTTGGTCATTTTTCCAACCAATATTCGACAACGCAAATACAACGTTGAAACAACATGCTTTTTGAAGACAACATGTAAACAATGATGTCAATTATTGGGGGGGACACCCTGTTTTTTCATGATATTAGTGAATAACAGATATAAACTCAGCATTTAGTCTTTGTGTGTGTGTGTGTGTGTGTGTGTGTGTGTGTGTGTGTGTGTGTGTGTGTGTGTGTGTGTGTGTGTGTGTGTGTGTGTGTGTGTGTGTGTGTGTGTGTGTGTGTGTGTGTGTGTGTGTGCGTGCGTGCGGGACCAAGAGCTCTTGTAATTAAGGCTGAGTGTGAGTCTTTCAGGCCAGGCTGACTGATCTTCTGTAACCGAGCCTTGTTGAGTGGCCTGGGACCATTTTAACAAGCAGCCACACAAGTTGAGGCCATTTCTCATGGTGACTTCATAAAAGTCTGCAGCCCCCTCAACCCTCACCTTGCCCTTAAACTCCCACTGTCCACCTCCCCCACTCCGGTAAATGTGTGTGTGTGTTCTTGTATTCCCGCCCTTCTTGAGACGTGAGGAAGGAAAAGTATCTTCCATATGAGGAGGTGCGAACAAGTGATGACATAAATCATGGTCCCAATAACATTGCATCTAATAGACAATGTCTCATTTGCACCCCTGCTGGTCAACATGGGGGTGGTCCCCAAAAAAAGGAGGGATTTTTCACATTGACTGTGTGTCGCTTTTAAAAGTGCTCCCCCTCTGGTCAACACATGAAATAACAAGTGTGTGTAAGAAATTGAAATGCTCCCCTTCTGGCCGACATATGAAATAACAAGTGTGTGTAAAAATGTGAAGTGCGCCCCCTCTGGTCAACATATGAAATAACAAGTGTGTGTAAGAAATTGAAATGCTCCCCCTCTGGTCAACATATGAAATAACAAGTGTGTGTAAGAAATTGAAATGCGCCCCCTTTGGCCAAAATTAATAAAATATATGTATATAGAGACATACTGTAATACCTTGAAGTAAATAATGAAGATTAAAAACCAATTACAAAAAAAAAATAAAACATTTACTAAAAGCAGTATTTTTCTCACAATGTGTCGACTTTTTTCTTATAAAATTGGGAACAATTTCTCATTCTTTGCTTCTGCAATATTGCATTATTTTTCCGTAAAATTATTACTTTTTTATGAAAAATAATTTTTTATGACTTTTATCACAATATTGCCCATTTTTTTGCTGTTCATGTAAAACAGTGACATTTTTTGAGTAAGATGATGACTTTTGTCATCATTTTGCCAAGTAAAATTCTGATTATTTTTATAATATTGGCCAAATTTTAAAGTTTTCTTATCAAATTGTGACTTTTGTCCAGTAAAAATGACGACTCTTTTCATAAAATTGCCAACATTTTAAGCTTTTCTTGTAAAATTGCGACTGTTATTGAGTAAAATTCCAACTTTTATTATAATATTGCACAAATGTTCAGTTTTTCTTGTAAAATTTTGACTTGTGTTGAGTAAAATGAGGACTTTTATTATAACACTGCCAAAATTATACGTTTTTCTTGTGAAATTGTGACCTTTTTCTTGTGAAATTCCAACTCATTTTTCACAACAAGCTTTTTTTATATGTGCATAGTATGTATATATTATTAATGTTGTAAATACACTTCTTTATATATCTAGAAAGGCTGGTCCTAAAGAGGGAGGCTTTTTTCTCACGTCTCCAGAAGGTACGAAGTACAAATGTGTGTGTGTGTGTGTGTGTGTGTGTGTGTGTGTGTGTGTGTGTGTGTGTGTGTGTGTGTGTGTGTGTGTGTGTGTGTGTGTGTGTGTGTGTGTGTGTGTGTGTGTGTGTGTATATTTTTAAAGGGAAAACATTGACTTACCTAGGGATGGAGATCAGGAGGTGTCAACAACATGGCACCAAAGGGAGAAAAAGGAAAAAAAGACATAAATTAGTGACGTTCTCAACTTAATATTTGACAATAATCTTCATAATTACATTCGTTATAAATTAGTAAACCACGTCCATTGCAAGTTGTGCGTTAAAAGGGCTCTTCTAATGCAAAAAGTGGCCCTTGTTCCATAGTTCTGGACCTAAAAACATGGTCTACTGGTACAATCCCCCCCTAAACGACCCAGTACTGACTTTAGGCGTGTTCTCTAACGAGTTCCCGCACATAAAATACGTTAAACAAGAAGAGAAAAACGAGAGAGAAAGAAGGTTAACTGCTCTTATTGAAATTTTGCGTCCTCTTCTCCTGATGTTTTCTTCATCTGACATCACACGGACAAAGATAAGACCTTCTGGAGGAAAGTTCTGTGGTCAGATGAAACAAAAATGGAGCTGTTTGGCCACAATACCCAGCAATATGTTTGGAGGAGAAAAGGTGAGGCCTTTAATCCCAGGAACACCATGCCCCGGGAACACAACAATCCTAGTCGCCACCGCGCGGTGTGTGTGTGTGTAGCTTCATTAATTATGTAAACGTCAACCAGGTGACTTACGACTAGAAAAAGAAAAAACAACAACACATGCGCCGGTTAAAAAGTGGAGCCGAGCGGTGCTTAACTACTCCTGGTGGAGCACTAAAGAGCAAATGGTGGATGGAGCAATAGAAGTGAAGCACTCTTCAGGAGTAGCAGACACAGATGGGAGAGCAGGAAGAAAACAAGGATGCTCATTAGGAGAATAATGAGAGGTGGGATTGTACTCACAACATTTGATGGCGATTGCTGATTATGTTGCCTGTGGTGGGGCGGAGCCTTGTTGTGGTTGGGGTATAGCGGGTTTTGAAGTTATTAGTGTATTATGGTTTTATGTTGTTAACGTGTAATTAACATGTAATTAATCATAACTACACCCTCCCACCCAACTATGTCAAAATCTCCACAAACTAGTCCCAATTGTTTGTTTCGCACAATTATTTTGTCCAACTATTAGTTTTTAAGTTATTAAAGTATTATTGTTTTATGTTGTTAACGTGTAATTAACATGTTATTAATCATAACTAACCCCCACCTTGTCCAAATTTTCCTAAACTAGTCCCAATTGTTTGTCTCACAAAATGATTTTGTTTATTAAAGTTTGTAAGTTATTAGTGTATTATGGTTTTAACGTGTAATTTACATGTTATTAATCATAACTAGACCCCCCCCCTACCCAACTAAGTCAAAATCTCCACAAACTAGTCCCAATTGTTTGTTTTGCAAAATTATTTTGTCTACCTATTAGCTTTTAAGTTATTAGTGTATTATGGTTTTATGTTGTTAACGTGTACTTAACATGTTATTAATCATAACTAGACACCCCACCCCAACCCAACTAAGTCAAAACCTCCACAAACTAGTCCCAATTGTTTGTTTTGCAAAATTATTTTGTCTATTACAGTTTTTAAGTTATTAGTGTATTATGGTTTTATGTTGTTAACGTGTACTTAACATGTTATTAATCATAACTAGACCCCCCCACCCCCAACCCAACTAAGTCAAAATCTCCACAAACTAGTCCCAACTGTTTGTTCCGCTAAATTATTTTGTCTATTACAGTTTTTGAGTTATTAGTGTATTATGGTTTTATGTTAACGTGTAGTTAACATGTTATTAATCATAACTAGACCCCACTTTGTCCAAATTTTCCCAACGAATCCCAATCGCTAGTGTCGCAAAATTATTTTGTCTATTTCAGTTTTTAAGTTATTAGTGTATTATGGTTTTAACGTGTAATTAACATGTTATTAATCATAACTACACCACCTTCCCTACCCAACTAAGTCAAAATCTCCACAAACTAGTCCCAATTGTTTGTTTCGCAAAATTATTTTGTCTACCTATTAGTTTTTAAATTATTAGTGTAGTATGGTTTTATGTTGTTAACGTGTACTTAACATGTTATTAATCATAACTAGACCCCCCCCCAACCCAACTAAGTCAAAATCTCCACAAACTAGTCCCAACTGTTTGTTTCGCAAAATTATTTTGTCTACCTATTAGTTTTTAAGTTATTAGTGTATTATGGTTTTATGTTAACATGTACTTAACATGTTATTAATCATAACTAGACCCCCCCAACCCAACTAAGTCAAAATCTCCACAAACTAGTCCCAATTGTTTGTTCCGCTAAATCATTTTGTCTATTACAGTTTTTAAGTTATTAGTGTATTATGGTTTTATGTTAACGTGTAATTAACATGTTATTAATCATAACTAGACCCCACTTTGTCCAAATTTTCCCAACGAATCCCAATCGTTTGTGTCGCAAAATTATTTTGTCTATTACAGTTTTTAAGTTATTAGTGTATTATGGTTTTATGTTGTTAACGTGTAATTAATATGTAGTTAATCATAACTACACCCCCCCCTACCCAACTAAGTCAAAATCTCCGCAAACTATTCCCAATTGTTTGTTTCGCAAAATTATTTTGTCCAACTATTAGTTTTTAAGTTATTAAAGTATTATTGTTTTATGTTGTTAACGTGTAATTAACATGTTATTAATCATAACTAACCCCCACCTTGTCCAAATTTTCCTAAACTAGTCCCAATTGTTTGTCTCACAAAATGATTTTGTTTATTAAAGTTTGTAAGTTATTAGTGTTTTATGATTTTAACGTGTAATTAACATGTTATTAATCATAACTAGACCCCCCCCTACCCAACTAAGTCAAAATCTCCACAAACTAGTCCCAATTGTTTGTTTCGCAAAATTATTTTGTCTACCTATTAGCTTTTAAGTTATTAGTGTATTATAGTTTTATGTTTTTAACATGTACTTAACATGTTATTAATCATAACTAGACACCCCACCCCAACCCAACTAAGTCAAAACCTCCACAAACTAGTCCCAATTGTTTGTTCCGCTAAATGATTTTGTCTATTACAGTTTTTAAGTTATTAGTGTATTATGGTTTTATGTTAACGTGTAATTAACATGTTATTAATCATAACTAACCCCCACCTTGTCCAAATTTTCCTAAACTAGTCCCAATTGTTTGTCTCACAAAATGATTTTGTTTATTAAAGTTTGTAAGTTATTAGTGTATTATGGTTTTAACGTGTAATTAACATGTTATTAATCATAACTAGGCCCCCCCCCCTACCCAACTAAGTCAAAATCTCCACAAACTAGTCCCAATTGTTTGTTTCGCAAAATTATTTTGTCTACTTATTAGTTTTTAAGTTATTAGTGTAGTATGGTTTTATGTTGTTAACGTGTACTTAACATGTTATTAATCATAACTAGACCCCCCCCCCCCCAACCCAACTAAGTCAAAATCTCCACAAACTAGTCCCAATTGTTTGTTTCGCAAAATTTTTGGCTACCTATTAGTTTTTAAGTTATTAGTGTATTATGGTTTTATGTTGTTAACGTGTACTTAACATGTTATTAATCATAACTAGACCCTCCCCCTACCCAACTAAGTCAAAATCTCCACAAACTAGTCCCAATTGTTGATTTCGCAAAATTATTTTGTCGACCTATTAGTTTTTAAGTTATTAGTGTATTATGGTTTTATGTTAACATGTACTTAACATGCTATTAATCATAACTAGACACCCCCCCCCCAACCCAACTAAGTCAAAATCTCCGCAAACTAGTCCCAATTGTTTGTTCCGCTAAATTATTTTGTCTGTTACAGTTTTTAAGTTATTAGTGTATTATGGTTTTATGTTAACGTGTAATTAACATGTTATTAATCATAACTAACCCCCACCTTGTTCAAATTTTCCTAAACTAGTCCCAATTGTTTGTCTCACAAAATGATTTTGTCTATTACAGTTTGTAAGTTATTAGTGTATTATGGTTTTAACGTGTAATTAACATGTTATTAATCATAACTAAACCACCTTCCCTACCCAACTAAGTCAAAATCTCCACAAACTAGTCCCAATTGTTTGTTTCGCAAAATTATTTTGTCTACTTATTAGTTTTTAAGTTATTAGTGTAGTATGGTTTTATGTTGTTAACGTGTACTTAACATGTTATTAATCATAACTAGACCCCCCCCCCCAACCCAACTAAGTCAAAATCTCCACAAACTAGTCCCAATTGTTTGTTCCGCTAAATGATTTTGTCTATTACAGTTTTTAAGTTATTAGTGTATTATGGTTTTATGTTAACGTGTAATCAACATATTAATCATAACTAACCCCCACTTTGTCCAAATTTTCCCAACGAATCCCAATCGTTAGTGTCGCAAAATTATTTTGTCTATTACAGTTTTTAAGTTATTAGTGTTTTATGGTTTTATGTTGTTAACGTGTAATTAACATGTTATTAATCATAAGTAGACTCACCCACCCACCCAACTATGTCAAAATGTCCGCAAACTAGTCCCAATTGTTTGTCTCACAAAATTATTTTGTCTATTTTTTGTTAAAGTATTATGGTTTTTTTGTTGATAACGTGTAATTAACATGTTATTAACCATAACTAGGCCCCCACCTTGTCCAAATTTCCCCAAACTAGTCCCAATCGTTTGTCTAGTTATGATTAACACGTTAATAACAAAACGTTAAAGGCCTACTGAAATGAATTTTTTTTATTTAAACGGGGATAGCAGATCTATTCTATGTGTCATACTTGATCATTTCGCGATATTGCCATATTTTTGCTGAAAGGATTTAGTATAGAACAACGACGATAAAGATTGCAACTTTTGGTATCTGATAAAAAAAAGGCTTGCACCTACCGGAAGTAGCGTGACGTAGTCAGTTGAACATATACGCAAAGTTCCCTATTGTTTACAATGATGGCCGCATGAAGTGAGAGAGATTCGGACCGAGAAAGCGACAATTTCCCCATTAATTTGAGCGAGGATGAAAGATTTGTGGATGAGTAAAGTGCAAGTGAAGGACTAGTGGGGAGTTGAAGCTATTCAGATAGGGAAGATGCTGTGAGAGCCGGGGGTGACCTGATATTCAGCTGGGAATGACTACAACAGTAAATAAACACAAGACATATATATACTCTATTAGCCACAACACAACCAGGCTTATATTTAATATGCCACAAATTAATCCTGCATAAAAACACCTGCGTGTTTGTTATGCTAGCTCCTAGCTCCTCTGCTAGCTCCTAGCTCCATAGAACACGCCAATACAATTCAAACACCTGATCAACACACACAATCACTCAGCCCAAAAGACCGTTTACCTAACCCAAGGTTCATAAAGCTTATATATTTTTAAAAAGTTACGTACGTGACGCGCACATACGGTCAAGTTATCGAATGTTTAGCAGCCAAGGCTGCATACTCACGGTACCTGATATTCAGCTGGGAATGACTACAACAGTAAATAAACACAAGACATATATATACTCTATTAGCCACAACACAACCAGGCTTATATTTAATATGCCACAAATTAATCCTGCATAATAACACCTGCGTGTTTGTTATGCTAGCTCCTAGCTCCTCTGCTAGCTCCTAGCTCCATAGAACACGCCAATACAATTCAAACACCCGATCAACACACACAATCACTCAGCCCAAAAGACCGTTCACCTAACCCAAGGTTCATAAAGCTTATATATTTTTAAAAAGTTGCGTACGTGACGCGCACTTACGGTACGGTACGTGTTATGCTAGCTCCTAGCTCCTCTGCTAGCTCCTAGCTCCATAGAACACGCCAATACAATTCAAACACATGATCAACACACACAATCACTCAGCCCAAAAGACCGTTCACCTAACCCAAGGTTCATAAAGCTTATATATTTTAAAAAAGTTACGTACATACGCAAAAAAAAGCCAAAGCTGCATACTCACAGTAGCACGTCTGCGTCTTTGTCATCCAAATCAAAGTAATCCTGGTAAGAGTCTGTGTTGTCCCAGTTCTCTACAGGCGTCTGTGTATCCAAATCAAAAGTCCTCCTGGTTAGAGTCTCTGTTATCCGAGTTCTTCCATCTTGACTGCATCTTTCGGGAATGTAAACGAAGAAGCGCCGGCTGTGTACTGTTGTGGCTGACTACGTTCGAAAAATACGTCCATTTCGCACCGACAACTTTCTTCTTTGCTTGCTTGGCTTCCTTCTCCATAATGCAATGAACATGATTGAAACAGATTCACGAACACAGATGTCCAGAATACTGTGGAATTATGAAATGAAAACAGAGCTTTTTCGTACCGGCTTCAATGTGGAAGGCATACCCGTGTTCGCCGGGCTACGTCACACGCATACGTCATCCTCAGAGGCGTTTCGAACCGGAAGTTTAGCGGCAAATTTAAAATGTCACTTTATAAGTTAACCCGGCCGTATTGGCATGTGTTATAATGTTAAGATTTCATCATTGATATATAAACTATCAGACTGCGTGGTCGGTAGTAGTGGCTTTCAGTAGGCCTTTAATACCTTCACAACTATAAGAGTTAGACCAAAACATTTTGCAGCACAAACTATGGAGAAAGGTTTTGGGGAGATTTGGACATAGTTGGGGGAGGGGAGGTCTAGTTATGATTAATAACACACTAATTACACGTTAATTACATGTTAATAACACATTAATTACACGGTAATAACATAAAACCATAAAACGTTAACTTAAAAACTATAATAGCGAGAGTGAAAATGGTTGTGGCACAAACGAGCACAAACGATTGGAGCAAGTTTGGGGAGAGTTGGACAATGGGGGGGATGGGGGGGGCACCTTCACACAGGGGGAGAGTGGGACAATGGGGGGTATGGGGGGGCACCTTCACACAGGGGGAGAGTGGGACAATGGGGGGTATGGGGGGGCACCTTCACACAGGGGGAGAGTGGGACAATGGGGGGTATGGGGGGGCACCTTCACACAGGGGGAGAGTGGGACTATGGGGGGGGGGGGGGGGCAACTTCACACAGGTATGGATGGCGGGCAAAAGGCAAGATGGCCAAAATGAGCGGTCAGATCTTTGGAAAGGTGAAAATGTTCGTGACGGCTCTGGTTTGTTCATTATCAGCGGCTCTCTGAGTCATTGGAGTGGCAGGCCTCAGAGGGCTCTCCTTCAGCAGCGAGAGGCTCCGACCAATCACTTCCCCAGATGGCGCTGGGTCAACCAGGAAGTAGGAAGCCGGGGTCAGCCAATGAAAACCCGGCTTCCCCTTTACCACTGACCCGTGACAACATCCTGCCATGGAAAACAGACTGGAACCGGTTGTTTGCGCATCGAGGGCTTCCTCTTTTCTTGGAACGTGGACTAGAAACCCCGTCTTACCTTTCTGTTCTTTAAAAAACGTGTTTTTAATCCCGTTCTTACGCGACCCGTCCAGATAGACATGAGCGACACAATGTTTGATTCCAAGTGTCCTTTCGGAATGAACTAAATGAGCATCAAATTAAAGCAAAGTGATTCCAGACAATGGGCTATAAAACTGGGCATCAATCCCAATAAAAACCGGGACAAACTAAGGTGTCTTTGGCTGCAAATTGATTCCCCTCATGTTTATTGTCCCTCTCTCCTCCATCCAGTGTGAGCACAGCTCTGAAAGCAAATAAGGCTTGCATCAAAGATTCATACAAACGTGTTTTCTACCCCTCTTCTACTATTTATTCCGCTTGCTTTTTCCTGTGTCCCCGAGAGATAAACTTAATCAGGCTCTGTGGAACTTATGTCCTATGGTTTTCATCTGATTGGTCAATCGAAGACCAACGTTACAGGAACGTACACTTTATCCCTGAGAGCTGAGCCCTCTCGGTCTACCGAGCTATCTACATTCCTACTCTCACCTACGGTCATAAAGTGTGGGTCATGACCGAAAGAATAAGATCGCGGATACAAGCGGCCGAAATGAGTTTCCTCAGAAGGGTGGCTGGCATCTCCCTTAGAGATAGGGTGAGAAGTTCAGTCACCCGAGAGAGACTCGGAGTAGAGCCCCTGCTCCTTCGTTTGGAAAGGAGCCAGCTTAGGTGGTTCGGGCCTCTCGTGCGGATGCCTCACGAGCGTCTCCCTAGGGAGATCTTCGTTGCACGTCCCACAGGGAGGAGACCCCGGGTGCAGGCCAAGGACCAGATGGGGGAATTACATCTCCTCTCTGGCCTGGGAACACTTCGGGATTCCCCAGGAGGAAGTTGATAATGTTGCTCTGGAGAGGGAACTTTATCCCACATTTACATCTCATTGTGCTACATGGGAATGTTTTATCAGAATCAGAATCCGAAATACTTTATTAATCCCCGAGGGGAAATTAAGATTTTCAGCCCGTTCAAGATCAGACAAACATTACAGGGAGACAGAACAGGATCGCTGATGGGTCTGCCAACTTCGGCGCCTCTTACAAAAAAGGTGAGAAACAGGTAAACGTTGGAAAGGAGGGGGGAGGGAAAAAAATCATCAGTCTAAGACTGGGCCCTTGGAGAGGGGGTCCAGACTGAGGCCCTCGTAGCCATAGCACACATAAACGTGTGTAAGACGGAAACATCAAAGAACGCAAAGGACATCAAAAGAGCAGAGCTGATGCAACCAGCCACTTCTACACAAAGCCACAAAAGTGAAACAACAACAAAAACAAACATATACACTGTGGTGGCCTCTGCGGTGTTCCACGCCATCGTCTGCTGGGGTGTGGGGAGCATGGCCACAGACATGAGCGGACCCAACAAAGCAACCAAGAGAGCCGACTCCACCCTCGGCAGCCCACCAACTCTTGGCCAGTGTCCAGTCCGCATGGATGAGCGAGGATGCGTCTTAAGGAGACCGAGGTGTCCGATACCTGCTCATTCAGCCAAGACACTGTGAAGGTTGTCCGTAGCTAGCTCTCTCAGCCCTGTCTCCTCCAGAACGGACTCTGGTGTGGCAGAGACCCAGCAGCTGGTCTCCGCAGCCAAAAGGCTTCCCGGGAGGCAGATCCAGAAGTTCACAAAAAAAGCCCCGCAGAAGTCACGAAAGAGCCACCCCTTGTCGCACAGTCCCAATGGGTCCACCAACCAAAAGGCAAAACAAACCACATAAAAACAAGAGGGAAACACCAGGAACACATCTTGCTTTTCCTGTGTCACCGAGAGATAAAGTTAATCAGGCTCTGTGGCGTTCATCTGATTGGTCAATCAAAGACCAAAGTCACAGGAACGTACACTTTATCCCACGTTTACATCTCATTGCGCTACATGAGAATGTTTCATGGGGAAATAAATGTGATCTCCTGTAAGTCATAGGATTATTCTTGACCAATTTAAAGACCTTTCCCAGAAGAGTGTACCCAAGCAAGACCCTACCCCGCCGACAGGCCGGTGTGACCCCTATCAGAGGAGTCACATGTTGTAATGATATCTTCATGTGAACCTGTGAAGCCATCTGCGCTTCAAATGATTTGTCAGCTTCAAAGCCTCGTTCCGGTATCTATGTTCTTTCTCTCGCTCCGTTGCATTCCTGCTTTGAGTCTCTTCCAGGCTGTCTTTGAACCGAGATCTAAAGCAGATCTTTTTTTTTTTTTTTTTGGCACCACGTCTTCCTTCCTGTTCAATCGCAAGGGTTTCTCTCTACTTTGGATTTGATGTCTTTTCTGTTTGATACTTTGCATCTACACCCAGCATCCCGCAAACATCCATCCATCTTCTTTTGCTTATCCAAAGTTGGGTTGCGGGGGCCCAGACTTTCCTCTCCCCAGCCACTTAGTCCAGCTCTTCCCCGTGGCCTCCTACCGGTCGGACGTGCCCGAACACTAGGGAGGTGTTCGGGTGGCATCCTGACCAGATGCCCGAACCACCTCATCAGGCTCCTCTCATTGTGGAGGAGCAGCGGCTTTACTTTGAGCTCCCCCCGGATGGTAGAGCTTCACACCCTATCTCTAAGGGAGAGACCTGCCACCCGGCGGAGGAAACTCATTTCGGCCGCTTGTACCCTTCATGGTGTTCCTGGGATTAAAGGCCTCACCTTTTCTCCTTCAAACATATTGCTGGGTATTGTGGCCAAACAGCTCCATTTTTGTCTCATCTGACATCACATGGACAAAGATAAGACCTTCTGGAGGAACGTTCTGTGGTCAGATGGAACAAAAATGGAGCTGTTTGGCCACAATACCCAGCAATATGTTTGGAGGAGAAAAGGCGAGGCCTTTACTCCCAGGAACACCATGCCTACCGTCAAGCATGGTGGTGGTAGTATTATGCTCTGGGCCTGTTTTGCTGCCAATGGAACTGCTGCTTTACAGAGAGTAAATGGGACAATGAAAAAGGAGGATTACCTCCAACCTAAAATCATCAGCCCGGAGGTTGGGTCTTGGACGCAACAGGACAATGACCCCCAAACACACGTCAAAAGTGGTAAAGGAATGGCTAAATCAGGCTAGAATGAAGGTTTTAGAACGGCCTTCCCAAAGTCCTGACTGAAACGTGTGGACAATGCTGAAGAAACAAGTCAATTTAGCTGAACTGCACCAATTTTGTCAAGAGGAGTGGTCAAAAATTGAAGCTTGTGGGTGGCTACCAAAAGCGCCTTATTGCAGGTAAACTTGCCAAGGGACATGTAAGCAAATATTAACATTGCCGTATGTATACTTTTGACCCTCACATTTTCAGTAGAGCCATAATAAATTCATAAAAGAAGCAAACTTCATGAATGTTTTTTATGTGACCAACAAGTATGTGCTCCAATCACTACATCACAAAAGTTTTTTTTAGAAATGATTGGAAACTCAAGACAGCCATGACATGATGTTCTTTACAAGTGTACGTATACTTTTGACCACGACTGTATATGGCATATGCAGTCACAACGTTTCATGAGAGCAGAGTGCGTGGGTGTGCTTTTAAACGGCGCCGCCTGTTGCCAAGTGCGCTCCAAGCTGGGATTTTAGCTCAGCTGTGTTTGTTAGCTTAAGAGCGACCAGTTTGTGGAATCTTTTCACCGGGTTTGTGTTAGCGCTGGTTAATAACATCAAATCTCCCTCAATTACAGTAATATCTTCACAAACGGGGTGTTGCAGGATGGCAAGTTTGTTACTTCAATCATTGATTTGTTGCTCGTTATTTCCTCCTAGTAGTAGTGTGTTTGCATACTCGCGTGTTGTTTGCTGTGGGATGTTGCCCTCTTCCGGTTTAACATCAAGTTCATTTGAGCATTTTGGTGGCTTTGATAAAGCAAAACGTTCTTTTCCCGCCGAGAAGAGTTGTAGAAATGATTGTAAACTCAAGACAGCCATGACATGATGTTCTTTACACGTGTATGTACACTTTTGACCAGGACTGTGTATGTTTGCATAAAAGATGGTCAAAAGCAGGGGTCCCCAAACTGCGGGCCGCGGGCCGGATACGGACCCCAGCGTCCAAAATCCGGCCGGCAGGAAGTCCCAAATTTAAAAAAATAAATAAATCTTTTTTTTTTTTTTTTTGTTGTACCTTCAAAACCATTTTTTTTACCTTGAAAACCATTTACCTTAAAAATATTTTTTTTTACCTTGAAAACCAACTTTGACCTCCAAAACCTTTTTTTTTTTTTTACCTTCAAAACCTTTTTTTTTTTTTTTTTTTTTTTTTTTTTAATAAATGTTTTTATTAAATTTGACAGGTATTACAATATACAATAAAACAGTGATCACTTTTTCCCACCCACTTCCAAGAAAAAAAAATAAAAAATTGTATTATTATTATTTTTTTAAATTTGTCCTTACTGGTCCATTTTCTACCGTCTCCTAGCCAAATCATATTGTCTAAAAATGCATCTTACCATCGATAACGTGACATGCAGCAAGTGCGCTCTTTAAGTCAATTAATGTGCGAGGAATATATATTTATGAATACATATATATATATATATATATATATATTTTTTTTTTTTTGATATATATATATATATATATATAGTGCGGCCCCCAGCCAAATTGTTTTACCCCAATGCGGCCCCGGAGTCAAAAAGTTTGGGGACCCCTGGTCAAAAGGGTGGAAAAGAAAGACCGTGTTGATGTTGAAAGGAGAGACAATAATGTGTCAAATTAAGTCAAAACTGTCACTTGTGTGTGTATTTAAACAACATTGAAAATATGATGCAACTAATGGAAGTGCAACCTTTTACACACTCAATTGTGAGTATAAAATGTTTCTATGTGACACTCACACACACATAAAGGGGGAAAAACAGGTAGTTGGTTGCAAAACGGGCGGTTCAACAAGCTCACTGCAATTTTCTGTAAATTTCTCCCCATAAAAAAACACATTTAAGGACACGGATGGACACACACACACACACACACACACACACAAGGTTGTGTATATTGGGCCGCTATCATATAGTTGCTGTCAAAGCCCCCGCCAATTATGACCATTAGGAGTCCCATCATGTCACTAGTTGTCCCTGCTGCGCCTCCCCCCCCCCTGACTCCCCCTCCGAGACCAGAACCTATAATCCAACCTCACTTTGCGCCCATCACACACACACACACACACACACACATACACACACACACACACACACACACACACACACACACACACACACACACACACACACACACACACACACACACACACACACACACAATCAAACGCTGTTTTATCCGTTCCGTTTTCCTTTCTGTGTCATTTTTTTTTTTTTTTGCTTTGACACAATCAAAAGGATGTTTTCGGTATTGAATAATAAAAAAGTTTCACAGACTGAATAAAAAAAGAAGTCAAATTTCCAGCTTTTCACTTTTTGCGTACTTTTACTTTTTAAATTTTTTACATGAAAAACCTTTGCAAGATAGCAATGAAGAAGGGTGAAGCAGAATGTCACACATAAAGCTTCTTGTCGAATTTGGGTCAGCAGGCGCAGGACATTGATACAACGTTGACCATGTGTACATGTCCTTTAAAACGGACTTTGAAACAACGTTGCAAAATAGTTCGAATTTGTATATTGAGACGATGTTGGTGTCTAACGTTGGAACCACGTTGTTGTTTGGAAAATGACCAAAATTCATTGGTCAAATCAACGTCACAACCTGACATTGAATTCATGTCGTCAAAAAGCATGTTGTTTCAATGTTGTATATTGGTTGTGACCACTGGTTGGAAAATGACCAAATTTCAAAGGTCAAATCAACATAACAACCCAACATTGATTTAATGTTGTCAAAAAGCATGTTGTTTCAACCTGACAATGATTAAACGTCGTCAAAAAGCATGTTGTTTCAACGTTGTATTTGTGTTGTTAAAGATTGGTTGGAGAATGACCAAAATTCAATGGTCAAATCAACATAACAACCCAACATTGATTTAATGTTGTCAAAAAGCATGTTGTTTCAACGTTGTATTTGTGTTGTAGAATATTGGTTCGAAAAATGACCAAATTTCAATGCTCAAATCAACATTATAAACCCAACATTGATTAACCATTGTCAAAAGGCATGTTGTTTCAACGTTGTATTTGTGTTGTAGAATATTGGTTCGAAAAATGACCAAATTTCAATGCTCAAATCAACATTATAAACCCAACATTGATTAACCATTGTCAAAAGGCATGTTGTTTCAACGTTGTATTTGTGTTGTAGAATATTGGTTGGGAAATGACCAAATTTCAATGGTCAAATCAACGTCAGAACCCAACATTGATTCAATGTCGTCAAAAAGCATGTTGTCCCAACGTTGTATTTGTGTTGTAGAATATTGGTTGGGAAATGACCAAAATTCAATGGTCAAATCAACGTCAGAACCCAACATGGATTAAAGGTTGTCAAAAAGCATGTTGTTTCAACGTTATGATTGAATTGTACAATATTGGTTGGAAAATGACCAAAATTCAATGATCAAATCAACATTAAAAACCCAACATTGATTGATTAACCATTGTCAAAAGGCATGTTGTTTCAACGTTGTATTTGTGTTGTAGAATATTGGTTGGGAAATTACCAAAATTCAATGGTCAAATCAACATTAAAAAACCCAACATTGATTAAATGTCGTCAAAAAGCATGTTGTTTCAACGTTGTATTTGTGTTGTAGAATATTGGTTCGAAAAATGACCAAATTGCAATGCTCAAATCAACATTAAAAACCCAACATTGATTAAATGTCGTCAAAAAGCATGTTGTTTCAACGTTGTATTTGTGTTGTAGAATATTGGTTGGGAAATGACCAAAATTCAATGATCAAATTAACGTCAGAACCCAACATTGATTAAACGTCATCAGAAAGCATGTTGTTTCAATGTTGTATTTGTATTGTAGAATAATGACCGAATTTCAACGTCAAATCAACATCGACATGGATTAAACGTCGTCAGAAAGCATGTTGTTTCAACGTTGTATTTGTATTGTAGAATAATGACCGAATTTCAACGTCAAATCAACATCGACATGGATTAAACGTCGTCAAAAAGCATGTTGTTTCAACGTTGTATTTGTGTTGTTTAACGTCAGGACCTAATCCAACAAGTCGTCCACGTGGTTTCAAGGTCTAGTCCCTGCTGAGTATTAGCCGTGAGGTCAAAGGCTGGAGAGAATATACGACCACCTGATCCAGCTAACAAGTAACTCTTTATGAGTGGCGGCAGTTGGTTGCCAATGGCGACAGACAATGTGGGCTGGCATTCTGCACCGGGACACTCCTTTCATGGCGGATCTCCGCACTCAAACAGCATTTGAACTAATTGAGGTTGCTAAGTTGAGGTGACGGCACAGACCAACCAAGAGCACTTTAATGGTGAAAACGCTCCCAGTAAACTATTAACTGCAAACACGACCTTGATGTGCATTTGTGAGATGTTAGCAAAGTGTATTACTCTGCTGGCCACCAGGTGATGTCACTCTCACACACTTATTGCCTTCCTGTTTTGCCAAGGGGGAGAAGGGGATTGGGGCGCAATGTTGGAAGTGGCATCAGTTTGTGTTTGTGCGTTATTGTGTTTCCACAGACTCTGGAATGGACACTGCAATATTTAATTCAGTTTTTGGATAAAAGGAAAGGCACTACAACCTTAACTGCAAACCTGGCCCTGGGACTTCAGGTGTAAAGGGTATGAACGCACAAAAATCTGGTCTTGTTGGCATATTTCTACAAGCTGTGAATAGTTTGGCCACTTAGAGACTATGTTTACACTGAAGGCCAAAGTGGCCCAAATTGGATTATTTAGAAGTCAGATTTTTTAGAAATCAGATTTTTAGAAATCAGATTTCTTAGAAATCAGATTTTTGAGAAATCGATTTCTTACAAAGCGGATTTTTTAGAAACCAAAGTTTTAGAAATTGGATTTTTGTTTAGAAATTGGATTTTTTTAGAAATCTGATTTTTTAGAAATCCAATTTTTAGAAATCTGATTTTTAGAAATCTGATTTTTTTACAAATCTGATTTTTTAGAAATCGTTTTTTAGAAATTGTATTTCTTAGAAGTCAGATTTTTAGGAATCGTATTTCTTAGAAATCAGATTTTTTTAGAAATCTGATTTTTTTAGAAATCAGATTTTTTTAGAAATCAGATTTTTTTAGAAATCAAATTTTTAGAAATCTGATTTTTTTGGAAATCAGATTTTTTAGAAATAGTTTTTTAGATTTCAGATTTCTTAGAAATCGGATTTTTAGAATTCCGATTTCTTAGAAATCAAATTTTTTAGAAATCGGATTTTTTGAAATCGGATTTCTTACAAATCGGATATTTTTACAAATCTGATTTTTTTAGAAATCAGATTTTTAGAAATCTGATTTCATAGAAATCTGATTTTTTACAAAGCGGATTTCTTAGAAACCAAAGTTTTAGAAATTAGATTTTATTTTAAAAATTAGATTTTTTTAGAAATTCTATTTTTTATAAATCTGATTTATAGAAATCACATTTTTAGAAATCTGATTTTTTTATAAATCAGATTTTTTTTAGAAATCTGATTTTTAGAAATCTGATTTTTTTTAGAAATCGTTTTTTAGAAATCGTATTTCGTAGGAGTCAGATTTTTAGAAATCGGATTTCTTAGAAATCGGATTTTTTTAGAAATCTGATTTTTTAGAAATCGTTATTTTAGATTTCGGCTTTCTTAGAAATCTGATTTTTAGAATTTTAATTTCTTAGAAATCTGATTTCTTACAAATCTGATTTTTTTTTACAAATCGGATTTTTAGAAATCTGATTTTTTAGAAATCCTTTTTTTAGAAATCCAATTTTTTTTAGAAATCAGACTTTTTAGAAATCAGTGTTTAAGAAATCAGATTTCTAAGAAATCAGATTTTTAGAAATTGGATTTCTTTGAAAAGAAACCGGATTTTTAGAAATCTGATTTTTTTTAAAGCATGTTGTTTCAATGTTGTATTTGTGTTGTAGAATATTGGTTGGGAAATGACCAAAATTCAACGGTCAAATCGACGTCAGAACCCAACATTGATTAAACGTGGTCAAAAAGCATGTTGCTTCAACGTTGTATCTGAGTTGCTCCACGTCAGGACCTAATTCAACAACTTCTCAACGTTGTTTCAACATCTTGTGCCTGCTGGGTTATTAAAAACCAACATGGGCGCACAAAGAAAATCTCGTTGAAAGCCACGGAAAGCCTGCGGAATAATAACAAATCAATGATTTTAACGTGTGAATGCTTGACTTTTCCATTTTTTGCGGGTGTGAACGGATTAGTTTTTTGCATTTTTGCTCCAATGTCACTCTTTGGACATTTTGGGTTGCCGACCCCTGTCTGATACCAAGGCAAGGTGGCACCAATAAGAAAACAGCCGTCCACTCATCGGCCCGTAACCCACGGACCGTCTCAGGAGAAGTCCTGGCCGGTCCACCCCAGACTGAAAGTCCTGCCACCATGTTCCTCACCAGATTCCTTCCCGTATTGGACTTGTCTACAAAAGAGGGTTGACTCTGTGTCATTCTGAAAGGTTCACAGCGAGCGGTCGGGTCCTCAAAAACACTCACAGGTGCAGAAGTCCCAGGGTGTGTTATTAGACCTATCAGGGACACTCTGGCAGGATTAGAGGACTGTTAGAAGAACCACACTCCAACACACCATAATGACTCTGGCTCGTCTACACACTCATAGACAGCAAATCCCCACCATGGTGTGTGTGTGTGTGTGTGTGGTCTTGTATTTCTACCCTTCTTGAAACATGAAGAAGGAAAAGTATCTTCCATATGAGGACAAGTGATGACATAAATCATGGTCCCAATAACATTGCATCTAATAGAGAGCCAAAATACTAGAGTCCGTGAACATTGCTCCAAAGTCAGGATTTTTTTTGTGTTGATTTAATGTGCGTACAAAAGTAAACATTGACAGGTGCAAAGGCAGCAATATATGATCAAACAAGAAGGACTTCCCTATTCATCCCCGCCAGGTGAACGGCTGATTGTACCACTTCCTGTGCTGACGTAAGACAAGCCATATGCGAGCGTAGGATGAACAAATACACTACGCTACTAAGACTATAGTGGACATTAACACTTAGCTTCTACAGCTGGCTTGCCAAAAGTGCGGCACAGGGGCCATCTGTGGTCCCTGACTCCTTTGGCATCGGCCTTAAGCACGTTACAAAAAAACACAGAAAATTGAGATCCCTGGTGGTGACATCTATCAAAATGAGGGTGGTCCCAAAAGGGAGGGATTTTTCACATTGACTGTGTGTCGCTTTTAAAAGTGCTCCCCCTCTGGCCAACATATGAAATAACAAGTGTGTGTAAAAATGTGAAGTGCTCGCCCCTCTGGCCAACATATGAAATAACAAGTGTGTGTAAAAATTTCAAGTGCTCCCCCTCTGGTCAACATATGAAATAACAAGTGTGTGTAAATATGTGAAGCGCTCCCCCTCTGGCCAACATATGAAATAACAAGTGTGTGTAAAAATTTGAAGTGCTCCCCCTCTGGTCAACATATGAAATAACAAGTGTGTGTAAATATGTGAAGTGCTCCCCCTCTGGCTAACATGAAATAACAAGTGTGTGTAAAAATGTGAAGTGCTCCCCCTCTGGCCAACATATGAAATAACAAGTGTGTGAAAATATGTGAAGTGCTCCCCCTCTGGCTAACATATGAAATAACAAGTGTGTGTAAATATGTGAAGTGCTCCCCCTCTGGCTAACATATGAAATAACAAGTGTGTGCAAAAATGTCAAGTGCTCCCCCTCTGGTCAACATATGAAATAACAAGTGTGTGTAAGAAATTGAAATGCACCCTTTTTGGCCAAAAAATAAAAAGTATGTACATAGAGACATACTGTAATAACTTGGAGTAAATAATGAAGATTAAAAAACAATTACAAACAAAAAATAAATAAATAAAAATAAGCAGTCTTTTTTTCACAATGTGTCGACTTCTTTCTCATAAAATGGGGAACAATTTCTCATATTCTTTCTGTTTCTGTAATATTGCAATATTTTCTCGGAAAATGAATACTTTTTATGTGTAAAATTATTACTTTGTAAAGCAAAACGGTGACATTTGTCATATAAAATTCGGACTTTTATCAATCAATCAATCAATCAATCAATCAATGTTTATTTATATAGCCCTAAATCACAAGTGTCTCAAAGGGCTGTACAAGCCACAACGACATCCTCGGTACATCACAATATTGCCAATTTTTTTGTTGTTCTTGTAAAACAGTGACATTTTTTTGGAGTAAAATTATGACTTTTGTCATAGAACGATTACATTATTATTATTAAAATATTGCAAACATTTTTAAGTTTTCTTCTAAAATTGTGACTTTTGTCGGGTAAAATTACGACTCTTTTCATGAAATTGCCAAAATGTTAAGCTTCCCTTGTAAAATTGCGACCGTTATTGAGTAAAATTCCAACTTTTATCATAACATTGCACAAATGTTCAGTTTTTCTTGTCAAATTTTGACTTGCGTGGAGTAAAATGACGTTTTTTATTACAACGCTGCCAACATTCTATAAGTTTTTCTTGTGAAATTGCGACCTTTTTCTTGTGAAATTCCAACTCATTTTTCACAACAAGCTTTGTTTACATTTGCATAGTATTTATACCGTATTTTCCGCATTATGAAGCGCACCTAAAAACCTCCAATTTTCTCAAAAGCTGACAGTGCGCCTTATAATCCGGTGCGCCTTATATATGGACCAGTATTTCGCCACAACAGGTCTCGCAACTACGGGATGCATAACGTAACCCCAGCCTCTACTGTAGCGTCTGTTTTATGCGCCTTATAATGTGGTGCGCCTTATAATGCGGTGCGCCTTATATATGAACAAAGCTTTAAAATAGGCCATTCATTGAAGGTGCGCCTTATAATCCGGTGCACCTTATAGTGCGGAAAATACGGTATATTATTAATGTTGTAAATACACTTCTTTATATATCTAGAAAGGCTGGTCCCAAAGAGGGAGGCTTTTTTCTCAGGTCTCCAGAAGGTAAGAAATACACAAGTGTGTGTGTGTGTGTGTGTTTGTGTGTGTGTGTGTGTGTGTGTGTGTGTGTGTGTGTGTGTGTGCACTTGTCTCACCATCCTTGTGTGGACATACACTTGATAAACCACCCTTTCTGTGAGGATCTTTTGACTTGTGAGGACATTTGCCTGGTCCTCACAACTACAAAGTCAAATATTTTTTTTAATTTGTGTGTTTTGCATTCTGAAGTGAGGTTGCAACTAGGGATGTCCGATAAATGTTTTAAAATTTAATTATTGGTATCGTTTTTTTTTATTATCGGTATCGTTGTTTTTTTTTTGTTTTTGTTTTTTAATTAAATCAACATAAAAAACACAAGATACACTTACGATTAGTGCACCAACCCAAAAAAAATATTATTGGTATCGGTTTTTTTTATTATTATTTTTTTTAAAAATTAAATCAACATAAAAAACACAAGATACACTTACGATTAGTGCGCCAACCCAAAAAAAATATTATCGGTATCGTTTTTTTTTTGTTTGTTTTTTAAATTTTTAAATCAACATAAAAAACACAAGATACACTTACAATTAGTGCTCCAACCCAAAAAAAACTCCCCCATTTACACTCATTCACACAAAAGGGTTGTTTCTTTCTGTTATTAATATTCTGGTTCCTACATTATATATCAATATATATCAATACAGTCTGCAAGGGATACAGTCCGTAAGCACACATGATTGTGCGTGCTGCTGCTCCACTAATAGTACTAACCTTTAACAGTTAATTTTACTCATTTTCATTCATTACTAGTTTCTATGCAACTGTTCTTATATTGTTTTACTTTCTTTTTTATTCAAGAAAATGTTTTTAATTTATTTATCTTATTTTATTAATTTTTTTAAAAAGTACCTTATCTTCACCATACCTGGTTGTCCAAATTAGGCATAATAATGTGTTAATTCCACGACTGCATATATCGGTTGATATCGGTATCGGTAATTAAAGAGTTGGACAATATCGGAATATCGGATATCGGCGAAAAGCCATTATCGGACATCCCTAGTTGCAACTCTCTACTCCCATCTAGGGCTAGATATATATTTTTTCATCATTCTAGCTATAGTGGAAAGGGGGGCCCTCACAACCTACTAACTAAACGTGGGTCCACACAAAGTAGGCAAGACATGTATGTGTGTGTGTGTGTGTGTGTGTGTGTGTGTGTGTGTGTGTGTGTGTGTGTGTGTGTGTGTGTGTGTGTGTGTGTGTGTGTGTGTGTGTGTGTGTGTGTGTGTGTGTGTGTGTGTGAGCACTGAGCGAGGACATTTAAACACCACTGGGCCCCTCACAGATCTAATCCCTCACACCAGCATAAATAATAAATAATTCCCATTTACACCAATTTATATTCAATTTGTGGGAAATATGGTAAAATAAATATTATCATTTCATGGAAACATTCCATAAGGTGGCATCTCACCTCAATGCCTCGGTGGTGAGATCGTTATTTTGAATTTTCTCGCACAAAAACAACCTCGACGGGCTGCAGATAATTGTCATGCATGTCAACTTTACTGTAAAATTTTTCAGACAAGAGCATTTTAACAACACAGCTTGAAAAATACAAGTGTCAAACTTAAGACCCAATGAAGCACCTTATCTTTTTTTTTTACTAAATGTAATAGTTGTTGTCCATGTTGACAGACAAAAATAGAAGTACTACTTGAAATTGCATACTTTTTAAACTTTAATATCATCTAATATTGCAATAAGTATTATATTTATATTATCATACTTTACAAACCATTTTCTCTGTCAAAATACAAACTAAATACCCAAATATCTTATGATTTTAAAGCAAATTATCCATCAAATTGTGCTCTATAAATGATTTTACGGTAATTTCAGTTTTGTTTTTTTTACAGTATATTACTGTAAACTGAAAAAACTCTACCACTGTTTCTTTATGGTAAAATTATGTCGACTAAGTTCCGAGTTTTTTTTTACTGTAAAATCTATATTTGTTGGTAAATAAATAAATTGTACCACTTTTTTTTTTTACGGTAAAAAACAACTCATTTGCCAGAATAAACAAACAAAAAAATCTATTTACAGTAATATGTTGGAAAAAATATTGTCAATTTTACAGTAAAATTCTGGCAACAGAGTTTCCTTTTTTTTTTTTTTACTGTAAAATCTACAGTTGTTGGTTTTACGGTGTCTTACTGTAAATAGATACATTCTCCCTTTTTTTTTTTTACGGTAAAAAACAGCTCATTTGCCAGAATAAAAACAAAAAAAAACATTGTACATTTTACAGTAAAATTCTGGCAACACAGTTTCCTTTTTTTTTTTTCTGTAAAATCTACAGTTGTTGGTTTTACGGTGTCTTACTGTAAATAAATACATGGTACCACATATTTTTTATGGTAAAAAAAACTAACAACTAATTTGCCAGATAAATTTACAGTAATATGTTGTAAAAAAAAAAAAAAAACATTGTAAATTTTACAGTAAAATTCTGGCAACTGAGTTTCCAGTTTTGTTTACTGTAAAAATCTATGGTTGTTGGTCTTACTGTGTCTCACTGTAAATAGATAAATGGTACCACATTTATTTTTACGGTTAAAAAAAAGTAACAGCTCAGTTACCAGTAAAAAAAAATAAAGGTATATATTTTTTCCATTTACAGTAATATGTTGTAACAAAAAAAAAAAACACACTAAAGTTTACAGTAAAATTCTGGCAACTGAGTTTCCAGTTGTTGTTTTTTACCGTAAAATAAAAAATAAATAAAATAGTTGTTTTTTTACAGTGTCTTACTGTAAAATAAAAGGGTACCACATCTTTTTTACGGTAAAAAAAAACCTGGCAGCTTAGTGTGCCAGAATACAAATAAAAAACATTTTTTTCCATTTACAGTAATATGTTGTAAAAAAAAAAAAAACTTTTACATTTTACAGTAAAATTCTGGCAACCGAGTTTCCAGTTTTGTTTACTGTAAAATCAACGGTTGTTGGTCTTACTGTCTTACTATAAATAAATAAATGTTACCACATCTTTTTTACGGTAAAAAAAAACAGTTCATTGCCAGAATAAAAAAATATAGGTATATTTTTTCCGTTTACAGTAATATGTTGTAAAAAAACAAAAAAACAATGTAAATTTTACAGAAAAATTCTAAGTAACTGAGTTTCCAGGGTTTTACCATAAAATAAAAAATGAATAAAATAGTTGTGTTTTACGGTGTCTTACTGTAAAATGGAATGGTACCACACTATTTTTTACGGTAAAAAAAACTGACAGCTCAGTTGCCAGAATTAAAAAAAATATATATATTTTTGTAAAAAAAAAAAACACACTATAAATTTTACAGTAAAATTCTGGTAACTGAGTTTCCAGTTTTTTAACGAAAAATAAAAACATAAATAAAATAGTTGTGTTTTACGGTGTCTTACTGTAAAATGGAATGGTACCACTTTTTTTTTTTACGGTAAAAAACTGACAGCTCAGTTGCCAGAATAAAAAAACTTTAAAAAATACGTGTTGTATGTTGTAAAAAAACATTGTGCATTTTACAGTAAAATTCTGGCAACGTAGTTTCCAGTTTTTTACCGTAAAATAAATGATAAATAAAGTAGTTGTTTGTTGCGGAGTCTTACTGTAAAATGGAATGGTACCACAAACAACTGGCAGCTCAGTTGCCGGAATAAAAACTTTTTTTCCATTTCAATATGTTGCAAGTAAAACCGTAAAATTCTGGTAACTAAGCTGCCATTATTTTTTACTGTAAAATCTACAAATTTTGTGTTTGTATTGTATGTAATAAATATATATATATATTAATCAAATGCATAGAAACATTCATACATTATTGACTGTTACAAGCGGCCCTCTGATGGCAGCCTAACTGCCATGTGGCCCTCAATGACAACCAGTTTGAGCTAGAATATTCTGTGTAAAATAAATAAGTAAAGAATAATCAATAAAAAGACAAATTAGCACAATGGATACAGTAGGAAGTGGATTTATATAGCTCAATTTGTTGCGTTTTACCTGATACATTTGACCAATTTAGTGGGGTTGCACTATCCACTTTAACCGAGTAATGTTTTAAATCTAATTTTTTTCTTTGAATCCTTTTTATGATGTTGCTTTAACTTGATTGTTGTTTTGATTCACCTATTTTTTTGTACAGCACTTTGTGATTTTTATCAATAAAATGTAGCTACTTACCTAATTCCGGACTATAAGCTGCTATGTTTTTCCCTATATTTTGAACCCTGTGGTGTATAAAACGGATCGGCTAATTTATTATGTTTTTCCCCCCGCTAATTAATGTGCTATATTATGTTGAGTAGATTTGCCTTAAACCCAAACAGAGGGCTGAAATTGTGTGTTAGTGTTTCTGCTATGGCGCCATCTTTTGGACGAGTTGGCTCACTGCAGGTATTGCAGGTGGGAAATAAGTACTTCCGGTTTTAATGCCGCAAACCGGAAATGAACCTCCATAGCGTTTTTTGTTTGTTTTTTTTGCTCGACATAATTCTTCATTCATCACTCCAAGCGACGTTTGTAAGTTTCACAGTTCAACTTTAAAACAATTATTACTTACTGAACCGTCCCGTGTGTGACGTCTGTGGGAGTGTTTGCGTGTCAATAATCGTACTGTCGTCATGTGGCCACGATAGCCTCGTTAGCATTAGCATTAGCATGCTAACTCCTTTACAAGTGTGTGTGTTAGCATTATTAACTTACAATGGCATTCTTTTTGTTTTGTTCCACTTTCACAAATCCACCAAAACGAGTCATTGAGTCGGTTTTTGATTGATTGATTGATTGAGACTTTTATTAGTAGGTTGCACAGTGAAGTACATATTCCGTACAATTGACCACTAAATGGTAACACCCGAATACGTTTTTCAACTTGTTTAAGTCGGGGTCCACTTAAATTGATTAATGATACAGATATATACTATCATATATACCAGGGGTCACCAACGCGGTGCCCGCGGGCACCAGGTAGCCCGTAAGGACCAGATGAGTAGCCCGCTGGCCTGTTCTAAAAATAGCTCAAATAGCAGCACTTACCAGTGAGCTGCCTCTATTTTTTAAATTGTATTTATTTACTAGCAATCTGGTCTCACTTTGCCCGACATTTTTAATTCTAAGAGAGACAAAACTCAAATAGAATTTGAAAATCCAAGAAAATATTTTAAAGACTTGGTCTTCACTTGTTTAAATAAATTCATTAATTTTTTTACTTTGCTTCTTATAACTTTCAGAAAGACGATTTTAGAGAAAAAATCCAACCTTAAAAATGATTTTAGGATTTTTAAACACATATACCGATTTACCTTTTAATTTCCTTCCTCTTCTTTCCTGACAATTTAAATCAATGTTCAAGTAAATTTTTTATTATTATTGTAAAGAATAATAAATACATTTTAATTTAATTCTTCATATTAGCTTCTGTTTTTTCGACGAAGAATATTTGTGAAATACTTCTTCAAACCTATTATCATTAAAATTCAAAAAAATTATTCTGGACAATCTAGAAAATCTGTAGAATCAAATTTTAATCTTATTTCAAAGTTTTTTGAATTTCTTTTAAAATGTTTGTTCTGGAAAATCTAGAAGAAATAATGATTTGTCTTTGTTAGAAATATAGCTTGGTCCAATTTGTTATATATTCTAACAAAGTGCAGATTGGATTTTAACCTATTTAAAACATGTCATCAAAATTCTAAAATTAATTTTAATCAGGAAAAATTAGTAATGATGTTCCATAAATTATTTTTTAAATTTTTTCAAAAAGATTCGAGTTAGCTAGTTTTTCTCTTCTTTTTTTCGGTTGAATTTTGAATTTTAGAGAGTCGAAATTGAAGATAAACTATGTTTCAATTTTTTTTTTTTTTTTTCGTGTTTTCTCCTCTTTTAAACCGTTCAATTAAGTGTAAATATCATTAATTATTAATAATAACATAGAGTTAAAGGTAAATTGAGCAAATTGGCTATTTCTGGCAATTTATTTAAGTGTGTATCAAACTGGTAGCCCTTCGCATTAATCACTACCCAAAAAGTGGCTCTTGGTTTCAAAAAGGTTGGTGACCCCTGATGTATACTATCATCATAATACAGTCATCACACAAGATAATCACATTGAATTATTTACATTATTTACAATCAGGGGTGTGGAGGGGGGGGGGTAGGATATGGACAGCAAGTAGTGGACATAGAGAGAGAGAGCGAGAGAGAGAGAGAGTGATCAGAAGGCATAAGAAAAAGTATCTGCATTTGATTGTTTACAATTGATTATTAGCAATCCGGGGAGGGTGTTAGTTTAGGGTTGTAGCTGCCTGGAGGTGAACTTTTATTGCGGTTTTGAAGGAGGATAGAGATGCCCTTTCTTTTATACCTGTTGGGAGTGCATTCCACATTGATGTGGCTTAGAAAGAGAATGAGTTAAGACCTTTGTTAGTTCGGAATCTGGGTTTAACGTGGTTAGTGGAGCTCCCCGTGTAGTTGTGGTTATGGCGGTCATTTACGTTAAGGACGTAGTTTGACATGTACTTCGGTATCAGGGAGGTGTAGCGGATTTTATAGACTAGGCTCAGTGCAAGTTGTTTAACTCTGTCCTCCACCTTGAGCCAGCCCACTTTGGAGAAGTGGGTATGAGTGAGGTGGGATCTGGGGTGGAGGTCTAGAAGTAACCTAACTAGCTTGTTCTGAGATGTTTGGAGTTTAGATTTGAGGGTTTTGGAGGTGCTAGGGTACCAGGAGGTGCACGCGTAATGGAAAAAGGGTTGAACGAGAGTTCCCGCCAGAATCCTCATGGTGCTTTTGTTGACCAGAGAGGAGATTCTGTAGAGAAATCTCGCTCGTTGGTTAACCTTTCTGATTACCTTGGTTGCCATTTTATCACAGGAAAGATTAGCCTCTAGAATGGAACCTAGGTAGGTGACCTCATCTTTCCTGGTGATAACAATGTCACCCACTTTTATGGTGAAGTCATTGACTTTCTTAAGTTTGATGTGGGACCCAAACAGGATGGATTCTGTTTTACCCAAGTGTATGGATAGCTTGTTGTCAGCGAGCCAGGTGCAAGTTCTACAGAGCTCAGCACTGAGGATTTTCTCCACCTGTGACTTGTCCTTGCAAGGCAGAGTCATCCGCAAACAAAAACAATTCACAGTCGCATGCTGATGACATGTCGTTTATGTATATTAGGAACAGTAAAGGTCCCAATATACTGCCTTGGGGGATTCCACAGCTCACCGAGAGGGGGGCGGGGGGGGGGGGGGGGGGACACGGTGCCGTTCACCTCTACCACCTGCTCCCTCCCCTCCAAGTAAGATTGCATCCAGCTCCATGAGGTTTTGTTAAATCCGATTGCTCTGAGCTCATCCAACAGTATAGCGTGGTTAACGGTGTCAAAGGCCTTCTGAAGGTCCAGCATGACCATGTCGCAGTATTTGCCCGCGTCCACCTCATGTTTGATGTGGTCGCTCAGATAGAGAAGGCATGTGTCAGTGGAGTGGTTAGTTCTGAAGCCGGATTGGAATTTGTACATGAGTTTATTAGTGGCAAGGTAACTATCGACCTGTTCATAAACTATTTTCTCCATTACTTTCGAAATGGAGCTGAGAATAGAAACAGGTCGGTAGTTGCCAGGTTCCGATTTGCTTCCTTTTTTAAAGAGGGGAGTTACTCTTGCTATCTTAAAATCTTTTGGTACTTGGCCTTGTGTAATTGATAGGTTTATTATGTGCGTGATGATCGGGGCAATGATGGAGGCAGAGTCCCTGAGGAATCTGGAGGGAATATTATCAAGGCCGGTGGCCTTGTTAGGGTGGAGCGCGCTCAATTTTTTAAACACCTCATCAGCTGTGACCATTTCTAATTTGAAACCATCGTTGGACACTCCTAGCTTTCTGTAGAAGGCTTTAATGTGTTCTACACCAAAGCGACCAGAGTGGTGGGACAGCTTGTTGACAAGAGTTGCGGCTATGCTGGTGAAAAAGATGTTAAGTCTGCTAGCTACCTCCATTTTGTCTGTAATGAGGGAGTCACCCTCCTTGATGCTGATGTTGGTGAGTTGGTTTAGCTGATTGGAGAGCCAGCTTCCACAGCCAGTAAGTCCGTAATGATGACTTCTGTTGTGTTTTGTATGTTTATAATTCAACGTACATACCTGCGGCTTATACTCCGGTGTGGCTATAATATGGGCAAATTGTTTAGTTTCTTGTTAAAGTGTTCAACTTCAGCCTAAACCCTTTCGGTCAGCAACATTTTCAATTCATGAAGTACCGATTTTGATTTCGTATCGCGATACTTTACTAGTACCGGTAAACCGTCCAACCCTACTGTGCGATATGGACCAAAACGATGCCCTGATATTAGTAATTGTATATCCCAATAACAATATACGACCCCTGGAAAGATGATGTCGTCACTAGACTTGGCGGAGGTTCATTCAGTTGTTGAATTTCGTAGGGAAAAAAAGCAGATAAGACAAGACACAAAACTAAAGTCAACTTTCTGACTTTTTAAGAAAAAAAAGAAAAATAAATTGTGGTAGTCAGTGATTGATTGATAAGTTTATTGACATCTTAAATAATTGAATCCGTGTAATGCTTTAAAAAGGCAAATGGGATGGTATTGTCATATTGTGTCTTCGTTTTGGGTGGAAGTTGAAAAAATGTGTTGAAAGATTGGTTTGTTTATGAAGCTTGATGTGGTTTCTGTTATTTTAGGAGAGTTCATTGACAGTCGTGATTTAGTCAATTTAATTATAGTACTCGGTAAAAGGTTTATTTTTAAGGCCAAAAACAGATATTCACTTAGTATTTCTTTCTTTAAAAGATTAATTCAGTATTTTTTAACTATAGAAAATTATATGGTTGAAAACGATAATGATGCCAAAAAACATAAAAAAAGATGGCAAGTCCTCAAAGGCTTATTTTGAAAATGTAATTTTGTTTATATATGATATGCAATCTGTTGTTGTATTCCCTATTTTAAGTGTACATAAATGAAGGTATGTGTTGCTGAGTTCCACTCGGATGGGATCTGGGGCCGTACTTATCAAGCTTCTTAGAATTACTCCTAAGAAGTCTGCTAAGAGTTGACTTAAGAGTAAATAAATTCTTCGCTGAAAGCTGCACTTAAAAGTTAGTTATCAAGCGTCTTACTCACACTTTCAGCGAAGTGTAGGACTGAATCTTAAGTGTCACACTCAGAGCTGAATTACGACATTACTATGTGCCGTAAACGCAATTTTAGGTGACGTCATTTCTGTGTCCATAGAAATGACCAATCACGGAAGGGAATCCGTTGTCTAAGAATAAAGAAATATCTTGGAAATATTGAAGTGGACAATGGGAGTGTATATTTTGACAATAAACTACAAAATAATACAAAACAAACTAGTCCCCGCCGGCACTCACGCTACCGCTCCCTCTCTTCTCTCGCCCACACACTCACTGACGTCACTCACCTCACGGCCACACACATACGCTACTCTCATAACATTTTCTTTCCAATTCATTAATTAGGCAACTAATTTGAAACTGGTGTGGGTGGCTCTATATATACTAGCCCACTGCAGCCACATGCAGAAATCAACAAGGAATCGAAAAGTATTAAATCTGTGACAAAAATAATATCCGCTCTGTCTAAACGATACCGTTTGATCAGCTGCTCGTCATCAAAAAAAACAAAAACATTGTTCCGTTCCCTGAACGTTCGCGCACGTCTCTCTCGCCTCAGTGCCATCCCCTGCTGGCAACTCCTAACCACTTAAGACACCTCTGAAGGTCTCTTAAATATCGTGGAGAGTAGGAGTGATTCTTAGACTTAAGAACGTTGATAAAAAGCTTTTATTCTTAAGTTTGAGAGTAGGACTAAATTTCGCAAATTCTCAGGACTTAAGTGTAAAATGGCACTCTAAGAAGCTTGATAAGTACGGCCCCTGGACTGTACATGGGTGCTTCATTTGAAAATGTATTTTTGTTTGTGGATTGCATGCAACCTGTTGTGTTCCCTGGTTTTTGGTGTACATGGGTGAAGGTGTGTGTTGCTGAGCCCCATCTGGACGTAATCTGACCTGGATCTGGTTTTAAGAACCCTTTTGAACGATCTGATTTCATTGACAACCCGGTCTGGTGAAGCTAAGGTCCTTTGTTTGTTTTGTTTGAAAGTAAAGCAATATAAAAACAATTACATAAAAAATAGTAATTAATGAAGATGTTATTGGACCAGCACCACACACAATCATGTGTGCTCTAAAGACTGTATCCCTTGCAGACTGTATTATTCTATATTGTAGGAACCAGAAGTTTTTTTTTTAATATCAGAAAGAGACAGCCCCTTTTGTGTAAATGAGTGTGAATGGGGGAGGGAGGGTTTTCTTGGGTTGATGCACTAATGGTAAGTGTATCTTGTGTCTTTTTTTATGTTGTTTAAAATAAAATAAAAAATAAATTAAAAAAACATTCACATGTTGCACAATGAGATGTAAAAAAAAAAAAAAAAAAAAAAAAGGCAAATGGACGGCACAAAAAGCCAAAAGGCTTGTTTCCATTATGGTCCATTAAATATTCCTCACATTTGATACATTCAATAATAAAAGATATATAACCTGTAACATGTATATAAAAAAATTACGTTAAAAAAAAAAAGGATAAATTGTGTACATATACACAGTATACATGTAACGTAGGGTTGTCCCGGTACCAGTACCGGTACCAACATGTATTTCGATACTTTTCAAAATAAAGTGGACCACAAAAAAAATGTCATTGCTGGCTTTATTTGAACATCAAATCTTATTATACATTAAACGTGTGTTTCCTATTGCAATCAAAGAACAATGTTGGCATTAAATAAGATAGTGAACATACTGGACCAGGGGTCTCCAAAAGAGATAGTGAACATACTGGACCAGGGGTCTCCAAAAGAGATAGTGAACATACTGGACCAGGGGTCTCCAAAAGAGATAGTGAACATACTGGACCAGGGGTCTCCAAACTACGGCCCGCCGCGACGTTTTCAATTTCGCCCGCAAAACGTCAAAATGAGGAATCTTGCTGACATTTTTAAAAGACTGCCTTTAAATGTGAGTGTGGATGTTGTCTGTCTCTCTGTGTTGGCCCTGCGATGAGGTGGCTACTTGTCCATGGTGTACCCCGCCTTCCGCCCAAATGTATCATGTTGTATGCATGCATGTGTGATGTATCATGTTGTATGCATGCATGTGTGATGCATCATGTTGTATGCATGCGTGTGTGATGTATCATGTTGTATGCATGCATGTGTGATGCATCATGTTGTATGCATGCTTGTGTGATGCATCATGTTGTATGCATGCATGTGTGATGTATCATGTTGTATGCATGCATGTGTGATGCATCATGTTGTATGCATGCGTGTGTGATGCATCATGTTGTATGCATGCATGTGTGATGCATCATGTTGTATGCATGCATGTGTGATGTATCATGTTGTATGCATGCATGTGTGATGTATCATGTTTTATGCATGCATGTGTGATGCATCATGTTTTATGCATGCATGTGTGATGCACCATGTTGTATGCATGCATGTGTGATGTATCATGTTGCATGCATGCATGTGTGATGCATCATGTTGCATGCATGCGTGTGTGATGTATCATGTTGTATGCATGCATGTGTGATGTATCATGTTGCATGCATGCATGTGTGATGTATCATGTTGTATGCATGCATGTGTGATGCATCATGTTGTATGCATGCATGTGTGATGCATCATGTTGTATGCATGCATGTGTGATGCATCATGTTTTATGCATGCATGTGTGATGCACCATGTTGTATGCATGCATGTGTGATGTATCATGTTGCATGCATGCATGTGTGATGCATCATGTTGCATGCATGCGTGTGTGATGTATCATGTTGTATGCATGCATGTGTGATGTATCATGTTGCATGCATGCATGTGTGATGTATCATGTTGTATGCATGCATGTGTGATGCATCATGTTGTATGCATGCATGTGTGATGTATCATGTTGTATGCATGCATGTGTGATGCATCATGTTGTATGCATGCATGTGTGATGCATCATGTTTTATGCATGCATGTGTGATGCATCATGTTGTATGCATGCATGTGTGATGTATCATGTTGTATGCATGCATGTTCGAAATAAACTCAACTAAGAGAAAAACTTTTTTTTTGTTGACTCTGCAAGTTTGAATTGAACGCCCGCAGATGGTGTTCCAAACGTCGAGGCGAGGGCGTGTCCCATCTAGCATATGCACTGACAGTCCGTCTCTCTATTGACCCCGCTTCTTTTCTATCACACCTGCTCAGCAGGGCACGGCGGCCACGGATGGCGGAGAAAAGAGGAAAAGAGGACGTCCGCGGCGACGGAGGAGGGTCTTAAACGCCGCCAGCCAGCCAGCAAGTCGGCCAGTCAATGGTTTGGGGAAAGAAGCAAGCACAAAAGAAGTTAGTGTGTGTGTGTGGCTCTTTTCAAGGCAAGTGTTTTGTGTGTGTGAGTTGGTAATGTGGGGGCCGGGTGGGTGGGTACCCCTTTTTTTTACAGGAGTATAAGGGGAGGGGAGGGGGAGACACTGTGGGGTGCATAAGCTCCCTTATAGGAAGCTAAGCACAGCCACCAAGCCAAAGGGCCGACCACTTTGCTGCTAAGAGCAGTGTTTTTCAACCACTGTGTGCCCTGAGAGATTATCTAATTTCACCTATTTGGGACAAGCGGTAGAAAATGGATGGGTTAAAAATATTTCTTGCAAACCAGTAATTATAATCCGCAAATAATGTGCCGTCGTTGAGTGTCTGTGCTATATAGAGCTCAGTTTGTGGTGATGACAGTATGCAGACGACAGCGGGAGGCAGAGTGCAGGTAAAAAAGGTATCTGTAGCTTAAAACCGAAAATAAACAAAAGGCGAGTGCCGCTAAGAAAAGGCGTTGAAGTTTAGGGAAGGCTATGTAGAACTGAACAAAGTAAACAAAAGCAGAATGCTGGACGACTGCAAAGACTTACTGTGGAGCAGCGGCAGACGGCGTCCACAAAGTGCATCCGTACATGACATGACAATCAAAAAATGTCCACAAAAAGAAGAACTGAACAAAGTAAGCAAAAGCAGAATGCTGGACGACAGCAAAAACTTGCTGTGGAGCAGCAGCAGACGGCGTCCACAAAGTACATCCGTACATGACATGACAATCAAAAATGTCCACAAAAAGAAGAACTGAACAAAGTAAACAAAAGCAGAATGCTGGACGACAGCAAAAACTTGCTGTGGAGCAGCAGCAGACGGCGTCCACAAAGTACATCCGTACAGGACATGACAATCAAAAATGTCCACAAAAAGAAGAACTGAACAAAGTAAACAAAAGCAGAATGCTGGACGATAGCAAAGACTTGCTGTGGAGCAGCAGCAGAAGGCGTCCATAAAGTACATCCGTACATGACATGACAATCAAAAAATGTCCACTCAAAGAAGGATAAAAAACAACTTAAAATAGTCCTGATTGCTAAAACTTTGAACTTTTTTAACTGCCTTTTTTACTCTTATAATCATTTTTATCTGCTCTTTTTGTGTGCATATATAATAATAATAATAATGATTTAGGTGGCGACTTGTCCAGGCTGTACCCCGCCTTCCGCCCTAATGCAGCAGCAGACGGCGTCCACAAAGTACATCTGTACATGACATGACAATCAAAAAATGTCCACACAAAGAAGGAAAAAAACAACTTAAATAGTCTTTGATTGATAAAACTTTGCACTTTTTAACTGCCTTTTTTATCTAACAAATGGCTCTTAAGATCATTTTGATCTGCTTTTTTTATGTGCATACATAATAATAATAATAATAATGAAAAAATCTCAAAGTGCTACAAAGCATGAAAAAAATTAAAAATAGAAAGTTAGAATATATAATAGAAAATTAAAATAGAAATGAAAAACAGATAAAAAACACTAGATAAAACAGAAACATAGATAAAAATAGAAATAAAAGCATGAAAGCACTGGATAAAACAGATGATGGGCCGCTCAGAAAAGGCAGTGGAGCTTAGGGAAGGCTAGGCAGAACTGAACTGGCTACAAAGTAAACAAAAGCAGAATGCTGGACGACAGCAAAGACTTACTGTGGAGCAGCAGCAGAAGGCGTATACAAAGTACATCCGTACGTGACATGACAATCAACAATGTCCACACAAAGAAGGATAAAAACAACTTAAATATTCTTGATTGCTAAAACTTTGAACTTTTTTAACTGCCTTTTTTAATATATAATAATAATAAAAATATATAATAATAATAATGATTTAGGTGGCGACTTGTCCAGGGTGTACCCCGCCTTCCGCCCGAATGCAGCTGAGATAGGCTCCAGCACCCCCCGCGACCCCAAAAGGGACAAGCGGTAGAAAATGGATGAATGGATAATGAATTACATTTGTAACGCACATTAAATTTGTTAAAATCTCAAAGTGCTACAAAGTATATATATATATATATATATATATATATATATATATATATATATATATATATATATATATATATATATATATATATATATATATAAAAAATAGAAAGTTAGAATAAATAATAGAAAATAAAAATGAAAAAACATGAAAAACATTAGATAAAACAGAAACATAGATAAAAATAGCAATAAAGCACTGGATAAAACAGTGTATTTAAAAACAAGAAGGCAGAGAAATTAGATACAAGCTGTGCTAAAAAGGTGGCTTTTTAGTCCCTTCTTAAAACTTACCGGTATATATACACTACATTGCCAAAAGTATTCAACCACCCATCCAAATGATGAGAATCAGGGGCCGTACTTATCAAGCTTCTTAGAGTGCCATTTTACACTTAAGTCCTGAGAATTTGAGAAATTTAGTCCTACTCTCAAACTTAAGAATAAAAGCTTTTTATCAACGTTCTTAAGTCTAAGAATCACTCCTACTCTCCACGATATTTAAGAGACCTTCAGAGGTGTCTTAAGTGGTTAGGAGTTGCCAGCAGGGGATGGCACTGAGGCGAGAGAGACGTGCGCCAACGTTCAGGGAACGGAACAATGTTTTTTTTTTTTGATGACGAGCAGCTGATCAAACGGTATCGTTTAGACAGAGCGGATATTATTTTTGTCACAGATTTAATACTTTTCGATTCCTTGTTGATTTCTGCATGTGTCTGCAGTGGGCTAGTATATATAGAGCCACCCACACCAGTTTCAAATGAGTTGCCTAATTAATGAATTGGAAAGAAAATGTTATGACAGTAGCGTATGTGTGTGGCCGTGAGGTGAGTGACGTCAGTGAGTGTGTGGGCGAGAGAAGAGAGGGAGCGGTAGCGTGAGTGCCGGCGGGGACTAGTTTGTTTTGTATTATTTTGTAGTTTATTGTCAAAATATACACTCCCATTGTCCACTTCAATATTTCCAAGATATTTCTTTATTCTTAGACAACGGATTCCCTTCCGTGATTGATAATTTCTATGGACACAGAAATGACGTCACCTAAAATTGCGTTTACGGCACATAGTAATGTCGTAATTCAGCTCTGAGTGTGACACTTAAGATTCAGTCCTACACTTCGCTGAAAGTGTGAGTAAGACGCTTGATAACTAACTTTTAAGTGCAGCTTTCAGCGAAGAATTTATTTACTCTTAAGTCAACTCTTAGCAGACTTCTTAGGAGTAATTCTAAGAAGCTTGATAAGTACGGCCCCAGGTGTCCTAATCACTTGGCCTGGTGTATCAAATCAAGCACTTAGGCATGACTAGTGTTTCTACAAACATTTGTGAAAGAATGGGCCGCTCTCAGTGATTTCCAGCGTGGAACTGTCATAGCATGCAACAAATCCAGTCGTGAAATTTCCTTGCTCCTAAATATTCCCAAGTCAACTTTATCATAAGAAAAGTGAAGAGTTTGAGAACAGCAAGCGGTGTGGCTTGGTAGCTTACCAAAGTCCTCCTAAAACATTTTGACAGATTTTTGAGCGCCGTGTGTAATGTTCTATATAAATATTGGTGTTTTTTTACTTGAGTCATACTCCGGGGCGTCACTAGCTTTTAAGGACAGGGTGGGCTTAGCCCCCAGGAGATGCACAGGATGGCATTAGCCTCTATGTTATTCATTCACAACATAGAGGCTAATGCCACCACTTTCACTCACAATACAACAATTGTTTGTTCCCAAATATTTTCAAGTTGCACATATGTGACTAAAATGGTTGTAAATTCAAGCCCTGGAAATATTACTTAATTACTTGAATTAAAGTAATATCTGGATCGGGATAATTTGGCTTATATATGATATATTCATATATATATATATATATATATATATATATATATATATATATATATATATATATATATATATATATATATTATGGCAAGCCATTAAGGAAATTAAATATATATGGAAGTCTGAATAGAGCTAAGGGACCATCTTCAAAGTGCAATGCTGAAACAAATAATGCAAACAATAAAATGTAACTTCCAGGGCTTGAGATTAACGTAGTCCAGTCATCTCGGGGACGGTAAAAAAAAATGCACGGGACGAAATGAAATGCTCCCCGGGACGATGGCTTTTAACCATTTTTTTTCTTTTTCTTTTTATGTATTTATTCATTTTACATTTTATGTTAAATGTCTTGGTTTTTCCTCCCTCTGAAAATCCTATGAAATGTTTAACAAGCCATCCTATAATAATACAACAGCTATTAATGTAACAATACAATAAAACAAATATATTTAATGATGTTTTTTTGCATTATTTTAACAATAGGCTAATGTATATTACTTTATAAAGATTCTACCAGAAACACAAAACTTAAAAACTAAATTATTTACAATTGCAGACACAAGGTTGAGTGAATAATGACAGGTTATATGATGATTTATTTAAACACATATTCGGGCCACTTTATAATGAGTATGTCGGCATGTATTTGTAAAAAAAAATAAATAAATAAATAATTATTATTTAGGGGGGCTTAAGAATATTTTAGGGGGGCTTGAGCCCTCCTAAAACAGGCCTAACAACGCCAATGGTCATACTGCCATCATATCGCAGTCTACACGTATCTCTCATGTTTGACTGCCATCTACTGGTCATACTTATCATTACACCATGTACCAAGTAAAATTGCTTCGAGGTTGGTAAGCACAACCAGAATTATTACTTACATTAGGCGCACCGGGTTATAAGGCGCACTGCCCAGTTTTGAGGGGAAAACAATGATTTTAGGAAGTGTTTAAAATGTTGATTAAAATCATATTGTTGTTCAGATTTTTGTTTTGACTTGATCTAGGATTACATTTTATTTTTTATTTTTTTTGAAATAACCAGGAAAAAACCCAACTTGCTCTGAAAATGGTGTTTTCACTAATACGAGAATATTGTGCCCACCTAAAAGGAGTGTTTTCTATTTGTGTTTTTTATTTGCATTTATGGCCGTTCATATGTGCAAATACTCACGTTTATTGCCAGGGGGGGAAAAAATGAGATGGAGCATCGATGAGAGAACAAGACAAAAAAAAAAAAGGGATTGAAAAGGATAAAAGCAGTCTCCACTTTAAAGTGGATTAGGGGAAGACCGTGCTGAAACAATGGGAGGTAAAAAGAAATCTAATTAGGCCTCCTGAGGCATCAAACAAGAAAAGCTGAGCTTCCTCATCTTTTTCACTCCGTCCAAATGATGGCCGCCACTTTTACGTTTCCGTTCTACCAAGGTAGACTTTTTTGTCTCATTTGATCGTGCGAGTACCCCCCCCCCCCCCCCCTAAAGTACTTTCTTACCCCGGACCTCTTTTTGTCTCATTTGATCATGCAAGTTTCCCCCCCTCAAAGTACTTTCTTACCCCGGATCACTTTTTGTCTCATTTGATCGTGCAAGTGTCGTCCCCCCCCCCCCCCCCCCCAAAGTACTTTCTTACCCCGGACCACTTTTTGTCTCATTGGATCGTGCAAGTTCCCCCCCTAAAGTACTTTCTTACCCTGGACCACTTTTTGTCTCATTTGATCGTGCAAGTTCCCCCCCCCCCTAAAGTACTTTCTTACCCCGGACCACTTTTTGTCTCATTTGATCGTGCAAGTTCCCCCCCCCCAAAGTACTTTCTTACCCCGGACCACCTTTTGTCTCATTGGATCGTGCAAGTACCCCCCCTAAAGTACTTTCTTACCCCGGACCACCTTTTGTCTCATTGGAACGTGCAAGTACCCCCCCTAAAGTACTTTCTTACCCCGGACCTCTTTTTATATCTCATTGGATCGTGCACGTCCCCCCCCCCCCCCAAAGTAATTTCTTACCCTGGACCACTTTTTGTCTCATTTGATCGTGCAAGTTCCCCCCCCTAAAGTACTTTCTTACCCCGGACCACTTTTTGTCTCATTTGATCGTGCAAGTTCCCCCCCCCCTAAAGTACTTTCTTACCCCAAACCACTTTTTGTCTCATTTGATCGTGCAAGTACCCCCCCCTAAAGTACTTTCTTACCCCGGACCTCTTTTTATATCTCATTGGATCGTGCAAGTCCCCCCCGCCCCCCAAAGTAATTTCTTACCCTGGACCACTTTTTGTCTCATTTGATCATGCAAGTTCCCCCCCCCCTAAAGTACTTTCTTACCCCGGACCCCTCCCACAGTTCCCAGTAAAGGAGACGGATACCCCAGTAGTGATGCATGTCCCATTGTTCACGCTCTGCCTCCAATTTGCTCTCCACATTCTGCGGCCTCGGCCGAGACGTTACGCCGGCTTAAGGGACAAATCGCACACACAAAAAAGGAGGGGAAGGGGAGGGCGGGTGTTGTTGAGGGAAACGCGATGGAGAGATGAGAGCAGGGGGGTGTTCAACCCTCTTCACGGCAATGCAATTATGGTGTGCATTTGAAGCCGGCGGGGTTTGCGCGCCCGAAGCCTCTCTCCTTTCTCTCCCCGCCGTCGCCCCTCTGTACTTTTTAGCGCCGCGGCTAATAGCCATGGCCGCCGCAATTTCTACGGTACATGCCATTAACATGGTGGTGTGTCGCCCGACAAAGGGGGGCTTTGAAAGGGACTTAGAAAAGAGCAGCGGTCTCGCCTGGTTAAGTAGGCCTCGACCTGCCAGACGGACAGCTCGTGTGTTTATTACTAAGCCACCTAGGGAGAGGACAGGAGACGCAAGAGCGAGCGTGTAAGAGAGGAATATATAAATTAGTAGTGGCCTGGGGGTGGGGTCTCCAAACTGTGGCCCACGGGCGCCGCTGGCACATTCATTTTGGCCTGCGAGACGCCAGGAGTTTAAGGAATTTGAAATATCCGACAGTATAATTGCTACAACTGTAGCCATCTGGTGTAATTTAAGTGTACACAGCACAGCATTTACCTGTAAGACCCCATCCAAACAACCTTTCCCACTCATGGCCCAAATAAACGAGCACCAACAAGTCGACACACATGACACAACCTGGCCACTGAACTTTGTGGATATTATAAACAATGTCCAAGCACAGCACATAATTCTAAATCACACCCATTCGAATCCCCTGCAATGCATGGTGGGAAAAAAAATGCAAAACACTCTCTCCACACGTATCCATGTTTGGCACACTTTAGCTGTTTGATGTTTCTCGATTGATTACAAAACTTTAAGGAGTTCATCATGGAAGTAAACAAGGTAGAAGTCGGACTTTTACATTCTCCTAATATCTAATTATATTATTAATTATTATATCCATTATATTAATTTATGCATATATGTACATATATGTGTGTGTGAATATACATATGTGTATATTTATATATGTGTATATATATATGTATATATATATATATATATGTATATGTGTGTATGTATGTATAT
>NC_084744.1:62963618-62981118 GCF_033978785.1 Entelurus aequoreus | reverse complement strand
GTCTATATTGAAAATATACAGACAAAGTGTAATACAAATGTGGCAAACTAAAGGTTGAGCAATCAACATCTTTATATAAAAATAGTGTTAATAATATAAAGTAAAAATGGATAAATAATATTTAATAAATAAAATTACATTAAAAAAAATATATATATGCGTGTATAAAAAAAACTTAAATTTCTTCAATTAATATAATAATTTAGGGGTGTTCTACTTTTAACTATTTTACAATATTTAATTAACGGTATAGTGAGTTTTGAATGTGAGTATGAATGACTACATGACTTACTTATGATGATATATTGGGAATTGTAAGCACATAGTTTTGGGCAAACTTAGTTATGTGGATCCAGATGAATGTGATGAAATGTGGTTCAGAGGAAACTGGATATTAGTTAAAGTAACTATGTAAAAAAAGTTGCCTGAGCAAATGTGCTGGGTCAAAAGTACAGCAATGTTAATATTTGCTTACATGTCCCTTGGCAAGTTTACCTGCAATAAGGCGCTTTTGGTAGCCATCCACAAGCTTCTGCTTGAATTTTTTGACCACTCCTCTTCACAAAATTGGTGCAGTTCCGCTGAATTTGTTGGTTTTCTGACATGGACTTGTTTCTTCAGCATTGTCCACACGTTTAAATCAGGACTTTGGGAAGGCCATTCTAAAATCTTCATTCCAGCCTGATTTAGCCATTCCTTTACCACTTTTGACGTGTGTTTGGGGTCATTGTCCTGTTGGAACACCCAACTGCGCCCAAGACCCAACCTCCGGGCTGATGATTTTAGCTTGCCCTGAAGAATTTGGAGCTAATCCTCCTTTTTCCTTGTCCCATTTACTCTCTGTAAAGCAGCAGTTCCATTGGCAGCGAAACAGGCCCAGAGCATAATACTACCACCACCATGCTTGACGGTGGGAATGGTGTTCCTGGGACCTTTTCTCCTCCAAACATCTTGCCTGGGTATTGTGGCCAAACAGCTCCATTTTTTTGTTTCATCTGACCACGGAACTTTCCTCCAGAAGGTCTTATTTTTGTCCGTGTGATCAGCAGCAAACCTTAGGTGTGGCTTCTGGTAGCCTCTCAGTCCATGGCCATGCAAAACACGCTTGACTGTGGACAGCTTCCAATTCCAATTCATTGCAGACCGGCTTTTTGGTGGTTCTCGGTTGACTCTTGATCATCCTGACCAATTTTCTCTCAGCAGCAGCTGATAGCTTGCGTTTTCTTCCCTGATTGTGGCAGTGACAAAACTGTGCCATGCACTTTATACTCACGAACAATTGCTCTTGGGTCCTTAGGCTGCTTAGAAAGGGCTCCAAGTGACTTTCCTGACTTGTTCAAGTCAAGGATTAGTTTTTTTCAGATCTGTGCCGAGTTCTTTTGACTTTCCCAGTGTGGCGTTTGTAACCGAGTCTAATGACCGCACCACATGAGCCCTGTTTAAATGGGCTCAGAGGTGTCAACAGGTGTCGTCAATCATAATCATAATCAGACTTTTCTGCGTCACCAAGATTGATCATGTATGTATACTTTTGACCCAGCACATTTGCTCACATTTCATAGCCTTGCATGGATGTCAAAATCTGTGCAAAAATAAAGTGGTGGGATTTGTGTGTGTGGTTGGTGTGTGTGGTTGGTGTGTGTGTGTGTGTGGTGAAAACCGGGGCAGATGAGCAGAAGGTAGAGCTTGTCAGTGGCCGAAGCCGCAACACAAAAGCCATTTCAAATAAGAGAAAAGTTGTCGACACAAAGAGAGAATGAGGCGCAGAAGCAAAACGGCTGCCTGGACACAAGAGGAGGAAGAGGAGGAGGATGGGGGTGGTGGTGGTGGTGGTGGTGGTGGTGGGGTGGGGGTAGCAGTCAAAAAGCTGGAGTAAACTCCCACATTCACACATACACACACACACACACACACAACAAGGGAACCTCTGCTCCATTGAAAAGACCATCTGTGGCTTGAAATGGATGAGAGTGGTTAGCATGTGTGTGTATTGTTACAATAATACACTCACTCACACACACACACACACACACACACACACACACACACACACACACACACACACACACACACACACACACACACACACACGAAAAACACTTTAAAATCTCGTTCCTCAAGCAGGTGGAATCAAAGAGAAAAGGAAGGATATGCTTCTTAAAACAATTAAGCATAAACAAATACAAATCAACCGGCTTTCTTTCCGCGTCTGTGTGTGTGTGTGTGTGTGTGTGTGTGTGTGTGTGTGTGTGTGTGTGTGTGTGTGTGTGTGTGTGTGTGTGTGTGTGTGTGTGTGTGTGTGTGTGTGTGTGTGTGTGTGTTCTTGTATTTCTATCCTTGAGACGTGAAGAAGGAAAAGTATCTTCCATATGAGGAGGTGTGAACAAGTGATGACATAAATCACGGTCCCAATAACATTGCATCTAATAGACAATGTCTCATTTGCACCCCTGCTGGTCAACATGAGGGTGGTCCCAAAAAATGGTGTCGCTTTTAAAAGTGCTCCCCCTCTGGTCAACATATGAAATAACAAGTGTGTGTAAGAAATTGACGTGCTCCCCCTCTGGGCAACATATGAAATAACACGTGTGTGTGAGAAATTTGAAGTGGTCCCCCTCTGGGCAACATATGAAATAACAAGTGTGTGTAAAAAATTTGAAGCGCTCCGCCTCTGGTCAACATATGAAATAACAAGTGTGTGTAAAAAATTGAAGTGGTCCCCCTCTGGTCAACATATGAAATAACAAGTGTGTGTGAGAAATTTGAAGTGGTCCCCCTCTGGTCAACATATGAAATAACAAGTGTGTGTGAGAAATTTGAAGTGGTCCCCCTCTGGTCAACATATGAAATAACAAGTGTGTGTGAGAGATTTGAAGTGCGCCGCCTCTGGTCAACATATGAAATAGCAAGTGTGTGTGAGAGATTTGAAGTGCGCCGCCTCTGGTCAACATATGAAATAGCAAGTTTGTGTGAGAGATTTGAAGTGCGCCGCGTCTGGTCAACATATGAAATAGCAAGTGTGTGTGAGAGATTTGAAGTGCGCCGCCTCTGGTCAACATATGAAATAACAAGTGTGTGTGAGAGATTTGAAGTGCGCCGCCTCTGGTCAACATATGAAATAGCAAGTGTGTGTGAGAGATTTGAAGTGCGCCGCCTCTGGTCAACATATGAAATAACAAGTGTGTGTGAGAGATTTGAAGTGCGCCGCCTCTGGTCAACATATGAAATAGCAAGTGTGTGTACAAATGTGAAGTGCTCCCCCTCTGGTCAACATATGAAATAACAAGTGTGTGTAAGAAATTGAAATGCACGCCCTTTGGCCAAAATTAATTTAAAAAAATAAATATATATAAAAAAAAGTACTGTATATAGAGATATACTGTTATAACTTGAAGTAAATAATAAAGATTAATAAAACAATTACCAACAAAAATTTTACTAAAAGCAGTCTTTTTCTCACAATGTGTCGACTTTTTTCTTATAAGATTGGGAACCATTTCTCATATTCTTTCTGTTTCTCTAATATTGCAATATTTTCTCGTAAAATTATTACTTTATGTAAAAAAATTTTTTTTTTATAGCAAAATGGTGATTTGTCATATACATTTCTGACTTTTATCACAATATTGGCAATTTTTTTGTTTTTGTAAAACATGTGACATTTTTGAGTGAAATTCCGATTATTATTATAATATTGCCAAAATGTTAAAGTTTTTTTATAAAGTGGTGACTTTTGTCGATTAAAATTACGCCTCATTTCATAAAATTGCCCAAACTTTAAGCTTTTCTTGTAAAATCGCCACTGTTATTGAGTAAAATTCCAACTTTTATCATAACATTGCACAAATGTTCAGTTTTTCTTGTAAAACTTTGACTTGCGTCGAGTAAACTGACGACTTTTATTATGACACTGCCAAAATTCTACGTTTTTCTTGTGAAACTGTGACCTTTTTCTGGTGAAATTCCAACTCATTTTTCACAACAAGCTTTTTTTTTTATATGTGCATAGTATGTATATATTATTAATGTTGTAAATACACATCTTTATATATCTAGAAAGGCTGGTCCTAAAGAGGGAGGCATTTTTTCTCAGGTCTCCAGAAGGTACGAAATACAAAAATGTGTGTGTGTGTGTGTGTGTGAGGGGGGTGGGGGCTACACAAACCAAATTACACGGGGCTGGAGCAGGACAGACACAGTTATTTGGGAAACAAAAACAAGTCTGCCATTAGTGACACACAAAGTGACGTTTAAAAGACACTTTAGCAAATGCGCCGTGCAACACTTGTTAGAAAAAAGTACACCGGTGATGCTTTTAGAGTCTTTCTGCGTGACAACCGCTGCTTTTTTAAATATTTATTAAATCTCTACTGCATTCTTGCATGAGCAAATCTATTTTATTTTTATTCATTTATTTTAACTGGCATTAATGATAGGTTAAAAATATTTCTTATAATGTTGCTATGCTGTTGACAATCTAAGACAAGTCAAAAAAGTAACATTATTTTGGTGTCATTCTGTGCCTCTCAGCCCCCCCCCCCCCCTCCAGATCGAGTGCCTCCATGCCAATTAATTAAGTGCAGGCTTTTCTTTAGCCATGCCGCCCAATTAGCATGAGATAAATATGCATTAGTTGAATTATGTTGTCTTGTCAATTACCGCCACCCTCCCCTCCAACCCTGTCCTTGTGTTAACGCTAATTTGCATCATGAGAGCTTTTAACTGTGTGTTAATTAGGCCCAGGTACGAGGTAGCACCTTAATACGGGGACCCCACGAACGTGTTCGAGTGCTTCTTTCTTTCTTTCTTTCTTTTTTTTTTTTTCCCCTCCAGTGGACACATTTTAATTAAACCGCAGGAAGGAGTTTTCATACTAAATCGAACCCCCGCGTCCATGTTGACATTTCCGGGAAATTCCATAGCAACTTGTAAAAGGAGCACATAACATGATGCCAATGGCCTCGTGTGAGATAATCAAATAATGGACCGAGATGTCAATTTCCCCTAATAGGCACCGAGGCAATTTAAAGGATAGACTTCAAAGTATTACATCACTCACAGAGCACTCCCGACAAGCCATTTACTTACAATGAATGACCTCACTGCCCATAAAAAGCAAACTAATGTCAAATATAATATATTTTAATCAACTTGGAGGAGGGGGGTGGAAGGTATTGCTTCTCTTAAAAACATTGGAACAAAGCCTTAATGAAAGGCTTGATTTGTGCCCATTTGACCACTAAAAAGTACCAGGAGAGGTTAAGGATTTGTCTAAAAGTGATCTGTGAGTATTCTGATTGCCGGTTGTTTTATCGTCAAACAAACTCTGATGGTGATCAAAAGAGCAGTCTGGTCCGAAGGTGACATTTTTTTTCTTCCGGAAGGTTTTTATCTTTGTCCATGTGATGTAAGATTAAACACAAATGGGGCTGTTTGGCCACAATACCCAGCAATATGTTTGGAGGAGAAAAAGTGAGGCCTTTAATCCCAGGAACACCATTCCTACCATAAAGCATGGTGGTGGTAGTATTATGCTCTGGGCCTGTTTTGCTGCCAATGGAACTGCTGCTTTACAGAGAGTAAATGGGACAATGAAAAAAGGAGGATTAGCTCCAAATTCTTCAGGACAAGCTAAAATCATCAGCCCGGAGGTTGGGTCTTGGGTGCAGTTGGGTGTTCCAACAGGACAATGACCCCAAACACACCTCAGAAGTGGTAAAGGAATGGCTAAATCAGTTTAGAATGAAGGTTTTAGAATGGCCTTCCCAAAGTCCTGACTTAAACGTGTGGACAATGCTGAAGAAACAAGTCCATGTAAAAAAATAAATAATAATTTTGCTGAACTGCACCAATTTTGTCAAGAGGAGTGGTCAAAAATTGAAGCTTGTGGATGGCTACCAAAAGTGCCTTATTGCGGGTAAACTTGCCAAGGGACATGTAAGCAAATATCATTGCTGTATGTATACTTTTGACCCTCACATTTTCAGTGGAGCCATAATAAATTCATAAAAGAAGCAAACTTCATGAATGTTTTTTGTGAGCAACAAGTATGTGCTCCAATCACTACATCACAAAAATATAAGAGTTGTAGAAATGATTGGAAAGTCAAGACAGCCATGACATGATGTTCTTTACAAGTACATGTCAACTTTTGTTGAAAAATTTTGATTTTTTTTTAAATGTCAAAAAGTCGAAAACATTTTTGTGAAAAAGTCTGGATTTTTTCCAAGTGTCAAAAAGTGGGAATTTTTTTTGTCAAAAAGTCTGATTTTTTTTGGTCAAAAAGTCGGGATTTTTTTCCTAAACGTCAAAAAGTCGGGATTTTTTTGTTAACTAGTCAGGATTTTTTGTAAGTGTCAAGTCGGAATTTTTTTTTGTCAGAGAGTCTGGATTTTTTTTGTGAAAAATTCGGGATTTTTTTAGGTGTCAAAAAGTCGGGATTTTTTTCCCAAGTGTCAAAAAGTCAGAATTTTTTCCCAAGTGTCAAAAAGTCAGAATTTTTTCCCAAGTGTCAAAAAGTCAGAATTTTTTTGGTGAAAAAGTCGGGATTTTTTTCTAAGTGTCAAAGAGTCTGAAATTTTTTTGTCAAAAAAATCGGGATTTTTTTGGTCAAAATGTCGTTTTTTTTTTTCCAAGTGTCAAAAAGTCTGGATTTTTTTAGGTGTCAAAAAATCGGGATTTTTTTGGTCAAAATGTCGGTTTTTTTTCCAAGTGTCAAAAAGTCTGAATTTTTTTGGTGAAAAAGTCGGGATTTTCTTCAAAGTGCAAAAAGTCGGAATTTCTTTTGTGAAAAAGTCGGGATTTTTTCTAAGTGTCAAAGAGTCGGAATTTTTTTTTGTCAAATAGTCGGGATTTTTTTCTAAGTGTCAAAAAGTCTGAATTTTTTTTGTGAAAAAGTCTGAATTTTTTCCAAGTGTCAAAGGGTCGGAATTTTTTGCTGAAAAAGTCGGGATTTTTTTTGTGAAAAAGTCGGGATTTTCTTCAAAGTGCAAAAAGTCGGGATTTTTTCTAAGTGTCAAAGAGTCGGAATTTTTTTTTGTCAAATAGTCGGGATTTTTTTCTAAGTGTCAAAAAGTCTGAATTTTTTTTGTGAAAAAGTCTGAATTTTTTCCAAGTGTCAAAGGGTCGGAATTTTTTGCTGAAAAAGTCGGGATTTTTTTTCTAAGTGTCAAAGAGTCGGAAATTTTTTTCTAAGTGTCAAAAAGTTGGGATTTTTTCCACATGTCAAAAAGTGGAACATTTTTTGGTCAAAAAGTCAGGATTTGAGTCGCTAGAGAAAAAGCGCTATATAAATATAACTCACTTCACTAATTCACACTACTTTTGACCCAGCACATTTGCTCACATTTTCAGTAGAGCCATAATAAATTCATAAAAGAAGCAAACTTCACGAATGTTGTTTGTGAGCAACAAGTATGTGCTCCAATCACTACATCACAAGAGTTGTAGAAATTATTGTAAACCCCAGACAGCCATGACAGGATGTTCTTTACACGTGTACTTTAGACAAAAAAAAGCAAAACAAACATGAGTAGTTTTCTTTCTGCCTTCAGCGTTCATTTCCCGTCATCATAATTTCCATCAAAACCCGCCTGACACTTTTTGGTGCGGCGGTTTTATTATGACATAAGGTCGGCGCGTGTGTGTTTGCATAAAGCACCATGCAAATGTTCAGAAGCATTTACAATGCTGACGTCCCGGAGGACACACGCATATATCAGAAATGACTTGTTCTTGCTCGGGTGCTTTAATTCTCTGTAATGCATGTAAGGTGAGGGGAAAAAAGCCAATATTTATTTTCCATACAGACAAAATAAACTGTACATGGTTTTATCATATAGGCATCATATGTGATCATTAAGGGTGGGTACCGAACACGCTACTTTTTTGCCACCTACCGAATCCCGCCTTACCAAGGACAACTTTGCTGTGTCGTGTGTGACGTCATGCCCGCTTGCTGGCTCACTTCGCCAACTGGCGACCACTCCAGAAGCACTGAGAGCAAAATCAGCCAAACTACCTCTGAGAAATGGACTCAAAAAACGCCCAAACCTAAGTTTCCAAATTATGTGCTAGCTTGATGCTTGGTATACAACTCAGTCATATGTTGGTACTTGACACATGTTACAGTTAGCATTTTAGCATTCTAATACTAGAATTTTGCTAATTTTGCAGGCATACACATAAGCGTCAAATATTGTGTTACTTAACAAATTATACCTATTAGCATATTAATGTTAGTATGCTACCTTTACTTTAGCTAATATTGTAGGTATACAACTCAGTCATATGTTGGTACTTGACACATGTTACAGTTAGCATTTTAGCATTCTAATACTAGCATTTTGCTAATTTTGCAGGCATACACATACGCGTCAAATATTTTGTTACTTAACAAATTATATCTATTAGCATATTAATGTTAGTATGCTACCTTTACTTTAGCTAATATTGTAGGTATACAACTCAGGCATATTTTGGTACTTGACACATGTTACAATTAGCATTTTAGCATTCTAATACTAGCATTTTGCTAATTTTGCAGGCATACACATACGCGTCAAATATTTTGTTACTTAACAAATTATATCTGTTAGCATGTTAATGTTAGTATGCTACCTTTACTTTAGCTAGTATTGTAGGTATACAACCCAGTCATATTTTGGTACTTGACCCATGTTACAGTTAGCATTTTAGCAATCTAATATAAGCATACTAGCTTTTTTGCAAATTCTGTAGGCATACACATTAGCGTCAAATGTTTTGTTACTTAACAAATTATACCTATTAGCATGTTAATGTTAGTATGCTACCTTTACTTTAGCTAATTGTGTAGGTATACAACTCAGTCATATTTTGGTACTTGACACATGTTACAGTTAGCATTTTAGCATTCTAATACTAGCATACTAGCAAAGCAAAGGTAGCATACTAACATTAACATGCTAACGGGTGTAATTTGTTAAGTAACACAATATTTGATGCTTAGGTGTATGCCTGCAAAATTAGCAATAATGCTAGTATTAGAATGCTAAAATGCTAACTGTTACATGTGTCAAGTACCAAAATATGCCTGAGTTGTATACCTACAATGATAGCTAAAGTAAAGGTAGCATACTAACATTAACATGCTAACGGATATAATTTGTTAAATAACAAAATATTTGACGCTTAGGTGTATGCCTGCAAAATTAGCAAACATGCTAGCATGCTAGTATTACAATGCTAAAATCCAAACTCTAAGTACCAAAATATATTTCTCTGCGTACCTGCAAAATGTGATTAAAATGCCAGAATGCTAACGTTAGCGTATGGGTTCCAAAGTGAACAGTACCCATCCCGAGTGACAACAAAGGCTTTAGTAACACAAGTCGGAATAGAGAGTGGACCTGGTCTGTGGAGCACTAAATTCTCTCCCGTAACAAAGCCTGAATAGTCCAATGTGTGTGTGTGTGTGTGTGTGTCTTGTTTCTTGACCTCTGCAGCCCACCCTCTATAGCACAAGCTGACAGGACCCCCCATCCTCTCTATCAATGATCATTTGTCCAGACTGAGCATGCATCATCTGCCTCAACTTCAGGAGATGCACTCACTCAAAATGCTCATTTATAGTCCGCCATCTTTCTTGATGAGCTGCTTGTCAGCTCGTTTCCCTGCAGAGTGTGTGTGTGTGTGTGTGTGTGTGTGTGTGTGTGTGTGTGTGTGTGTGTGTGTGTGTGTTCCCGCCCTTCTTGAGACACGAAGAAGGAAAAGTATCTTCCATATGAGGAGGTGTGAACAAGTGATGACATAAATCAATAACATTGCATCTAATAGACAATGTCTCATTTACACCCCTGCTGGTCAACATGAGGGTGGTCCCAAAAAATGGTGTCGCTTTTAAAAGTGCTCCCCCTCTGGTCAACATATGAAATAACAAGTGTGTGAATGGTCAACATATGAAATAACAAGTGTGTGTAAAAAATGTGAAGTGCTCCCCCCTCTGGTCAACATATGTAATAACAAGTGTGTGTAAACATGTGAAGTGCTGCCCCCCTCTAGTCAGCATATGAAATAACAAGTGTGTGTAAAAATGTGAAGTGCGCCCCCTCTGGTCAACATATGAATTAACAAGTGTGTGTAGAAACGTGAAGTGCGCCCCCTCTGGTCAACATATGAAATAACAAGTGTGTGTAAGAAAGTGAAGTGCGCCCCCTCTGGTCAACATATGAAATAACAAGTGTGTGAATGGGTGAATGTGGAAATAGAGTCAAAGCGCTTTGAGTTCCTTAAAAAGGTAGAAAAGCGCTATACAAGTACAACCCATTTTACCATTTTTTTTGTAAAATTGTGAAGTGCTCCCCCTCCAGTCAACATATGAAATAACAAGTGTGTGTAAACATGTGAAGTGCTGCCCCCCTCTAGTCAATATATGAAATAACATGTGTGTGTAAAAATGTGAAGTGCTGCCCCCTCTGGTCAACATATGGAATAACAAGTGTGTGTAAAAATGTGAAGTGCTCCCCCCTCTGGTCAACATATGGAATAACAAGTGTGTGTAAAAATGTGAAGTGCTCGCCCCTCTGGTCAACATATGTAATAACAAGTGTGTGTAAACATGTGAAGTGCTGCCCCCCTCTAGTCAATATATGAAATAACAAGTGTGTGTAAAAATGTGAAGTGCTGCCCCCTCTGGTCAACATATGAAATAACAAGTGTGTGTAAGAAATTAAAATGCGCCCCATTTGGCCAAAAATAATAATTACAAAAAATAAATGAATATGTATATAGAGACAGAATGTAATAACTTGAAGTAAATAATGAAGATTAAAAATCAATTACAAACAAAAAATAATAATAAATGAACTAAAAGCAGTCTTTTTCTCACAATGTCGACTTTCTTCTTATAAAATTGGGAACAATTTCTCATATTCGTTCTGTAATATTGCAATATTTTCTCGTAAAATTATGACTTTTTGTATAAAATCATTACTTTTTAATGCAAAATGGTCACATTTGTCGTATAAAATTCTGACTTTTATCACAATATTGCCCATTTTTTTGTTGTTCTTGTAAAATAGTGACGGATAAATAGTGGTGAAATCTATCAAAATGAGGGTGGTCCCAAAAAGGAGGGATTTTTTTCAAATTGACTGTGTCGCTTTTAAAAGTGCTCCCCCTCTGGTCAACATATGAAATAACAAGTGTGTGTAAGAATTTGAAACGCGCCCCTTTGGCCAAAATTAGTTTAAAAAACTGAACAAATATGTATATAGAGACATACTGTGATAAGTTGAAGTAAATAATGAAGATTAAAAACCAATTACACACAAAAAAATACATAAATGAACTAAAAGCAGTCTTTTTCTCACAATGTGTCGACGTCTTTCTTATAAAATTGGGAACAATTTCTCCTATTCTTTCTCTTTCTGTAATATTGCAATATTTTCTCCTGAAATTATTACTTTTTAAAGCAAAATGGTGACATTTGTCGTATAAAATTCTGACTTTTATCACAATATTGCCAATTTTTTTTGTTGTTCTTGTAAAATAGTGACATTTTTTGAGTAAAATGATGATCATGCCAAGTAAAATTCCGATTGTTATTATAATATTGCCAACATTTTAAAGTTTTCTTGTACAATTGTGACTTTTGTCGAGTAAAATTACGACTATTTTCTATTAAAATTGTCAACATTTTCAGCTTTTTCTTGTAAAACTGCGACTGTTATTGAGTAAAATTCCAACTTTTATCATAATATTGCACAAATGTTCAGTTTTTCTTGTCAAATTTTGACTTGTCGAGTAAAATGAGGACTTTTATTATAACTGCCAAAATTCTACGTTTTTCTTGTGAAATTGTGACCTTTTTCTTGTGAAATTCCAACTCATTTTTCACAACAAGCTTTTTTTTATATGTGCATAGTATGTATATATTATTAATGTTGTAAATACACTTCTTTATATATCTAGAAAGGCTGGTCCTAAAGAGGGAGGCTTTTTTCTCACGTCTCCAGAAGGTATGAAATACACAAGTGTGTGTGTGTGTGTTTGTGTGTGTGTGTGCGTGTGTGTGTGTGTGTGTAAAATTGTGATTATTATAATATTGCCATCATTTTTAAAGTTTTCTCATAAAATGGTGACTTTTGTCAAGTAAAATTACGACTCTTTTCATAAAATTGCCAACATTTTAAGCTTTTTTTGTAAACCTGCGACTGTTGTTGAGTAAAATTCCAACTTTTATCATAATATTGCACACATGTTTAGTTTTTCTTGTAACATTTTGACTTGCGTCGAGTAAAATGACGACTTTTATTATAACATTGTCAAAATTCTACGTTTTTCTTGTGAAATTGTAACCTTTTTCTTGTGAAATTGCAACTGTTATCGAGTAAAATTCCATCTTTTATCATAATATTGCACAAATGTTCAGTTTTTCTCGTAAAATTTTGACTTGCGTCGAGTAAAATGAGGACTTTTATTATAACACTGCCAACATTCTACGTTTTTCTTTTGAAATTGTGACCTTTTTTTTGTGAAATTGCGACTGTTGTTGAGTAAAATTCCAACTTTTATCATAATATTGCACACATGTTTAGTTTTTCTTGTAACATTTTGACTTGCGTCGAGTAAAATGACAACTTTTATTATAACATTGTCAAAATTCTACGTTTTTCTTGTGAAATTGTGACCTTTTTCTTGTGAAATTGAAACAAATATCGAGTAAAATTCCAACTTTTATCATAATATTGCACAAATGTTCAGTTTTTCTTGTCAAATTTTGACTTGTCGAGTAAAATGACGACTTTTATTATAACACTGCCAAAATTCTACGTTTTTCTTGTGAAATTGTGACCTTTTTCTTGTGAAATTCCAACTCATTTTTCACAACAAGCTTTTTTTTATATTTGCATAGTATGTATATATTATTAATGTTGTAAATACACTTCTTTATATATCTAGAAAGGCTGGTCCTAAAGAGGGAGGCTTTTTTTCTCAGCTCTCCAGAAGGTACGAAGTACACAAAAGTGTGTGTGTGTGTGTGTGTGTGTGTGTGTGTGTGTGTGTGTGTGTGTGTGTGTGTGTGTGTGTAGCACATTAAGGAAAGCAGTTGGTCAGCTTTCCCTTTTACAACCGTTTAGTGATTAGCACATAAGACATTGAGCCAGTGATGCAGCGTCGTCCCGCTAAGTAAGTTGAACTCAAGTAAAAAAAAAAGTGCTTATCTGATTTACACCTCAAAAAAAAAAAAGAAGCATTTGATCAGAATCGAAAACTAATTTTAACAAGATGGGGCAGTGCCAGGTATGCTTAGCACAGTGCTGTGTGTGTGTGTGTGTGTGTGTGTGTGTGTGTGTGTGTGTGCGTGTGGTGTGCCTGACGGAGGCTGAATGCCACCACCCAGTAGGCCGTGAAATCAGAAACCCTTGCCAACAAGCCAGCCACCCGCACACCAGCCATTGTGTGTGTGTGTGTGTGTGTGTGTGTGTGTGTGTGTGTGTGTGTGTGTGTGTGTGTGTGTGTGTGGAACGGCCCCTCCAGGGAAAGCGCAGTCATGCAAGGTATCATCCTGCTCCTCCTCCTGCCCTATGGCCATCCCTCACGCCGGTCTGCATTTACAGCTTTGTTACCACTTTAATGGCTGCCAATCACGCTCGCCTCAGATTGCGCTCAAAATAACAACTCGTTCCGTCACGGGTCGGATTATCCGGAGTGCGATATGGTCAAAACGTACAACACGTACAAAAAAAATGATGCCGAGTGGACAGAAGTTTGAGACCCCCCCGGACCCGGCCGGGCCCCCCCCCCCCCCCCCCCCCCCCTTTTAACCTTTGTTCTTAGTGAGCAGGCCTGTTTGCCATGCGAGTAGTGACTTGCACTCCTTCTAAAGGGAACTTCATACAATTATTAAAAAATACATAAAGACCAGGGGCCGTACTTATCAAGCTTCTTAGAATGACTCCTAAGAAGTCTGCTAAGAGTTGACTTAAGAGTAAATAAATTCTTGGCTGAAAGCTGCACTTAAAAGTTAGTTATCAAGCGTCTTACTCACACTTTCAGCGAAGTGTAGGACTGAATCTTAAGTGTCACACTCAGAGCTGAATTACGACATTACTATGTGCCGTAAACGCAATTTTAGGTGACGTCATTTCTGTGTCCGTAGAAATGACCAATCACGGAAGGGAATCCGTTGTCTAAGAATAAAGAAATATCTTGGAAATATTTAAGTGGACAATGGGAGTGTATATTTTGACAATAAACTACAAAATAATACAGAACAAACTAGTCCCCGCCGGCACTCACGCTACCGCTCCCTCTCTTCTCTCGCCCACACACTCACTGACGTCACTCACCTCACGGCCACACACATACGCTACTGTCATAACATTTTCTTTCCAATTCATTAATTAGGCAACTAATTTGAAACTGGTGTGGGTGGCTCTATATATACTAGCCCACTGCAGCCACATGCAGAAATCAACAAGGAATCGAAAAGTATTAAATCTGTGACAAAAATAATACCCGCTCTGTCTAAACCAAGGGTGTCAAACTCATTTTAGAACTGGGGCCACGTGGAGAAAAATCTACTCCCATGTGGGCCGGACTGGTAAAATCACGGCACGATAACTTAAAAATAAAGACAATTTAAGATTATTTTCTTTGTTTAAAAATAGAACATTCTGAAATTGTACAAATCATAATGTTTTTTTTACACTTACATGTTGCGGTTAATAGTATTCTATTTTTTTTGTTATTTATATTTTCTGAATAAATTATGAGATAATGTTCATCAGTCAGCTCATTGGTGTTAATTTTCAATTTATCAAGATACTAAAATGATATCAAAATCAAATTACGGTATGTTATTTATGTAGTTTGATAATTTTCCTCGACTGATGCACTAACATCATTGTGGTTTATTTTGTACATATGTAGCATCATCTACAAATATGCAAAGAATTGCTATAGCGACATCCAGTGGACACATTTAGAACAGCTGTTTTTTTCATTAAAAAATTTCAGGTTAATTTTTTTACTTAGCAAACTCATCCCGCGGGCCGGATAAAACCTGTTAGCGGGCCTGATCCGGCCCTCGGGCCGTAAGTTTGACACCCCTGGTCTAAAAGATACCGTTTGATCAGCTGCTCGTCATAAAAAAAAAACAAAAACATTGTTCCGTTCCCTGAACGTTGGCGCATGTCTCTCTCGCCTCAGTGCCATCCCCTGCTGGCAACTCCTAACCACTTAAGACACCTCTGAAGGTCTCTTAAATATCGTGGAGAGTAGGAGTGATTCTTAGACTTAAGAACGTTGATAAAAAGCTTTTATTCTTAAGTTTGAGAGTAGGACTAAATTTCGCAAGTTCTCAGGACTTAAGTGTAAAATGGCACTCTAAGAAGCTTGATAAGTACGGCCCCTGGACTGTAGCAAACCTTTAAGAATAAGGTACAGTTTGCCACGGTACTGTATTGGAACTTTTCTAATCAAGTAGTCAAACAAAATTGTCTTTCTTAGGTCACATTCAAAGCAAAGTATGCAAGGAGTGCGGAATAGGAAGTAGTGTTGTCCCGATACCAATATTCTGGTACCGGTACCAACATGTATTTCGATACTTTTCGGTACTTTGTTAAATAAAGGTGACCGCAAAAAATGTCTTTATTGTAACAAAAAATGTTAGTGTACATGAAACATGTTTATTATTGTCATTTAGTCTTTAAATAAAATAGTGAACTTGTCTTTTAGTAGTAAGTAAACAAACAAAGACTCCTAATTAGTCTGCAGTAACATATTGTGTCATTTATACACCTATTATTTTGTACACATTATGAGGGACAAACTGTAAAAAAATGTTTATTAATCTACTTGTTGATTTACTGTTAATATCTGCTTATTTTCTGTTTCAACATGTTCTATCTACACTTCTGTTCAAATGTAATAATCACTTATTCTTCTCTTCTTTGATACTTGACATTAGTTTTGGATGATACCACACATTTAGGTATCGATGCGATACCAAGTAGTTACAGGATCATACATTGGTCATATTCAAAGTCCTCATGTGTCCAGGGACGTATTTACTGACTTTATAAACTTAATATTTTGTGATGCCAAAAAAATATCGATGTAATCATAGTAGTATCGACTAGATACGCTCCTGTACTTGGTATCATTACAGTGGATGTCAGGTGTAGATCCACCCATGGCATTTGTTTACATTGTGATGCCGGTGAGCTATTGTATCCTCCTACGGTGTGTAGTGAAGCATGTTTAGCTATTCCTCGTCCTCCAGTGATAATGCTACTTGTAAGAAACTCACTTTATTCGTCGCCACGGAGGCCAGGATTAGTGATTTAGAAGAAGCTAGCTAGCCATGTCTTAAAGCAGCTCTTCCTGAGGGTGTTTCAGTGTTATAACTTCACCTTTATCTTTACTTTTTACACCAAAATGCGTCCGTTCTCCCTTTTCTGTCTACACACTGTGTCTGCTTGTAAGTACTCTGTGTGTGTGCGCTGCCCAACATGCTCCTCTGCTCGTAAACTTTTTAGATGCGGTGTAGTACCGAATATGATTCATTAGTATAGTACTATACTTGTACCAGTATACCATACAACCCTAGTGTGTGTGTGTGTGTGTGTGTGTGTGTGTGTGTGTGTGTGTGTGTGTGTGTGTGTGTGTGTGTGTGTGAGAGAAAGACTTGCCCTTGTTTTGTTTCTCTCCCCCTCTCTAAAGGGTACTTAATAAAATATGGGAGGCCTTTTTACCAAAGCTCCTTTGTGCACACACACACACACACACACATACACACACACACACACACACACTGAAACGTGTCACAACAAGGACGCTACATTTAGCATGCTAACATTAAAACATGTTGACAGGTATAATTTGTGAAGTTACAAAATATATGACGCTTATGTGTGTCTGCAAAATTAGCTAAAAAGCTAGTGTGCTAATATTAAAAATGCTAACTGTGATATGCGTCAAGTCTCAAAATATGGCAAAATTGTATACAAAGTTATCTAAAATAAAGGTAGCATACTAACATTAACATGCTAATAGGTATAATTCGTTAAGTGCCAAATTTAGCAAAAATGCTAGTATGCTAAAATGCTAACTGTAGCATGTGACAAGTACAACGTATATTACTGCAAGGTGTGTACCTGAAAAATGTGTTTAGCGTACTAGAGCGCTAACGTTAGCATGCATCAAGTACCAAAATATATTACTCTTGAGGTGTTTACCTTAAAAATGTGTTTAAAAAAATGTAAGAATGCTAACGTTAGCATGCATCGAGTATCAAGATACGACTCAGTTGTACATCTATAAAGTTACCTAAAAACCTAACTAGCATACTAGCATCAACATGCTAACACGTATCATTCATCAGGTGACATATTTGAGGTTGGATCCCTGCAAAATTAGCACAAAAAAAAGCTAGCATGCTAATATTATAATATATTTTAAGATGCTAACTGTGAAATGTCAAGTACCAAAAAATATTACGGATTATAATGCT
>NC_084744.1:62916118-62958618 GCF_033978785.1 Entelurus aequoreus | reverse complement strand
CATTAGTGGCAACACACTGCAGTGTTGGGTTGGATCTAGATCCTCACCCAGATTTAACGTGGACTTGATCTCTTCATGTATACAGTCCTGGTCAAAAGAACATCATGTCATGGCTGTCTTGAGTTTCCAATCATTTCTACAACTCTTATTTTTTTGTGATCGGAGCACATACTTGTTGGTAGGGATGATGTTCGAAACCGGTTCTCCCGGTGGTTCGATAAGAAAAGAACCAATTCCATGGACTCGAATCCCTTTTTGAGAACCGGTTCCCGTTATCAAGGCCAGTGTTTCCCATAAACTGCCAAGATACCTGTGGCGATGGGGGCGTGGCTATGGGCGTGGCCACCATGACATCATCGAGTAATTTGCATAATTTACTACAATGATTTGATTTTCTCTAAGAAGGCTAAAAAAATGTATACTTACTAATTAATGATAACAGTTTTGTTTTAAACGTCCATCCATCCATCCAGTTTACAATATAATTACAACACTTTATGTACATATTTATATACAGATTTGAACAATAAGTTATTCACTGAAATATATTTATTAATTGTGGTTCTTACAAAAAATATATCTTATAAAATATAAAAGCTAAAATGTCTCAAAGCTCTGCCCCTTTAATTAGTGCATACTAAATAATTTCACTTTAGCCTACTACTACAACCATATTATTTACCAGCAACATAAAGTGAAACAGAGGCAGAGGTGTCCTGCCACAGTCAGTAACAAATAAACAGAAAACAGTAGTGGTGGTAGAGTTACTACAATGATTTGATTTTCTCTAAAAAGGCTAAAAAAATGTATACTTACTAATTAATAATAACAGTTTTGTTTTAAACGTCCATCCATCCATTTTACAATATAATTACAACACTTTATGTACATATTTATATACAGATTTGAACAATAAGTTATTCACTGAAATATATTTATTAATTGTGGTTCTTACAAAAAATATATCTTATAAAATATAAAAGCTAAAATGTCTCTTAAAGCTCTGCCCCTTTAATTAGTGCATACTAAATAATTTCACTTTAGCCTACTACTACAAGCATATTATTTACCAGCAACATAAAGTGAAACAGAAGCAGAGGTGTCCTGCCACAGTCAGTAACAAATAAACATAAAACAGTAGTGGTGGTAGATAGACACAGAGCTTCATCAAACATCTGATCCACTGAACAAAGAGCTCCAAAAATCTTGAACTTTAGACTGCCATCAGTTTTACTCCCTACACTTAACCATGTGTTTCCTACTGCCTGCAGACTTTGCACCCTTTGTTATATACACATGTTGTGTTTCTAATATAAATACATTTAATAAAGTCAAATACAAACAAGGCAACAAGAGAAGTATCCTACACTTCTCTTTTGTAAAGTAAATCAGAACAGCCGATATGGGCATCTACATCAACTATATGATTTGCCTGAGAAGCTGGAGAGGACAACAAAAAAAAAAAGTTTTATTTATTTTTATTTATTTATTTATTTATTTTTTATTTGTGGTGGACGTAATTCTTTCGTGGCGGGCCACCACAAATAAATGAATGTGTGGGAAACCCTGAAGGCCACTATAGTAAAGAAAAAGAGTCGGTTCTTTATTCGAATCCCTGGGAACGAATCCCGTCCCACAGGAAATGCCCTGTGGCACGTCCCAGGAAATGACGTAGCTCAGTCATTCGGCGGCAGATACAGAAGCAGCAACAACAATGGACAAAAAAAAAAAACCCGCCTCAAGGCATGGTTTCGTTTTACAAAAAAATACGACGAGGAAACGGCTATCTGCAATTATTGCCAGGCTTCGCTCTCATGTAAGGGGGAAGTACAACAAGCATGTTGAAACATGTTCAGGCCGTACATAACCTGATGGTTAGAGAAAGGTGTCGTGGAGAAGCAGCGACAGAGATGACGAAGCACGCCCCTCTTCCTCTGCTTCAACCTGCAGCGCCAATTCCAGTGATAGTGCTGGTGAGTAACTAACGTTAACTGTTGCCGGTTAATTTCCATATCTGCTCACTCGTAGCCTTTAGGCTAAAATAACGTTACCTCTTATGTCAACCAGGACTGCAGTAATGTTAGGTAGACTAACGTTACCTAAGCATAGTCAGTGGCTAACGGTAACGTTAGCCTTTTTGTATGTATAAAATAACATCTGTGAAGTAGTATATACAACAGTTTTGTAATATGTAATTCATTAATTCAGTCATTATTAACATACTGAGATGAAGAATATCTTATTTTTAATAAGGTTGAAAGTATTTCTCATTCTTCTTTGTACTTTGTAAGCACTATTAATTTGAACAACCTCTTAAAGTGGATCATATCAGTACAATGTTTAACTTCATTACATAATCTAATCCATCATTTAATGCTAAAGACTTAATAACAGACACCCTAGTCTTCACATTCAGCTAATTTCCCCCCTAATTCTACGCTGTGTCTGTCCCTCATTTTCCCTCCAGGACAAGGACGTGCAGTCATTCCTGGAGGAGGCCACACTGATGGACCCCAGAAGGTTTAGATACAGACTGGAGGAGGATGTCGTCAAACCTATCTGTGTGTCCAAGCTAGTTCCACGTCAAGTGAACGTGTTTTTTCCACAGACTTGATCCTGAAAAAGCAGACATGCTAATTTTTTGGAAGAAGAATTGTTGATTGTATGACTGTGGCGTTCTTAGTGTCATAGTGTGTGTAGTTAGTATGTTCCAATAGCAGCAGAAGTGCACTTTTTGGAGCGCTGTATTATTATCAGTTTTGTGCCCAAGGGACTGATTTTATTCAACACTATATTATTATTTATACACCTATAGTGATCACAGAGACAGGTTGTTTGTTTTCTGAAAAATCCCACTTAATATACTTTGGGTAACAACAGTCAATATTTATTTTTTTTAATTATTATTTTAGGGAGGTGTTTAACAGTCAATTTTTTATTTATTTTATTTTATTTTTTTCTTATAAAATAAAAGTGAGCTTTTGTTAAACCAAATGTGTTTTTTTTCCATATACAACAACCTATCTGGACTCGATAAGAGAATCGATAAAGAATCGGTTCGATAAGAGGATTCGATAATGGGCTCGAACTCGATAATTTCTCATCAAACATCATCCCTAGTCAAAAGTGTACATACACTTGTAAAGAACATCATGTCATGGCTGTCTTGAGTTTACAATCATTTCTACAACTCTTATTTTTTTGTGATTGGAGCACATACTTGTTGGTCACAAAAAAAACATTCATGAAGTTCCATGTTTTCAAGGTCCAGCATAATTGTAACACACATTAAAAGCCTTTACTTGTCAGATTCCAAAGGCCTACTGTATGTGACGACTTCAGGTAGTGGGCGTCTGGGACCGCGGGCCCGTGGAGCTTCCTGCAGGGTAGCCAGCTTGCAAACAGCCTATCATGACTATGATCAGCATCTAGGGATGCTGTGTGAGGAGACGTAAGCGGCAGTTAGGGAAATGGCGGTGGTTAGAAAGATGGATATACATGTTTTAATACTCGGGGAAGGGCAGTGGGAGGCGGGTGCATGCGCCACAGGTACACCCGAACATCACAGTCGCGGGGTTAAGGTGTTATTAGGGAAGGACTACATCCTGGTAAGGGTGAAGAGCGCTGCTGTGTGAGGTGCGTATTTACAAGTCGGTATACCTGGAAGTGTCTTAACAGTTCTTGCAGATAAATAGATTGTTCAGAGAATTTCGAAGAACATTAGTAAGTATACAGTCCTGGTCAAAAGTATGTTGTGAAGAACATCATGTCATGGCTGTCTTTGAGTTTCCAATCATTTCTACAACTCTTATTTTTTGGAGTGATTGGAGCACATACTTGTTGGTCACAAAAAAAAACATTCATGAAGTTTGCTTCTTTTATGAATTTATTATGGGTCTACTGAAAATGTGAGGGTCAAAAGTATACATACAGCAATGTTAATATTTGCTTACATGTCCCTTGGCAAGTTTACCTGCAATAAGGTGCTTTTGGTAGCCATCCACAAGCTTCTGCTTGAATTTTTTGACCACTCCTCTTGACAAAAGACTTGTTTCTTCAGCATTGTCCACACGTTTAAGTCAGGACTTTGGGAAGGCCATTCTAAAACCTTCCTTCTAGCCTGATTTAGCCATTCCTTTACCACTTTTGACGTGTGTTTGGGGGTCATTGTCCTGTTGGAACACCCAACTGCGCCCAAGACCCAACCTCCGGGCTGATGATTTTAGCTTGTCCTAAAGAATTTGGAGGTAATCCTCCTTTTTCATTGTCCCATTTACTCTCTGTAAAGCACCAGTTCCATTGGCAGCAAAACAGACCCAGAGCATAATACTACCACCACCATGCTTGACGGTAGTTATGGTGTTCCTGGGCCTCACCTTTTCTCCTCCAAACATATTGCTGGATATTGTAGCCAAACAGCTCAATTTTTGGTTCGTCTGACCACAGAACTTTCCTCCGGAAGGTCTTATCTTTGTCCATGGGATGTCAGATGAAACATAAATATATTTGGAGGAGAAAAGGTGAGGCCTGGGGGCTACAGCCAGGTCTCCCTAGGTTTTCTAATAAGTTTTTGGGATCTCTAGGAGACCCCGGCCTGAAGACTGAAGCGTACAGTAGGCGCTCAAGTAAGCAACGATATACTAAGGGGCCCCACCACGCAACGCACGGGAAGTCCGGACTAAATGTGAAATTTGACTGGATGCCAATAAAAACTGGAATAACTGGAATAAGTCTGGCAGCCACATTTTGTACAGTCTGAAGTCACTTGAAACAAATGAAAACAGAATTACGATACTCAATGCGAGACCAGATGAAAGCGTGAATTATCATTTTGAGATTTGATTTCGACAACACGAGTAAGGGAATTTACCGGTCGATCTACCTTCCCATCCTCACCTATGGTCATGAGCTTTGGGTTATGACTGAAAGGACTAGATCACGGGTACAAGCGATCGAAATGTGCTTCCTCCGCCGGGTGGAGGGGCTCTCCCTTAGAGATAGGGTGAGAAGCTGTGAGGAGCTCAAAGTAAAGCCGCTGCTCCTCCACGTGGAGAGGAGTCAGATAAGGTGGTTCGGGCATCTGGTCAGGATGCCACCCGAACGCCTCCCTAGGGAGGGTTTCGGGCACGTCCAACCGGTAGGAGGCCACGGGGAAGACCCAGGACATGTTGTGAAGACTATGTCTACCGGCTGGCCTGGGGAACGCCTCGGGATCCCCTGGGAGGAGCTGGATGAAGTGGTCGGGGAGAGGCAAGACCTCGGATAAGCGGAAGAAAATGGATGGATGAATGGATTTCGACAACAAATGTCTCTGTTTTTGGTCAGTTGATGACAGTGGCCCTTCAGAGACATTGACTGATCAAACCCATCCTCAACATTGGAAAAGAGTCCTGGTACTTGCACAAATCCACGTTTGCTTTTCTTAGCGCCAGCACGAGTTAAAGTCGGCAGATTTACAAGGCGACATGTGTACGGACAGATAATCAGCCAAGGACCACAAAGGAGCTCTGTGGCTACAACATAAAGATAACCATCGGAGCACATTTGCACACACAACAAGCACCTGTAGCTTGCAGATAAGACGTGTCTTTTCATGACAGAAACAAAAGCTCCTGATTTACAACTTTGGATAACTGTAGCAAAGTGCCCGATGAATATATCCCCCGTCCCCCCGCCCACAACGCCCCCGTGGATGCATGCGACGCGCTACGCAGTTGATTTGTGGGCTCTGGCTGATGAAGGCAATTTGTCAGCGGGGCGACTACACTCGGGTGAGACGGTATCTGGAAGGCCTGCATCTGTGTGTATTGTGAGCGTGTCGCGCAAAGGTTGCGCCGCAGAGTTACAGCTGTCTCCCGTGGTAAAACGGGCAGAATGATTGGGCGACTGACAAAGGACGGTTGGATTAATGGTCTGCCTTCAAGCCTTCCTCCTGCCTCTTCGTCTCTGTCACGCCGTTTCTTTCGGCTTGTTAAAATCAGGCTGCTAATTAGCGCTTGCAGTGGCTGGTGATAAACTGCTATCTGCTATCTTTCTTGCACATCCTGGGAGAACGGGAGACATATATGGGAGACGTATATTTCAGTGGTGTTTTGTTGTCATGTTGCCTGGAGGGGCATGTCCCATGCCTTATCTATTCTTTTCCCATCCTGCGATTATTCCGTTTCCTTTAATACGCTGTGTTGTCCAGACAAACACAAATGCAGCCTTTCACTCATTTTTAGTTTGTAATGACAGTCCTTAACAATAATAACGACCGGCGGATACTCCATTGCTAAAAACAATCCATTCCGGGACATTAACCAGTCAACCTCCAATTTTCTCACATGTCCAAAACTTTTTTACTTATTCAACCGTGTCTGTCACAGTTGTATAATATGTTAACTTGCATAGAATTATTCAATCAATCATCAATCAATGTTTATTTATATAGCCCTAAATCACAAGTGTGTCAAAGGGCTGCAGAAGCCACGACGACATCCTCGGTTCAGAGCCCACAAAAGGGCAAGGAAACACTCACAACCCAGTGGGATGTCGATGTAAATGACTATGAGAAACCTTGGAGAGGACCGCAGATGTGGGTTACCCCCCCCTTTGAGACACTTGTGACTTAGGACTATATAAGTAAACTCTGATTGATCGATTGATTGATTGATTCTAAAAACAACAATCCTGGTTTCCTGCCAGTCTAAGGTCATGCATGAAGTCAAGACCGAACGATCCAAAATCATTCCTGATTAATTTCGCAAAGCAAAATGTGACTTTGTCCTCCATAAATATTTGATATTCGTTAATTTCCTCTGAATTAATTTGATGATTTCTGCCCGCCGCCGCACTCTTCTCCGCTCCTTCCGCCCTTCTGTTTGCCGCATGAAGTATTTGAATTTGCCGCATGAAGTATTCACTTCAGAATTTTAACCACGTTACTCAAATTGCTAAAACTACTTCTACAGCATACCTATGAAGGTTCTCATTCATCCAAGTCGTTGTCATCTCAGGGCGTTCTATCGTTCGCAACTGGACTGCTTGGTTTTTCCTGGAAGGCGTTCCGCCGCACATCCGAGTAGACTTCATTAGTTCGTTCTCATAGACTTAGATTGATCAGATCTAGTCCAACGGTTGGTGCCAAAACCAGCAGCCATAGTGACCCTGAGCTTTTATAATCCTTAAGTTAAATTTTGACACTAACCACAAAGGCCACTAAGCAGGTGCATTTGAGACGTGCGTCTCAAATGCGTTTGAGACCCACGGTTGGCGGTAGATTACCCCGGGCGACCGGGAGGAGAGTCCTCTTTTCGCCACAGCATGGTGCGGTGCATTTTCCCGACGACGCAGTATCTTACAACACATTCTAAAAACAGGAATCCTGGTTTCGAGCCAGTCTAAGGTCATGCGTGAAGTCAAGACCGAACAATCCAAATCATCATCCATTTTCTACCGCTTGTCCCTTTTGGGGTTGGGGGTGAGGGGGGGGGTGCAGGAGCCTATCTCAGCTGCATTCGGGCGGAATGCGGGGTACACTCTGGACCAGTCGCAGGGCCAACACAGATAGACATTCCTGATTAATTTCGCAGAGAGACACAAATTAGGGGCTCAAATGCATTTGAGACCACGGTTTGGCGGTAGATTACCCCGGGTGACCAGGAGGCGAGTCTCTTTTCGCCACAGCATGGTGCGGTGCATTTTCCCAACGACGCAGTATCTTACAACACATTCTAAAAACAGGAATCCTGGTTTTAGCCAGTCTAAGGTCATGCGTGAAGACCGAACAATCCAAATCATCCATCCATCCATCCATTGTCTACCGCTTGTGACTTTTGGGGTCGCGGGGGGTGCTGGAGCCTATCTCAGCTGCATCCGGGCGGAAGGCTGTGTACACCCTGGACAAGTCGCCACTCATCGCTGGGCCAACACAGATAGACATTCCTGATTAATTTCGCAGAGAGACACAAATTAGGGGCTCAAATGCATTTGAGACCCACGGTTTGGCGATAGATTACCCCGGGTGACCGGGAGGCGAGTCTCTTTTCGCCACAGCATGGTGCGGTGCATTTTCCCAACGACGCAGTATCTTACAACACATTCTAAAAACAAGAATCCTGGTTTCGAGCCAGTCTAAGGCCGAAAAATCCAAATCATCCATCCATCCATTTTCAACTGCTTGTTCCTTTTGGGGTCGCGGGGGGTGCTGGAGCCTATCTCAGCTGCATCCGGGCGGAAGGCTGTGTACACCCTGGACAAGTCGCCACCTCATCGCAGGGCCAACACAGATAGACATTCCTGATTAATTTCGCAGAGAGTCACAAATTAGGGGCTCAAATGCATTTGAGACCCACGGTTTGGCAGTAGATTACCCCGGGTGACCGGGAGGGGAGTCTCTTTTCACCACAGCATGGTGCGGTGCATTTTCCCAACGACGCAGTATCTTACAACACATTCTAAAAACAGGAATCCTGGTTTTTAGCCAGTCTAAGGTCATGCGTGAAGACCGAACAATCCAAATCATCCATTCATCCATCCATTGTCTACCGCTTGTCCCTTTTGGGGTCGCGGGGGGTGCTGGAGCCTATCTCAGCTGCATCCGGGCGGAAGGCTGTGTACACCCTGGACAAGTCGCCACCTCATCGCTGGGCCAACACAGATAGACATTCCTGATTAATTTCGCAGAGAGACACAAATTAGGGGCTCAAATGCATTTGAGACCCACGGTTTGGCGATAGATTACCCCGGGTGACCGGGAGGCGAGTCTCTTTTCGCCACAGCATGGTGCGGTGCATTTTCCCAACGACGCAGTATCTTACAACACATTCTAAAAACAAGAATCCTGGTTTCAAGCCAGTCTAAGGCCGAAAAATCCAAATCATCCATCCATCCATTTTCAACTGCTTGTTCCTTTGGGGTCGCGGGGGTGCTGGAGCCTATCTCAGCTGCATCCGGGCGGAAGGCTGTGTACACCCTGGACAAGTCGCCACCTCATCGCAGGGCCAACACAGATAGACATTCCTGATTAATTTCGCAGAGAGTCACAAATTAGGGGCTCAAATGCATTTGAGACCACGGTTTGGCAGTAGATTACCCCGGGTGACCGGGAGGGAGTCTCTTTTCACCACAGCATGGTGCGGTGCATTTTCCCGAACGACGCAGTATCTTACAACACATACTAAAAACAGGAATCCTGGTTTCGAGCCAGTCTAAGGTCACGTGTGAAGTCAAGACCGAACAATCCAAATCAGCCATCCATCCATCTAACCATCCATTTTCTACCGCTTGTCCCTTTTGGGGTCGCGGGGGGTGCTGGAGCCTATCTCAGCTGCATCCGAGCGGAAGGCTGTGTACACCCTGGACAAGTCGCCACTCATCGCAGGGCCAACACAGACATTCCTGATTAATTTCGCAGGGAGCCACAATTAGGGGCTCAAATGCATTTGAGACCCACGGTTTGGCGGTTGATTACCCTGGGTGACCGGGAGGCAAGTCTCTTTTTGCCACAGCATGGTGCGGTGCATTTTCCCAACTACAAACTGGACTACGCAGTATCTTACAACAAGAATCCTGGTTTTAACATTTCCTGTATGAATGAAATCCTGGACCTGATTCCACCCAGGTACTTAGGCTTCCAGGACTTGAGCGACAGGGGCTCGGTCCCACGCATGTGTCCGCCTAGGGGGCGCTGTCCCGGACACATTTTTTAACATTTCCTGGATGAATGAAATCCTGGACCTGATTCCACCCAGGTACTTAGGGCTTCCAGGACTTGAGCGACAGGGGCGCGGTCCTATGAAAAGCCCCGGGTTCTCGTGAGACACACCCAGGTCTCCTCCCTTTTCCCCTCTCCCTCTAACCCTATGGTAAACACGGCTTGCCATCGCCACTCATCGCAGGGCCAACAGACAGACGTTCCTGATTAATTTGACCGGGAGGCAAGTCTCTTTCACCGTAGCATGGTGCGGTGCATTTTCCCACCACAAACTGGGACTACGCACTATCTTACAACACATTCTAAAACAAGAATCCTGGTTTCGAGCCAGTCTAAGGTCACGCGTGAAGTCAAGACCGAACGATCCAAATCATTCCTGATTAATTTCGCAAAGCAAAATGTGACTTTGTCCTCCATAAATATTTGATATTCGTTCATTTCCTCTGAATTAATTTGATGATTTCTGCAGCCCATTACGCCGTCTCTCGCCCGCCGCCGCCGCCGCGCTCTTCTCCGCTTCGTCCGCCCTTCTGTTTTCTCTCTGAGCGTCGAGGCCATAGATCTCTGTAACAGGCACTATCTGCAGCCCTAAGCCCTAATGAGGCATCATAAGGAGAACCGTTTGCAGCAGCACCGCGCCGGCTTTTATTCGCCGAACCATATCTCTTCCTCTCGCCGCTCCCGACTGCCCTCTCCTCCAATCTCAATTGCTCCATCAGTCTGCCCCGTCGTCCCCCTGCCCTATTGTGCTTTATCTCCCTTCTCATTCACCCGTTGAGCGTCCCTCTCCCCGTGTCGGCTTGAATCATATCTGGCCGTCTACATATGCTAAAGCCCGCGTAATTACGGCGGCTCTTAAATAAAGACGCGGCTCCTAAAGCTGTCAACCGGAATCACGGCTAAACAAGGCAGGAGGGGCCTCCCGGCAGCTACAAAGCTGTCATAGATAGCTACAGATTTATCACCGCCGAGGACTGGGGGGGGGGGGGGGGGGGGGGGGATATACCAGCTCAGATAAATCTACCTTTAATTTTCAGGGAAAATGTGTAAAAAAAGATGGGTGTGAGGGGGGGAGAAAAATAAATATGACATTGATGGGGGTGTGGGCTAAGCTATGCCAGTAAAATTTTAAGGCCTGCTCCCACCATATGTAAGGCGCTGACATTTTTGATTAATAACCATTTCTCGCAGATTAAATTGGAAACTACATGAGGAGAACACACACACACACACACACACACACACACACACACACACACACACACACACACACACACACACACACACACAAACACACACACACACACACACCAATGCACCAGTTGTGTGTGTATTGTTGTAGTAGATTTCAGGGTTTGGAACCACAGTGCATCATGCTGAGAGGCGGTTTGGAATATTACAGTGCGAGTGTGAGTGTAGTGCGATTTTAGGGCAAATCTGCCCAGGTCAAAAGTATACATACCGCAATGTTAATATTTGCTTACATGTCCCTTGACAAGTTTACCTGCAATAAGGCGCTTTTGGTAGCCATCCACAAGCTTCTGCTTGACCACTTGACCACTAAATTGGTGCAGTTCAGCTAAATGTGTTGCTTTTCTGACACGGTCTTGTTTCTTCAGCATTGTCCACACCTTTAAGTCAGGACTTTGGGAAGCCCATTCTAAAACCTTCATTCTAGCCTGATTTAGCCACCTTATTCGCAGGGTCAAACTTGTCTTCAGGGACATGTAAGCAAATCTTAACATTGCCGGTACCCCTGGTATACCTTCCTTTGACCTTGGGCTGATTTAGCTTGTCCTAAGAATTGAGCAATACACCTTTCCCATTACGCACTGTAAAGCCCAAAACAGGTCCAGAGCATAATACAACCACCCCCATGCTTTACGGTAGGTGTGGTGTTCCTGGGATATTTTCTCTTCAAACATATTGCTGGGTATTGTGGCCAACCAGCTCCATTTTTGTTTCATCTGACCACATAACTTTCCTCCAGAAGGTCTTATCTTTGTCCGTGTGATGTCAGACATTTTTGTAAACATTAATACTAGGTGTGCCGAAAAAAAGTAGTTTTTAATTAATCGCAATTCTTTTGTGTGACTTTTTTAAAATTTTTTTATCGTTTTTAATTTTATTAATCGATTGAGAATCGTTATTCATTTCAACAAAAAAAAGTATAATAATAAATATAATGATATAATGACCTGTTGAATATATATATGTATTTTTTTAAATATATAGATATATATATATATATATATATATATATATATATATATATATATATATATATATATATATATATATATATATATATTATATATATATATATATATATATATATATATATATATTAGGGCTGCAACTAACAACTAAATTGATAATCGATTAATCTGTTGATTATTACTTCGATTAATCGATTAATAATCAGATAAAAAAGACAAACTACATTTCTATCCTTTCCAGTATTTTATTGGGAAAAAAAACAGCATACTGGCACCATACTTATTTTGATTATTGTTTCTCAGCTGTTTGTAAATGTTGCAGTTTATAAATAAAGTTATATAAAAAAAAATAAAAAAAAGCCTCTGCGCATGCGCATAGCATAGATTCAACGAATCGATGACTAAATTAATCGCCAACTATTAATATAATTATTTATAATCGATTTAATCGATTAATTGTTGCAGCCCTATTTTTATATATATATATATATATATATATATATATATATATATATATATATGCACACACACATACATATCTACAGATATACACACACACGTAAAGATACATATACACACGTGTGTGTGTGCGTGTGTGTGTGTGTGTATATATTATACATACATATATATATATATACACATATATATATATGTGTTTATATATATATATATATATATATATATATATATATATATATATATATATATATATATATATATATATATATATATATATATATATATATATATATATATATATGTGTGTGTGTGTATATATATATATGTGTGTATATATATACATATATATATATATATATATATACATATATATACATATATATATATATATATATATATATATATATATATATATATATATATATATATATATATATATATATATATATATATAATCACATATGATTGCATTAATCATGTACATACCCGGATTAATCACGCAAGAGTCTTTTTCCATGACATATTGATAAAAAAAAAAAAAGCATTTCTGTCCAAATATTGGGATAATTTTAGGTCAATTTGCAGATGAACTGATTATTCATGATTTAATCCAAATTTAAAGGTGTGATTATTCTGGTTAAAAATTGTAAGCATTTGACAGCATTTTTTTTTTTTACTCTCACTTCCATCTTTTTCTTGAACTTCCCACTGAGCTCTTTGAGTATCTAACCCACCTGCATTTCCTCTCTCCTAAACGCACCTGCACTCTGACATCATCCCCCCCCCACCCTCACCCCCCCTCCTGTCATTGATCAGTGCAAGCAGCAGCAGATTGATCAGCCTCTGAAGGCATCGGGCTGATGTAGCAGTGACCCCCCTGAATAGTGAGCAGTGTGTGTTTGTGTACGCCGAGAAAGTGGAGGGGACATTTTTTTTTATTATGTATTAATCGTCACGGTAACGGTGGATGAGTGTGGCCGAGACAGGCCCATCTTTAGAGCACACACACACACACACACACACACACACACACACACACACACACACACACACACACACACACACACACACACACACACACACACACACACACACACACACACACACACACACACATTCATGTATTTCTGACCTTCTGGAGAGCTGAGAAAAAAGCCTCCCTCTTTAGGACCAGCCTTTCTAGATATATAAAGAAGTGTATTTACAACATTAATAATATATACATACTATGCACATATAAAAAAAAAAGCTTGTTGTGAAAAATGAGTTGGAATTTCACAAGAAAAATGTAAAGTTTTGGCAGTGTTATAGTAAAAGTCGTCGTTTTACTCGACGCAAGTCAAAATTTGACAAGAAAAACTGAACATTTGTGCAATATTCTGATAAAGGTTGGAATTTTGCTCAATAACAGTCGCAATTTTACAAGAAAAGCTTAACATTTTGGCAATTTTATGAAAAGAGTCGTAATTTTACTCGACAAAAGTCAAAATTTTATAAGAACACTTTAAAATGTTGGCAATATTATAATAATAATCTGAATTTTAAACGGCAAAATTATGTCAAAAGTCATCATTTTAATCAAAAAATGGCACCGTTTTACAAGAACAACCAACAAATTGGCAATATTGTGATAAAAATCGGAATTTTACATGACAAATGTCACCATTTTGCATTAAAAAGTAATCATTTTACATTAAAAAGTAATCATTTTACGAGAAAATATTTCAATATTACAGAAACAGAAAAAATATGGGAAATCAGAATTTTATAAGAAAAAAATCGACACATTGTGAGAAAAAGACTGCTTTTATTTAGTTAATTTAATTTATTTGTATTTATTTTTTTATTTATTTCAAGTTATTACAGTATGTCTGTATATACATTATTATTATTATTAATTTTTTTTTAATACATTTTTGCCAAAGGGGGCACATTTCAATTTCTTACACACACTTGTTATTTCATATGTTAAACAGACACAGTCACTTTGAAATATCACTCCTTTTTTGGGACCAGCCTTTCTAGATATATAAAGAAGTGTATTTACAACATTAATAATATATACATACTATGCAAATATTTAAAAAAATGCTTGTTGTGAAAAATGAGTTGGAATTTCACAAGAAAAAGGTCACAATTTCACAAGAAAAACATATAATTTTGGCAGTATTATGACAAAAGTCGTCATTTTACTCGACGCAAGTCAACATTTGACAAGAAAAACTGAACATTTGTGCAATATTATGAAAAAAGTTGGAATTTTACTCAATAACAGTCGCAATTTTACAAGAATCGCTTAACATTTTGGCAATTTTATGAAATCATTTTTCCCGACAAAAATCACAATTTTATAAGAAAACTTTAAAATGTTGGCAATATTATAATAATAATGGGAATTTTACTTGGCAAAATTATGACAAAAGTCATAATTTTACTCCAAAAATGTCACCGTTTTACAAGAACAACAGACAAATGGGCAATATTGTGATAAAAGTCCGAATTTTATATGACAAATGTCACCATTTTGCATTAAAAAGTAATAATTTTACATAGAAAAAGTAATCATTTTACGACAAAATATTGCAATATTACACAAACAGAAAGAATATGAGAAATCGCAATTTTATAACAAAAAAATCGGCACATTGTGAGAAAAAGACTGCTTTTATTTAGTTCATTTATTTATTTATTTTTTTGTTTTTTTATTTACTTCAAGTTATGTCTCTACATTCATATTTATTTATTTTAAAATGAATTTTGGCCAAAGGGGGCACATTTCAATTTCTTACACACACCTGTTATTTCATATGTTAACCAGAGGGGGAGCATTTCAAATTTTGACACACACTTATTATTTCATATGTTAACCAGAGGGGGAGCATTTCAAATTTTGACACACACTTGTTATTTCATATGTTGACCAGAGGAAGATCGCTTTAAAATTATTATTATTTTTTTTTTTTTTACACACTTGTTATTTCATATGTTAACCAGAGGGGGAGTCCTTCAAATTTCTTGCACACACTTGTTATTTCATATGTTGACCAGAGGGGCGAGCACTTCACATTTTTACACACACTTGTTATTTCATATGTTAACCAGAGGGGGAGCATTTCAAATTTTGACACACACTTGTTATTTCATATGTTAACCAGAGGGGGAGCATTTCAAATTTTGACACACACTTGTTATTTCATATGTTGACCAGAGGAGGATCGCTTTAAAAAAAAAAATTGTTTACACACTTGTTATTTCATATGTTAACCAGAGGGGGAGACCTTCAAATTTCTTGCACACACTTGTTATTTCATATGTTGACCGTCAATTTTTTTTTTTGGGCTCACCCTCATGTTGACCAGCAGGGGTGCAAATGAGACATTGTCTATTAGATGCAATGTTATTGGGACCATGATTTATGTCATCACTTGTTCACACCTCCTCATATGGAAGATACTTTTCCTTCCTCATGTCTCAAGAAGGGCAGGGATACAAGAGCACACACACACACACACACACACACACACACACACACACACACACACACACACACACACACACACACACACACACACACACACACACACACACACCACCTGGGGAAATACAAAGCAACTCATCAGTAATCACTCATCCATTGCCATTCATCTGGATTTCTTATGATTAACGTTTTTTTTTTTTTCCACGGCAAACTTTATCCCTCCAAAAAGCCGAGTTTTATACAAGTTTTCCCTTTTTCATTCCTCTGCTCAAATAATCTTTCTCTTGATTTTAATCACACGTACTACAATAAAAATACCACTTGAGAAATGTCTCTATTGACTGTAGCTGCAGACTTCTTCTGTTTGTTTGATATTGTCATTACTGCCACAGGTGGTGGAACAGTGTATTACAATTGAGCTAAAAAACTGGTATATTTAGGACAAATATTACGACTGACGTCTTTAAAAATGCCCAAAAGGGACAAGCGGTAGACAATGGATGGATGGATCCCTTATGCTTGGCCAACTTTCCTTTTGTTCCGTCACCTTCTAGCATTTGCAGTGTTTTCTTTTGTTTTGTGGCAATTTCCTTTGGCATTAGTTGTACAGTGTTTGTTAGTGATGTGGCGTTCATGAACGAGCCGACTCTTTGGAACGACTCCTCTAAAGGAGTCATATTATGATTCTTTTTCTTACAGTTAAAGGACTTCCTTGGTGTCCAAAACAACAACAAAAACATGTACTAGGGGTGCTAACGTTGGCTCGCTAGCATGCTAAAATCAGCATGCTAACTTTTTGAGCAAGTTTTGCAACCGTTTACGCCAAAGTCGTATAACTTGGTACGTGATACTTGTTACCTGTTAGCATGCAAACTAGCATGTTCACAAGCTAACTTAAGCATGCTAACTTTTTCATAACATTTTACACTTTTTTTCTCTATTTCCGCAGCCATACACCTTACAGTCATATAACTTGGTATGTGAAACATGCTATCTGATAGCATGCTAATGTTAGCTTGCTAGCATGTTAAAATTAGCATGCTAACTTTTTGAGCTAGTCTTGCAACCGTTTAACCCAAAGTCGTATAACTCGGTACGTGACACTTGTTACCTGTTAGCATGCAAACGATGGCATGCTAGCGAGCTAACTTAAGCATGCTAACTTTTTCATCAAATTTTACACTTTTTTTCTCTATTTCCACAGCCATACACCTTACAGTCAGATAACTAGGTATCTGAAACATGCTACTTGATAGCATGCTAACATTAGCATGCTAAGTTTTTGAGCTAGTTTTTGCAACCGTTTACCTCAAAGTCCTATAACTTGGTACGTGACACTTGTTACCCGTTAGCATGCAAACGATAGCATGCTCGCGAGATAATTTAAGCATGCTTACTTTTTCATCAAATTTTACACTTTTTGTCTCTATTTCCGCAGCCATACACCTTACAGTCATGCAACTTAGTATGTGAAACATGCTATCTGATAGCATGCTAATGTTAGCTTGCTAGCATGTTAAAATTAGCATGCTAACTTTTTGAGCTAGTCTTGCAACCGTTTAACCCAAAGTCGTATAACTCGGTACGTGACACTTGTTACCTGTTAGCATGCAAACAATGGCATGCTAGCGAGCTAACTTAAGCATGCTAACTTTTTCATCAAATTTTACACTTTTTTTCTCTATTTCCACAGCCATACACCTTACAGTCAGATAACTAGGTATCTGAAACATGCTACTTGGTAGCATGCTAACATTAGCATGCTAAGTTTTTGAGCTAGTTTTTGCAACCGTTTACCTCAAAGTCCTATAACTTGGTACGTGACACTTGTTACCCGTTAGCATGCAAACGATAGCATGCTCGCGAGATAATTTAAGCATGCTTACTTTTTCATCAAATTTTACACTTTTTGTCTCTATTTCCGCAGCCATACACCTTACAGTCATACAACTTAGTATGTGAAACATGCTACCTGATAGCATGCTAAAATTAGGATGCTAAAATTAGCATGCTAACTTTTTGAGCTAGTCTTGCAACCGTTTAACCCAAAGTCATACAACTTGGTACGTGACACTTGTCACCCATTAGCATGCAAACGATAGCATGCTAGCAAGCTAACTTAAGCATGCTAACTTTTTCATCAAATTTTACAGTTTTTTTTCTCTATTTCCACAGCCATGCACCTTACAGTCATATAACTAGGTATCTGAAACATGCTACCTTATAGCATGCTAACATTAGCATGCTAAGTTTTTTAGCTACTTTTTGCAACCGTTTACCCCAAAGTCATACAACTTGATACGTGACACTTGTTACCCGTTAGCATGCAAACGATAGCATGCTAGCGAGCTAACTTAAGCATGCTAACTTTTTCATTAAATTTTACACTTTTTTCTGTATTTCCGCAGCCATACACCTTACAGTCATATAACTTGGTATGCAAAACATGCTACCTGATAGTATGCTAACATTAGCGTGCTAAAATTAGCATGCTTGCTTTTTCAACAAATTTTAGACTTTTTTTTTTCTCTATTTCCGCAGCCATACACCTTACAGTCATATAACTTGGTATGTGAAACATGCTACCTGATAGTATGCTAACATTAGCGTGCTAAAATTAGCATGCTTGCTTTTTCAACAAATTTTAGACTTTTTTTTTTTCTCTATTTCCGCAGCCATACACCTTACAGTCATATAACTTGGTATGTGAAACATGTTACCTGATACCACGCTAACGTTAGCTTGCTGAGCTTTTTAAACTAGTTTTGCAACCGTTTACCCCAAAGACGTACAACTCGGTACGTGACACTTGTCACCCGTTAGCATGCTAACGATAGCATGCTATCTTTTTCATAAAATTTTACACTTTTTTTGTCTCTATTTTCGCAGCCATACTACACCTTACAGCCGTGTCACTTGAAATGTGAGACATGCTACCCGCTAGAATGCCGTCGTTAGCGCACATGCTAAGTGTTAGCATTCTAATGTGCGCACGCTAACATTTTAGGCTAGCTCTGTAGCTCATGTTGTGCAGTTAACCACCTAAAACTCACGGGTTCGGGCCCGTCAAAGGAAGCGGGTTGAACTCTGGGTTTCAAGCGAGAGTCGTGTGTGGTCGGGTGTTCTCGGAGCGCGGCGGTGGAGGGTGAAGGAGACGAGGGCGGAGGAGGAGGTGAAGAGGGGATGAAGGCAAAGGAGGAGAGGAAAGAGAAGGAGGAGAGGTGACGAGGCTTCAGGGACGGAGACATGAATAATTCATCAACACTTCTGATGGACAGATTAGAGGAAAAAATGAAGAGGGACACAGTGTGTGTGTGTGTGTGTGTGTGTGTGTGTGTGTGTGGAAGGGGAGGAATAAAATGACTAAGAGAGAGAGAGAAAGAAGAGAAGAAGAAAGCAAGTGAAGGGTGGAGGGGCCACACACTGGAGCTCTTTGATCCTAACAAACCTCTCTCACCCTGACACCACCATGCCATCTGGGGTCCTCGCCGCATGTGTGTGTGTTCAATGTGTGTGTGTGTGTGTGTGTGAGGGGGCGCTGACAAAGGAATGGAGGACACTGATGCGCCGTGTGCTTTTAATCCAAATTGAATTCAGTTTCAGACAATTTATTTTCTATTATGCATTTAAATGCGCTGGGCCTTCATGGCGTGTTGTGTTGTCCTAGCAGGTGCGGCATGGCAACTTATTGCTGTTTTTATTGTTTGCTTCAAACTAAGTGATGGCATTTTAATGTCACGGACAAAAAGGATGTGATCACAATACAGTGTGACTTCCGGAAGCTCTTATCTTTGTCCGTGTGACGTCAGGTGGAACAAAAATGGAGCTGTTTGGCCACAATACCCAGCAATATGTTTGGAGGAGAGAAGGTGAGGCCTTTAATCCCAGGAACACCATGCCTAGCGTCAAGCATGGTGGTGGTAGTATTATGCTCTGGGCCTGTTTTTTGCTGCCAATGGAGCTGCTGCTTTAAACGGGACAATGAAAAAGGAGGATTAGCTCCAAATTGTTCAGGACAAGCTAAAATCATCAGCCCGGAGGTTGGGTCTTGGGCGCAGTTGGGTGTTCCAACAGGACAATGACCCCCAAACACACCTCAAAAGTGGTAAAGGAATGGCTAAATCAGACTAGAATGAAGGTTTTTTCCCCCAAAGTCCTGACTTAAAGGTGTGGACAATGCTGAAGAAACAAGTCCATGTCAGGAACTGCACCAATTTAGTGGTCAAAAATCCAAGCAGAAGCTTGTGGATGGCTACCAAAAGCGCCTTGTTGCAGTGCCTCCATGGAAATGCCCCCCCCCCCTACCTCAAAGAACTGCTCACCCCCAAATCCTCCACACCACACCTCCGCTCCGGACAGGCTAACCTCCTCCAACCGCAGAGGATAAAGCTCCCAGTCTGTGGAACGCTCTCCCTGACCACCTGAGGGCACCACAGACTGTGGATGCTTTTAAAAAAGGCTTAAAAACCCTTCTTTTTTTTAAAAAAAAAAAGCATTTTTTTTTTAGATATATGCGTGCTAGTTCTAGCTATTAGGCTGTTCTAGTTTTTATTTTATTTATTTTTTTATCATCTTTTTATTTTTTTTAATACACTGTAGCACTTTGAGGTTGTTTGCTCAATGTTAGGTGCTTTTTTACAAATAAAATCTATTATTATTATTATTATTATAAACTTGCCAAGGGACATGTAAGCAAATATTAACATTGCTGTATGTATACTTTTGACCCTCACATTTTCACTAGACCCATAATAAATTCATAAAAGAAGCAAACTTCATGAATGTTTTTTGTGAGCAACAAGTATGTGCTCCAATCACTACATCACAACAAAATAAGAGTTGTATAAATGATTGTAAAGTCAAGACAGCCATGACATTATGTTCTTTACAAGTGTATGTACACTTTTGTTGAAAAATTTGGATTTTTTTCTAAATGTCAAAAAGTCGGAATTTTTTTTGTCAAAAAGTCGGGATTTTTTTCCTAAACGTCAAAAAGTCTGGATTTTTTTGTTAAAGAGTCAGGATTTTTTCTAAGTGTCAAATTGGATTTTTTTTGTCAGAGTCTGGATTTTTTTGGTGAAAAATTCGGGATTTTTTCAGGTGTCAAAAAATCGGGATTTTTTTGGTCAAAATGTCGGCATTTTTTTGTAAGTGTCAAAAATTCTGAATTTTTTTGTAAGTGTCAAAAAGTCTGAATTTTTTCCTAAGTGTCAAAAAGTCGGGGTTTTTTTGGTGGAAAAAGTCTGGATTTTTTTCTAAGTGCAAAAACTCGGAATTTCTTTTGTGAAAAAGTCGGGATTTTTTCTAAGTGTCGAGTCTGAAATTTTTTTGTCACACACTTAGATTTTTTTCTAAGTGTCAAAAAATCTGATTTTTTTTGGTGAAAAAGTCGGGAATTTTTCAAGTGTCAAAAAGTCTGAATTTTTTTCCAAGTGTCAAAAAGTCTGAATTTTTTTCCAAGTGTCAAAAAGTCTGAATTTTTTTGGTGAAAAAGTCGGGATTTTTTTCTAAGCGCCAAAAAGTCCGAATTTTTTTCTAAGTGTCAAAAGAGTCGGAAATTTTTTGGTGAAAAAGTCGTGATTTTTTTTCCAAGTGTCAAAGAGTCGGGATTTTTTTCTAAGTGTCAAAAAATTTGGAATTTTTTTGTGAAAAAGTCTGGATTTTTTTCAAGTGTCAAAAAGTCTGGATTTTTTTGGTCAAAAAATTTGGATTTTTTCTAAGTGTCAAAAAGTTGGGATTTTTTCCACTTGTCAAAAAGTGGGACATTTTTTGGTCAAAAAGTCTGGATTTTTTTGTTAAAGAGTCAGGATTTTTTTCTAAGTGTCAAATCGGATTTTTTTTTGTCAGAGTCTGGATTTTTTTTGTGAAAAATTTGGGATTTTTTCAGGTGTCAAAAAATCGGGATTTTTTTGGTCAAAATGTCGGCATTTTTTTGTAAGTGTCAAAAAGTCGGAATTTTTTTGTAAGTGTCAAAAAGTCGGAATTTTTTCCCAAGTGTCAAAAAGTCGGGGTTTTTTTGGTGGAAAAAGTCTGGATTTTTTTCTAAGTGCAAAAACTCTGAATTTCTTTTGTAAAAAACTCGGGATTTTTTGTAAGTGTCGAGTCTGAAATTTTTTTGTCACACACTTACATTTTTTTCTAAGTGTCAAAAAATCTGATTTTTTTTTTTGTGAAAAAGTCGGGAATTTTTCAAGTGTCAAAAAGTCTGAATTTTTTTCCAAGTGTCAAAAAGTCTGAATTTTTTTCCAAGTGTAAAAAAGTCTGAATTTTTTTGGTGAAAAAGTCGGGATTTTTTTCTAAGCGCCAAAAAGTCAGAATTGTTTTCCAAGTGTCAAAAGAGTCGGCATTTTTTTGGTGAAAAAGTTGTGATTTTTTTCCAAGTGTCAAAGAGTCGGGATTTTTTTCTAAGTGTCAAAAAATTTGAATTTTTTTTGTGAAAAAGTCTGGATCTTTTTGGTCAAAAAATTGGGATTTTTTCTAAGTGTCAAAAAGTTGGGATTTTTTTCCACTTGTCGAAAAGTGGGACATTTTTTGAGTCGCTAGAGAAAAAGCGCTATATAAATATAACTCACTTCACTAATTCACACTACTTTTGACCCAGCACATTTGCTCACATTTTCAGTAGAGCCATAATAAATTCATAAAAGAAGCAAACTTCATGAATGTTTTTGTGAGCAACAAGTATGTGCTCCAATCACTACATCACAACAAAAATAAGAAATGATTGTAAACTCCAGACAGCCATGACAGGATGTTCTTTAGGTCTACTTTTGACCACCACTGTATATTAATCTTATGAATCAGTAAATGACTTAACTTTAATCTGCAATCATCCTTGTGACTTTCACATGTTCTTTGTTGTTGTTCCTCTCAGTGCACCTGCCCTTCATTATCTCGGGGCCGCCACTTTCCGGCTTACGCCGTCATCAGCAGGAGTCGGGGTCAGCGTGCAGCCTGTCCACATTATACCGCTGGCCCTGTCTCGCTGTCGACAGCAACCTCACCTTGTCAGGGTCCCACCCCGCGCACACGCGCCGCCATTACCGCCGGGCCGGCGATCAGCCATTACCGGGGGGGGGGGGTCAGAAGAGACGCGACCCGACGCCGAGTGCAAACAGCGTTTCTGACATTGATGCAAAGTCAGCTTTGTTTTGCTGGGCTGCAGCGTGTTGCAGCACTGAATCTTTTACCAGTTTGTTCTTGCCCAAATATGAGGTATGTCCCTCAAGCTTTTATTGAAGTCTATGGAGCGTTTTATTACCATTTAGCTCAGTGTTTAGTGCGCTAACCTGACTCTTTCTGCTCGGCTCTCTCATAACTGCCTTGATAATACAAATACTTTCAACTTTTGGCATAATATCTCTGTAATATTGTAAAATATGTTCATGCAGGATTTGACATTGTATGCAAATATATACAGTGGTGGTCAAAAGTGTACATACACGTGTAAAGAACATCATGTCATGGCTGTCTTGAGTTTACAATCATTGCTACAACTCTTATTTTGTAGTGATTGGAGCACATACTTGTAGGTCACAAAAAACATTCATGAAGTTTGCTTCTTTTATGAATTTATTATGGCTCTACTGAAAACGTGAGCAAATGTGCTGGGTCAAAAGTCAAGTGAATTGTATTTATATAGCGCTTTTTCTCTAGCAACTCAAATCCCGAATTTTTGACCAAAAAATGTCCCACTTTTTGACAAGTGGAAAAAATCCCAACTTTTTGACACTTAAAAAAAATCCACATTTTTTGACAAAAAAACCCCACATTTTTTGACACTTGAAAAAATCCAGATTTTTTGATATTTGAAAAAATCCAGATTTTTTTTACAAAAAAATTTCAGACTCTTTGACACTTAGAAAAAATCCAGTCTTTTTCACACAAAAAATTCCGACTTTTTGGCACTAAGAAAAAGATCCCAACTTTTTCACCAAGAAAATTCAGACTTTTTTAACACTTAGAAAAAAAATTCAGACTTTTTGACACTTAGAAAAAAAAAATTCAGACATTTTACACTTTGAAAAAAATTCAGACTTTTTGACACTTTGAAAAAAATCCCGACATTTTGACAAAAAAATCCCGACTATTTGCAAAAAAATTTCCGACTCTTTGACACTTAGAAAAAATCCCGACTTTTTCACAAAAGAAATTCTGACTTTTTGCACTTAGAAAAAAATCCCAACTTTTTCACAAAAAAAATTCCGACTTTTTGACACTTGGGAAAAAATTCCGACTTTTTGACACTTGGGAAAAAATTCCGACTTTTTGACACTCAGAAAAAAATCCCGACATTTTGACCAAAAAATTCCAGATTTTTTGACACCTGAAAAAATCCTGAATTTTTCACCAAAAAAATCCCGACTCTTTGACAAAAAAAATTCCGACTTAACACTTAGAAAAAATCCTGACTCTTTAACAAAAAAATCCCGACTTTTTGACGTTTAGGGAAAAAAATCCAGACTTTTTGATGTTTAGGAAAAAAATCCCGACTTTTTGACAAAAAAAATTCCGACTTTTTGACACTTAGAAAAAAATCCTTAGTTTTTGACGAAAACATTTTCGACTTTTTGACTTTTAGAAAAAATCCAGACTTTTTGACACTTAGAAAAAATACAGAGTTTTTCACAAAAATGTTTTCGACTTTTTGACATTTAGAAAAAAAATCCAAATTTTTCAACAAAAGTTGACATACACTTGTAAAGAACATCATGTCATGGCTGTCTTGAGTTTACAATCATTGCTACAACTCTTATTTTTTTGTGATTGGAGCACATACTTGTTGGTCACAAAAAACATTCATGAAGTTTGCTTCTTTTATGAATTTATTATGGCTCTACTGAAAATGTGAGCAAATGTGCTGGGTCAAAAGTAGTGTGAATTAGTCAAGTGAATTATATTTATTTAGCGCTTTTTCTCTAGCGACTCAAATCCCGACTATTTGACCAAAAAATGTCCCACTTTTTGACAAGTGGAAAAAAATCCCAACTTTTTGACACTTAGAAAAAATCCAAATTTTTTGACAAAAAAAATCCTGACTTTTTGACACTTGAAAAAATCCCGATTTTTTGACAGTTGAAAAAAATCCCGATTTTTTTTTGACCAAAAAATTTCCGACTCTTTGACACTTGGAAAAAAATCCAGTCTTTTTCACACAAAAAATTCAGACTTTTTGGCACTTAGAAATGTTTTTGACTTTTTTAACACTTAGAAAAAAATTTGACTTTTTTAACACTTAGAAAAAAATTCTGACTTTTTGACACTTACAAAAAAATTCAGGCTTTTTGACACTTAGAAAAAAATTCAGACGTTTTGACACTTAGAAAAAAATTCAGACTTTTTGACACTTAGAAAAAAATCCAGACATTTTGACAAAAAAATCCAGACTTTTTGACACTTGAAAAAAAATCCCGATTTTTTCACAAAAAAAATCGCGATTTTTTCACAAAAAAAATCCCGATTTTTTGACACTTAGAAAAAAATCCAGACTATTTGACAAAAAAAATTCCGACTCTAACACTTAGAAAAAATCCCGACTTTTTCACAAAAGAAATTCCGACTTTTTGCACTTAGAAAAAAATCCCGACTTTTTCACCAAAAAAATTCTGACTTTTTGACCCTTACAAAAAAATTCTGACTTTTTGACCCTTACAAAAAAATTCTGACTTTTTGACCCTTACAAAAAAATCCCGACATTTTGACCAAAAAAATCCAGACTTTTTTAAACCTGAAAAAATCCCGAATTTTTCACAAAAAAATTTCCGACTCTTTGACCAAAAAAATTCCGAATTGACACTTAGAAAAAATCCTGACTTTTTAACAAAAAAATTCCGACTTTTTGACAAAAAAAATTCCGACTTTTTGACAAAAAAAATTCCGACTTTTTGACCAAAAAAATTCAGACTTTTTGACACTTTGACGAAAACATTTTCGACTTTTTGACTTTTAGAAAAAATCCAGACTTTTTGACACTTAAAAAAAATCCAGAGTTTTTCACAAAAATGTTTTCGACTTTTTGACATTTAGAAAAAATCCTAATTTTTCAACAAAAGTTGACATACACGTGTAAAGAACATCATGTCATGGCTGTCTTGACTTTACAATCATTTCTACAACTCTTATTTTGTTGTGATGTAGTGATTGGAGCACATACTTGTTGCTCACAAAAAACATTCATGAAGTTTGCTTCTTTTATGAATTTATTATGGCTCTACTGTAAATGTGAGGGTCAAAAGTATACATACAGCAATGTTAATATTTGCTTACATGTCCCTTGGCAAGTTTATAATAATAATAGATTTTATTTGTAAAAAAAGTACTTCACATTTAGCAAACAACCTCAAAGTGCTACAGTGTATTAAAAAAAATAAAAAGATGATAAAAAAATAAATAAAATAAAGAGAAGGCGTCTCCATTGCTCTAGAGTCCAGTAGCGACGTGGCTTAGATGCAGCTGCTCGGCCATGGAAACCCATTGCATCAAGCTCTCTGCGTACTGTACGTGGGCTAATTGGAAAGTCACATGAAGTTTGGAGGTATGTAGCAACTGACTGTGCAGGAAGTCTTTGCACTATGCGCTCCAGCATCCACCGACCTCTCTCTGTCAGTTCACGTGGCCTACCACTTGGTGGCTGAGTTGCTGTTGTTCCCAAAATCTTCCATTTCTTACAATAAAGTTGACTCTGGAATATTTAGGAGCGAGGGGATTTCATGACTGGATTTGTTGCACCGGTGGCGTCCCATGACAGTTCCGCGCTAGAAATCACTGAGAGCGGCACATTCTTTCACAAATGTTTGTAGAAACAGTCTCCATGCCTAAGTGCTTGATTTGATACACCGGGCCAAGTGATTAGGACACCTGATTCTCATCATTTGGATGGCTGGCAATATAGTGTAGACGGATGGATGGAACAAACGGGGCAGGTCAGTAAGTCTTTTTTTACCGGAGCAAAAGGCAACAATTGGTTTTCCCTAAACAACATTAATTGGGTCGATATGTCAAAAACAGTTGAATTGATTACACAATCAACTATATTTTCTCCCGTCGAACAACGCTGCGAGACAACGGATGTGGAGGAGACACTTCCACACACCCGCCCCTGTCGGGTGTGGAGGAGAATCAATATGTCTTTGAATGGGGGTCAGCAGGGTTGTCTGCCCAGGGAAAGCTGACAGATTTGCTCTCTTTTGCTGGGCTAAAGCCCCTGCCTTCTTTTAACACCCCCTGACACACACACACACACCCAGAGATGCAGAACACACACACACACACACACACACACAGAGATGTTACACTCCTCCCAGAGGGCAGAATTCTTAGCATTTTGCCGGGGGGATGTGACATTAGTCGTTCCACATCGAAATGACCCCTGCCGTGCACGGCGGTGAGCGTGTTTTCTTGCGCGGACGCCTGCCGACCGACCATCAATTGTCAGCAGCTGGGAGCATGCGGGCCGACACCTGACGTTAAAAAGTGGGGTCATATTTATCGACTTGCTGAACGGCGCGGCCTGGAAGGCTGATTGCTCGAGACTGAAACGTTGTTGCCGGATTAATGACCACCGTTACATCGAGTCTTTGTTTATAACTATAATTATATTGTAATGTCAATCAATACCGATTCTTGGTACTTTTCTGTGTTTTACATTGAACATCTAACACGGTCTCATTTGCAAGTATTACATGCGGTTTTACCCAATTGGAGGAGTTCAAGTACCTCGGAGTCTTGTTCACGAGTGAGGGAAGAGTGGTTGGTGAGAATGGCAGGCGGATCGGTGCAGCGTCTTCAGTAATGCGGACGCCGTATCGATCCGTTGTGGTGAAGAAGGAGCTGAGCCGGAAGGCAAAGCTCTCAATTTACCGGTCAATCTACGTTCCCATCCTCACCTATGGTCACAAGCTTTGGGTTATGACCGAAAGGACAAGATGACGGGTACAAGCGGCCCAAATGAGTTTCCTCCGCCGGGTGGCGGGTCTCTCCCTTAGAGATAGGGTGAGAAGCTCTGTCATCCGGTAAGAACTCTGAGTAAAGCCAAGTACTTGAACTCCTCTACTTGGGGCAGGGTCTCCTCCACAACCCGGAAATGGCACTCCACCCTTTTACGGGCGAGAACCATGGACTCGGACTTGGAGGTGTTGATTCCCATCCCAGTAGCTTCACACTCGGCTTGTGAACCGATCCAGAGAGAGCTGAAGATCCTGGCCAGATGAAGCCATCAGGACCACACAAAAAGCAGAGACCTAATCCTGCAGCCACCAAACCAGATCCCCTCAACGCCTCATGGAACTAATGACATCATCAATGAGCTTCTACAAGCAGCCATTTAATAATGACCAGCAGCACATTCATCATTGTACTGCACCCTCTCTTCTAATATAGTGTTCATATCATCGCCACGGTCATCCTGGAAAGTGTCAACGAATTCATTTCCATTTCCTGCGAGCAAGTGCTCCGGTGATGGCACGAAAGCAATATTGGTAAATACGTGATCTGAACTTGTCGCAGTCGAGCAGGCAGAAACCACCAAATACTTGAAAGTAGGAATTTTGGAACTGAGGAACCAAAAGTATTTATTTTTGTCCATTATTTGACTCACATCCTACTTTCGTTGTCAGATGAAGCTCTCTTTATGACCACTCCTCTTGACAAAATTGGTGCGGTTCGGCTAAATGTGTTGGTTTTCTGACATGGACTTGTTTCTTCAGCATTGTCCACACGTTTAAGTCAGGACTTTAGGAAGGCCATTCTAAAACCTTCATTCTAGCCTGATTTAGCCATTCCTTTACCACTTTTGACATGTGTTTGGGGGTCATTGTCCTGTTGGAACACCCAACTGCGCCCAAGACCCAACCTCCGATGGACATGGACTTGTTTCTTCAGCATTGTCCACACGTTTAAGTCAGGACTTTGGGAAGGCCATTCTAAAACCTTCATTCTAGCCTATTCCTTTACCACTTTTGACATGTGTTTGGGGTCATTGTCCCTTTGGAACACCCAACTGTGCCCAAGACCCCACCTCCGATGGACATGGACTTGTTTCTTCAGCATTGTCCACACGTTTAAGTCAAGACTTTAGGAAGGCCATTCTAAAACCTTCATTCTAGCCTGATTTAGCCATTCCTTTACCACTTTTGACATGTGTTTGGGGTCATTGTCCTGTTGGAACACCCAACTGTGCCCAAGACCCCACCTCCGATGGACATGGACTTGTTTCTTCAGCATTGTCCACACGTTTAAGTCAAGACTTTAGGAAGGCCATTCTAAAACCTTCATTCCAGCCTGATTTAGCCATTCCTTTAGCACTTTTGAGGTGTGTTTGGGGTCATTGTCCTGTTGGAACACCCAACAGTGTCCCAAGACCCAACCTCTGATGGACATGGACTTGTTTCTTCAGCATTGTCCACACGTTTAAGTCAGGACTTTAGGAAGGCCATTCTAAAAACCTTCATTCCAGCCTGATTTAGCCATTCCTTTACCACTTTTGACGTGTGTTTGGGGGTCATTGTCCTGTTGGAACACCCAACAGTGTCCCAAGACCCAACCTCCGATGGACATGGACTTGTTTCTTCAGCATTGTCCACACGTTTAAGTCAGGACTTTAGGAAGGCCATTCTAAAACCTTCATTCTAGCCTGATTTAGCCATTCCTTTACCACTTTTGACATGTGTTTGGGGACATTGTCCCTTTGGAACACCCAACTGTGCCCAAGACCCAACCTCCGATGGACATGGACTTGTTTCTTCAGCATTGTCCACACGTTTAAGTCAGGACTTTGGGAAGGCCATTCTAAAACCTTCATTCTAGCCTATTCCTTTACCACTTTTGACATGTGTTTGGGGTCATTGTCCTGTTGGAACACCCAACTGCGCCCAAGACCCAACCTCCGATGGACATGGACTTGTTTCTTCAGCATTGTCCACATGTTTAAGTCAGGACTTTGGGAAGGCCATTCATCTGACATCACATGGACAAAGATAAGACTTTCTGGAGGAAAGTTCTGTGGTCAGATGAAACAAAAATGGAGCTGTTTGGCCACAATACCCAGCAATATGTTTGGAGGAGAAAAGGTGAGGCCTTTAAACCCAGGAACACCAGCCCTACCGTCAAGCATGGTGGTGGTAGTATTATGCTCTGGGCCTGTTTTGCTGCCAATGGAACTGCTGCTTTAAATGGGACAATGAAAAAGGAGGATTAGCTCCAAATTGTTCAGGACAAGCTAAAATCATCAGCCTGGAGGTTGGGTCTTGGGTGCAGTTGGGTGTTCCAACAGGACAATGACCCCAAAAGTGGTAAAGGAATGGCTAAATTGGGCTAGAATGAAGGTTTTAGAATGGCCTTCCCAAAGTCCCGACTTAAACGTGTGGACAATGCTGAAGAAACAAGTCCATGTCAGGAAAAGCAAAAAATTTAGCTGAACTGCACCAATTTAGTGGTCAAGCAGAAGCTTGTGGATGGCTACCAAAAGCGCCTTATTGCAGGTCAACTTGCCAAGGGACATGTAAGCAAATATTAACATTGCTGTATGTATACTTTTGACCCTCACATTTTCAGTACACCCATAATAAATTCATCAAAGAAGCAAACTTCTCCATGACTTTAGCTCCAGACTTCTTCTGTTAGTTTGCTATTGTCGTTACCCGAACGGAACACAACATTTATTATTCGTACATTGTCACATTTCTGTCCTTGTCAGCAAGATGGGAAACGCGAAACCTTCCGCCGCTTCTGAGCTAAAAGTGTACAAACAACAACAACGGCGGCGGCCAGAAATAAACGGGAAGACGCCGCTCCGAAACTCCCAGAAGCCTTTGTGATCAGATTGTTTCTCCTGACCTTGACTCTGCAATCACTTTCACTCAATGAAGATGAAGTCCGGCTGACGGCTACAGGATCTGAATATGAGCTAACTTGCACATCATAGAGTGTGTCCGGTGAATGTGTGTGTGTGTGTGTGTGTGTGTGTGTGTGTGTGCGTGTGTGTGTGTGTGTGTGTGTGTGTGTGTGTGTGTGTGTGTGTGCGTGTGTGTGTGCGTGTGTGTGTGTTCTTGTATTCCTGCCCTTCTTGAGACGTGAAGAAGGAAACGTATCTTCCATATGAGGAGGTGTGAACAAGTGATGACATAAATCATGGTCCCAATAACATTGCATCTAATAGACAATGTCTCATTTGCACCCCCTGCTGGTCAACATGAGGGTGGTCCCGAAAAAAAGGAGGGATTTTTCACATTGACTTTGTGTGTCACTTTTGAAAGTGCTCCCCCTCTGGCCAACATATGAAATAACAAGTGTGTGTAAAAATTTGAAGTGCTCCCCCTCTGGTCAACATATGAAATAACAAGTGTGTGTAAACATTTGAAGTGCTCCCCCTCTGGTCAACGTATGAAATAACAAGTGTGCTTAAGAAATGCAAAGTGGTCCCCCTCTGGTCAACATATGAAATAACAAGTGTCTGTAAAAATTGAAAGTGTTCCCCCTCTGGTGAACATACGAAATAACAAGTATGTGTAAAAATGTAAAGTGCTCCCCCTCTGGTCAACATATGAAATAACAAGTGTGTGTAAAAATGTAAAGTGCTCCCCCTCTGGTCAACATATGAAATAACAAGTGTGTGTAAAAATATAAAGTGCTCCCCCTCTGGTCAACATATGAAATAACAAGTGTGCGTAAAAATGTAAAGTGCTCCCCCTCTGGTCAACATATGAAATAACAAGTGGGTGTAAAAAATTGAAGTGTTCCCCCTCTGGTCAACATATGAAATAACAAGTGTGTGTAAGAAGTTGAAATGCGCCCCCTTTGGCCAAAATGTATAAAAATAAATATAAATGTATAGAGAGACATACTGTAATAATTTGAAGTAAATAATGAAGATTAAAAACCAATTTTAAATACAAGATTAAATAAATGAACTAAAAGCAGTCTTTTTCTCACAATTTGTCGACTTTTTTCTTATAAAATTGGGAACAAATTCTCATTCTTTTTGTTTCTTAATATTGCGATATTTTCTCGTAAAATTATGACTTTTTCATGTAAAATTATTACTTTTTAATGCAAAATGGTGACATTTGTCATATACAATTCTGACTCTTATCACAATATTGCCATTTTTTGTTGTTGTTCTTGTCAAACAGTGAAATTTTTTGAGTAAAATTATGACTTTTGTCAACATTTTGCCAAGCAAAATTCCGATTATTATTATAATATGGCCAACATTTAAAAGTTTTCTTATAAAATTCTGACTTTTGTCGAGTAAAATTACGACTCTTTTTATTTTAATTGCCCAAATTGTTAGCTTTTCTTATAAAATTGCGACTGTTATTGAGTACAATTCCAACTTTTATCATAATGTCGCACAAATGTTCAGTTTTTCTTGTAAAATATTGACTTGCGTTGAGTAAAATAACAACTTTTATTATAACACTGCCAAAATTCTATGTTTTTCTTGTGAAATTCCAACTCATTTTTCACAACAAGCTTTTTTACATTTGCATTTGCACCCCTGCTGGTCAAAATGAGGGTGGTCCCAAAAAAGGAGGGATTTTTCAAATTGTGTCGCTTTTAAAAGTGCTCCCCTCTGGTCAACATATAAAATAACAACTGTGTGTAAAAAGTTGAAATGCACCCCCTTTGGCCAAAATTAATTAAAAAAAATAAATAAATATGAATATAGAGACATACTGTAATAACTTGAAGTAAATAATGAAGATTAAAAACCAATTCCAAACAAAACAAAAAAATAAATTAACTAGAAGCAGTCTTTTTCTCACAATGTGTCGACTTTTTTGTTATAAAATTGGGGACAATTTCTCATATTCTTTCTGTTTCTGTAATATTGCAATATTTTCTAATACAATTATGACTTTTTAAATGTAAAATTATTACTTTTTAATGCAAAATGGTGACATTTGTCATATAAAATTGACTTTTATCACAATATTGCCCATTTTTTTTTGTTGTCCTTGCTCAATAGTGAAATTTTTCGTGTAAAATGGTGACTTTTGTCATTTTGCCTAGCAAAATTCCGATTATTATTATAATATTGCCAACATTTCAAAGTTTTGGTATACAATTGTGACTTTTGTCGAGTAAAATTACGACTTTTTTTTAATAAAATTGCCAACATGTTAAGCTTTTCCTGTAAAACTGCAACTATTATTGAGTAAAATTCCAACTTTTATCATAATGTCGCACAGATGTTCCGTTTTTCTTGTAAAATTTTGACTTGCGTCGAGTAAAATGAGGACTTTTATTATAACGCTGCCAAAATTCTACGTTTTTCTTGTGAAATTGTCAAATTTTTCTTGTGAAATTCCAACTCATTTTTCACAACAAGCTTTTTTCATATGTGCATAGTATGTATATATTATTAATGTTGTAAATACACTTCTTTATATATCTAGAAAGGCTGGTCCTAAAGAGGGAGGCTTTTTTCTCACGTCTCCAGAAGGTACGAAGTACATGAAAGTGTGTGTGCGCGGCGCGGATGCACAATTACCAAGCAGGCGAAGAATCGATAGGTGCCTGCTGACAGATGGATTAGCACGGTAAACAGATGATACACACACCGCTAAATTATTCATCTGCTGAACGCCGGGCTGGGATTCCTCACACGGCGAGTGACGGCGGAGATGAGGAAGGGGGGATGGAAGGACGGAGCACTTGAGGAGAAGAGCAGGGAAGGGCAATGGACAAAAGACAGACTTGGACCACAACCTGGGATTCGTCGAGGCGGAGCACATGTGGGGAGGGGGGGGGGGGTCAACGTGAAGTGCGGCGAGAGACGTCCTAGATACGGGACGCGCCTCTCGCGTGAGCAAACACTCATCCTCCTCATCCCCCCCGTCTCCTCCTCGAGTGCGGCCAAATCCGTGATCATGGTGTGTTTATGCCTCTAACAAGGCCGGCGCCATCAATGCAATCGGACACGCTCGCGAGCACGCACAGCAGGGGATCAACGCCATCAGCAACCATGTTAGTGCTAACAAACAAAAACGCAGGAAAATTAGCGCTTTTTTTTAATCACAGGCTAATTTGAAGAACTCCGTGTTTTACTCGCGTGGAGCGGTGAGAAATGGAGGAAAAAACGCAGCTCTCTTGGCCCGTGTTCCGCCATTCCACGCTTCATGGGGAATTATGTTTGTGCCACAACAATCACAACACCAGGTAACGGACGGAATTGTAATCAGTCTGTTCCTTTTCCCCCCCAATTTCCTTGTTGTTGTTTTTTTTTTGCTGAACCAAGTTGCAATTACCGTAATTTTCGGACTATAAGGCACACTTAAAATCCTTTCATTTTCTCAAAAATCAACAGTGCGCCTTATAACCCAATTTGAAAAATGGCCAATTCATTTTGAATGGGGAAAAAATGTCCCGGAAAACCTGGAATTCTGGGAAATCTGGGAATTTTTCCAGTTAAAAAAATAACTTTGTTTTTTGTCCTGATTAAGAGGAATGTTTTGACGGTGGAACGGTTGAAATGCGTTGAAAAATGTGGAAGGAGTAGTCGCCAGAAAAAAGAGTGGAAATAGGGCTTTGGAAAAGCAGGAATTCTGGAAAATCCTGGTATTTTTTGGAACTTGGAAAAAGGTTAGTTTGAATTTCCAAGCTGGAGGAATGTGTTGAAGGTGGAATGGTTTGAATAGGTTGAAAAATGTGGCAATGGTGGAAGTTTGAAAAATGGCCAATTCATTTTGAATGGGGAAAAATGTCCCAGAAAAACCTGGAAATCAGGGAATTTTTCCAGTTAAAAAATAACTTTGTTTTTTGTCCTGATTAAGAGGAATGTTTGGACGGTGGAACGGTTGAAATGCGTTGAAAAATGTGGAAGGAGTAGTCGCCAGAAAAAAGGGTGGAAATAGGGCTTTGGAAAAGCAGGAATTCTGGAAAATCCTGGAATTTTTTGGAACTTAGAAAAAGGGTAGTTTGAATTTCCAAGCTTGAGGAATGTGTTGAAGGTGGAATGGTTTGAATAGGTTTAAAAATGTGGAAATGGTGGAAGTTTGAAAAATTGCCAATTCATTTTGAATGGGGAAAAATGTCCCAGAAAAACCTGGAAATCAGGGAATTTTTCCAGTTCAAAAAACAACTTAGTTTTTAGTCCTGTTTAAGAGGAATGTTTGGACGGTGGAACGGTTGAAATGCGTTGAAAAATGTGGGAGGAGTAGTTGCCAGAATAAAGTGGAATGGTTTGAATAGGTTGAAAAATGTGGAAATGGTGGAAGTTTGAAAAATGGCCAATTCATTTTGAATGGGGAAAAAATGTCCCGGAAAACCTGGAATTCTGTGAAATCTGGGAATTTTTCCAGTTAAAAAAATAACTTAGTTTTTTGTCCTGATTAAGAGGAATGTTTTGACGGTGGAACGGTTGAAGTGGGTTGAAAAATGTGGAAGGAGTAGTCGCCAGAAAAAAGGGTGGAAATAGGGCTTTGGAAAAGCAGGAATTCTGGAAAATCCTGGAATTTTTTGGAACTTGGAAAAAGGGTAGTTTGAATTTCCAAGCTGGAGAAATGTGTTGAAGGTGGAATGGTTTGAATAGGTTGAAAAATGTGGCAATGGTGGAAGTTTGAAAAATGGCCAATTCATTTTGAATGGGGAAAAAATGTCCCGGAAAACTTGGAATTCTGGGAAAACCGGGAATTTTTCCAGTTAAAAAAATAACTTTGTTTTTTGTCCTGATTAAGAGGAATGTTTGGACGGTGAAACGGTTGAAATGCGTTGAAAAATGTGGAAGGAGTAGTCGCCAGAAAAAAGGGTGGAAATAGTGCTTTGGAAAACCAGGAATTCTGGAAAATCCTGGAATATTTGGAACTTGGAAAAAGCGTAGTTTAAATTTCCAGGCTGGAGGAATGTGTTGAAGGTGGAATGGTTTGAATAGGTTGAAAAATGTGGAAATGGTGGAAGTTTGAAAAATGACCAATTCATTTTGAATGGGGAAAAAATGTCCCGGAAAACTTGGAATTCTGGGAAAACCGGGAATTTTTCCAGTTAAAAAAATAACTTTGTTTTTTGTCCTGATTAAGAGGAATGTTTGGACGGTGAAACGGTTGAAGTGGGTTGAAAAATGTGGAAGGAATTGTCGCCAGAAAAAAGGGTGGAAATAGGGCTTTGGAAAAGCAGGAATTCTGGAAAATCCTGGAATTGTTTTGAACTTGGAAAAAGGGTAGTTTGAATTTCCAGGCTGGAGGAATGTGTTGAAGGTGGAATGGTTTGAATAGGTTTAAAAATGTGGAAATGGTGGAAGTTTGAAAAATTGCCAATTCATTTTGAATGGGGAAAAATGTCCCAGAAAAACCTGGAAATCAGGGAATTTTTCCAGTTCAAAAAACAACTTAGTTTTTAGTCCTGTTTAAGAGGAATGTTTGGACGGTGGAACGGTTGAAATGCGTTGAAAAATGTGGGAGGAGTAGTCGCCAGAATAAAGTGGAATGGTTTGAATAGGTTGAAAAATGTGGGAATGGTGGAAGTTTGAAAAATGGGGAATTCATTTTGAATGGGGAAAAAATGTCCCGGAAAACCTGGAATTCTGGGAAATCTGGGAATTTTTCCAGTTCAAAAAACAACTTAGTTTTTAGTCCTGATTAAGAGGAATGTTTGGATGGTGGAAGGGTTGAAATGCGTTGAAAAATGTGGAAGGAGTAGTCGCCAGAAAAAAGTGGAATGGTTTGAATAGGTTGAAAAATGTGGAAATGGTGGACGTTTGAAAATTAGCCAATTCATTTTGAATGGGAAAAAAATGTCCCCTTAAAATCCTTTCGTTTTCTCAAATCTCGACAGTGCGCCTTATAACCCGGTGCACCTAATGTACGGCATCATTCTGGTTGTGCTTGCCGACCTCGAAGCAATTTTATATGGTACACGGTGTAATGATAAGTGTGGCCAGTAGATGGCAGTCGCACATAAGAGATACGTGTAGACTGCAATATGATGGCAGTCACACACACTTTCTAGATGAATAAAGAAGTGTATTTACAACATTTAATTTAATAATATATACATACTATGCAAATATAAACAAAAAGGTTCTTGTGAAAAATGAGTTGGAATTTCACAAGAAAAAGGTCACAATTTCACAAGAAAAACGTAGAATTTTGGCGGTATTATAATAAAAGTTGTCATATTACTCGACGCAAGTCAAAATTTTACAAGAAAAACTGAACATTTGTGGAATATTATGATTATAGTTGGAATTTTACTCAATAACAGTCGCAGTTTTACAAGAAAAGCTTAACATTTTGGCAATTTTATGAAAAGAGTCGTAATTATACTCGACAAAAGTCACAATTTTGTAAGAAAACTAAAACATTTTGGCAATATTTTAGTAACAATCAGAATTTTACCAGGCAAAATGATGACAAAAGTCATCATTTTACTCCAAAAATGTCACTATTTTACAAGAACAACCAAAAAAATGGGCAATATTGTGATAAAAGTCAGAATTTTATTTGACAAATGTCACCGTTTGGCATTAATAAGTAGCAATTTTACAAGAAAATATTGAAATATTACAGAAACAGAAAGAATATGAAAAATTGTTCCAAATTTTATAAGAAAAAAGTCGACACATTGTGAGAAAAAGACTGCTTTTAGTTCATTTTTTTGAATTTTTTTTTTTTGCAATTGTTTTTTAATTTACTTCGTCATTAAAGTATGTCTCTATATACATATTTATTTTTATTTTTATTTTTTATTAATTCTGACCAAAGGGGGCACATTTCAATTTCTTACACACACTTGTTATTTCATATGCTGACCAGAGGGGGAGTGCTTAAATTTTTTCCACACACTTGTTATTTCCTATGTTGGCCATCAATTTTTTTTGGGGGCCCACCCTCAAGTTGACCAGCAGGGGTGCAAATGAGACATTGTCTATTAGATGCAATGTTATTGGGACCATGATTTATGTCATCACTTGTTCACACCTCCTCATATGGAAGATACTTTTCCTTCTTCACGTCTCAAGAAGGGCAGGAATACACGGAACACACACCAACTGTTCTTTGGCATCATGGCTACTATCAGCGGGAACCAATCGGATTTGATGAATAATTCAATATTAAAGAGGGTGTGACCGTGCAGGACCGGGCGGGGTGAGGCCCCTCTGCCAAGCCAGTGGGCCCTTTTTGGAAACTGTGTGTGTGTGTGTGTGTGTGTGTGTGTGTGTGTGTGTGTGTGTGTGTGTGTGTGTGTGTTGGTGAAAGTGAAGCGTGGGGGGGTGGGGGGGGGGTCTGTCACACTAGACTGCATCCACAAACTGCTGCAGATTAGATTACTAAGGAGGAGGGGAGGGGAGGGGAGGGGTGTGGAGAGGAGAGGAAGCGAGAAGGATATAAGGACAGAATGCAAGGAGGGAGGAGGGATGGAGAAACATAAAAGGATGCAGGAGAATATTAAAAAGAGACAAAATGCACGGAATAAATACTTTAACTTTAAGGGGTTTTTAACATTTTTGACCTCTGGGCCCAACTTTTCCACTACAGAGGGGCCCGGGGGCCTATTTAAATATTAACACTAAATTAGTCATCCTACTCATGATTTGAACAATATTCAAAAATGTTATAATGTGTTAATCACAAATATTATTATTTATTTAACATAAAAATCAGGCTTAGTTCAGACAAATAAGGGACTTCAAAATAACTGACAACAATTTAATTTCCTTTTAATTACGTGCTAGAATGAATAAACTACATTAATAGGCAATTCATGAAGGATTTGCGTGTGAATGCTCCGATGCTAAAGTTGAACTGAAATTCTGCAATTTTTTAATTATTTTTTTACAATAGTTGAAGTAGAGCACACAATTCCCAAACAGGCTGAATATTTTGAAATTGGAACGATTTGAATCAGATGAAAAATGTGGGAGTTGTGGAACTTTTGAAGAATGTCCCATTCATTTCAATGGGAATTTCCCCCCAAATTTTGGGAATTTCAAGATTATTTTTTTTGAAAATCGTAAAAAAAAAAATCTTGAATGAGTTGAAATGGTTGGTGTTGGAATTTTTCAAATCGGTGGAGAAATGTTGAAGTAGTAACATGTTGAATTGAGAAATGGTTTTACGGAATTTCGGGAAAACCGGGAATTTTTCCCGTTCAAAAAAAGAACTTTGTTTTTTGTCCTGAATAAGAGGAATTTTTCGACTGTGGAACGGTTGAAGTGGGTTGAAAAATGTGGAAGGAGTAGTCGCCAGAAAAAAGGGTGGAAATGGGGCTTTGGAAAACCAGGAATTCTGGAAAATCCTGGAATTTTTTGGAACTTGGAAAAAGGGTAGTTTGAATTTCCAGGCTGGAGGAATGTGTTGAAGGTGGAATGGTTTGAATCGGTTGAAAAATGTGGAAGGAGTAGTCGCCAGAAAAAGGGGTAGAAATAGGGCTTTGGAAAACCAGGAATTCTGGAAAATCCTGGAATTTTTTGGAACTTGGAAAAAGGGTAGTTTGAATTTCCAGGCTGGAGGAATGTGTTGAAGGTGGAATGGTTTGAATCGGTTGAAAAATGTGGAAATGGTGGAAGTTTGAAAAATGGCCAATTCATTTTGAATTGGGAAAAATGTCCCAGAAAACCTGTAATTCCGGGAAAACCGGGAATTTTTCCAGTTAAAAAAACAACATTTTTTTTTGTTCTGATTAAGAGGAATGTTTTGACGGTGGAACGGTTGAAGTGGGTTGAAAAATGTGGAAGGAGTAGTCGCCAGAAAAAAGGGTGGAAATGGGGCTTTGGAAAACCAGGAATTCTGGAAAATCCTGGAATTTTTTGGAACTTGGAAAAAGGGTAGTTTGAATTTCCAGGCTGGAGGAATGTGTTGAAGGTGGAATGGTTTGAATCGGTTGAAAAATGTGGAAGGAGTAGTCGCCAGAAAAAGGGGTAGAAATAGGGTTTTGGAAAAGCAGGAATTCTGGAAAATCCTGGAATTGTTTTGATCTTGAAAAAAAAAGTAGTTTGAATTTCCAGAATGGAGGAATGTGTTGAAGGTGGAACGGTTGGGATCGGTGGAAAAATGTGGAAGGAGTAGTCGCCAGAAAAAAGAGTGGAAATAAGGCTTTGGAAAAGCAGTAATTCTGGAAAATCCTGGAATTTTTTGAAACTTGGAAAAAGGGAAGTTTGAATTTCCAGAATGGTGGAATGTATTGAAGGTGGAATGGTTTTAATCGGTTGAAAAATGTGGAAGGAATAGTTGCCAGAAAAAAGGGTGGAAATAGGGCTTTGGAATACCAGGAATTCTGGAAAATCCTGGAATCGTTTTGACCTTGGAAAAAAAAGTAGTTTCAATTTCCAGAATGGAGGAATGTGTTGAAGATGGAACGGTTTGGATCGGTTGAAAAATGTGGAAGGAGTAATCGCCAGAAAAAAAGCGTGGAAATAGGGCTTTCGAAAAGCAGGAATTCTGGAAATTTCTGGAATTTTTTGTAACTTGGAAAAAGGGAAGTTTGAATTTCCAGGCTGGAGGAATGTGTTGAAGGTGGAATGGTTTTAATCGGTTGAAAAATGTGGAAGGAATAGTTGCCAGAAAAAAGGGTGGAAATAGGGCTTTGGAAAACCAGGAATCCTGGAAAATCCTGGAATTGTTTTGATCTTGGAAAAAAAAGTAGTTTCAATTTCCAGAATGGAGGAATGTGTTGAAGATGGAACGGTTTGGATCGGTTGAAAAATGTGGAAGGAGTAATCGCCAGAAAAAAGAGTGGAAATAGGGCTTTGGAAAAGCAGGAATTCTGGAAATTCCTGGAATTTTTTGGAACTTGGAAAAAAAAGTAGTTTAAATTTCCAGAATGGAGGAATGTGTTGAAGATGGAACGGTTTGGATCGGTTGAAAAATGTGGAAGGAGTAATCGCCAGAAAAAAGAGTGGAAATAGGGCTTTGGAAAAGCAGGAATTCTGGAAATTCCTGGAATTTTTTGGAACTTGGAAAAGGGGAAGTTTGAATTTCCAGGCTGGAGGAATGTGTTGAAGGTGGAATGGTTGAAAAATGTGGAAATGGCCAATTAATTTTAAATGGGGAAAAATGTCCCAGAAAACCTGGAATTATGGGAAAACCGGGAATTTTTCCAGTTAAAAAAATAACTTTGTTTTTTGTCCTGATTAAGAGGAATGTTTGGACGGTGGAACGGTTGAAGTGGGTTGAAAAATGTGGAAGGAGTAGTCGCTAGAAAAAGGGATAGAAATAGGGCTTTTGGAAAAGCAGAAATTCTGGAAAATCCTGGAATTTTTTGAACTTGGAAAAAGGGTAGTTTGAATTTCCAGGCTGGAGGAATGTGTTGAAGGTGGAATGGTTTGAATAGGTGGAAAAATGTGGAAATGGTGGAAGTTTGAAAAATGACCAATTCATTCAGGCAGCTAATTGCTTTGTAGATGTGGGAAACAGCGGGAGGCAGGGTGCAGGTAAAAAAAAGTATCTAATGCTTAAACAAAAAATAAACAAAAGGTGAGTGCCCCTAAGAAAAGGCATTGAAGCTTAGGGAAGGCTATACAGTACAAAACTAAAACTGAACTGGCTGCAAAGTAAACAAAAACAGAATGCTGGACGACAGCAAAGACTTACTGTGGAGCAAAGACAATATGCATCCGAACATGACATGACAATCAACAATGTCCCCACGAAGAAGGATAAAAACAACTGAAATATTCTTGATTGCTAAAACAAAGTAGATGCGGGAAATATCGCTCAAAGGAAGACAAGAAACTGCTACAGGAAAATGCCAAAAAAAGAGAAAAAGCCACCAAAATAGGAGTGCAATACAAGAAGTAAAACACTACACACAGGAAAATAGCAAAAAAGTCCAAATAAGTCAGGGTGTGATGTGACAGGCGGTGACAGTACACCTACTTTGAGACAAGAGCTATAGTGATGCATGCTTGGTTATGTTTTAAAGTCATACCCAACAATCGCGACAACAACTTTTTTCCACGCAAAAAATGCGCCTCGGCTCAACAAAGTACCCTCGATCTGTTGACTCAATTATTAGCTATTTATTTACTTTTATATTTTTATTTACTTTTATATATTTTTTTATATATATACTTTTATATTTGAATGCATAAAAGAAGCCAAGCATATGTGTTGTTGTCTTACATAAGGATTGTGACATCTTCTTAACAATTATTGCCTATTTTCCGGTATGACTGCTCTAATAACATGGTCAAATTTTGTGACGTTTGGACTATTTTTTTTTTTTTTACAAACACAAACGAGCACATCAAGTCAACTAGTTTTTCCACTCTACTGGTACTTTAATAGAACACACACACACACACACACACACACACACACACACACACACACACACACACACACACACACACACACACACATACACGCACACACACACACACACACGTCTGTGTTAAAGTGGAGTGGCTGACAGTCATCGCAACTACGACAACAGCACACACGGAAATACACAAACATGTGTTAAAAATCATGAATTGTGACAACTGTGTCTGTGTGTGTGTGAGTGTGTGTGTGTGTGTGTGTGTGTTGTCTTGTATTTCCACCCTTCTTGAGACACCAACAAGGAGGTGTGAACAAGTGATGACATAAATCATGGTCCCAATAACATTGCATCTAATAGAGAGCCAAATACTAGAGTCCGTGAACATTGCTCCAAAGTCAGGATTTTTTTGTGTTGATTTAATGTGCGTACAGAAGTAAACATTGACAGG
>NC_084744.1:62906118-62911118 GCF_033978785.1 Entelurus aequoreus | reverse complement strand
GATATGATTTATGCGCGTGACGTCACAAAGCAACGGAAGTGGTTGTACCCCATCGGACCCGATACAAAAGCCTCTTGTTTTCTTCCACAAAATTCCACAGTATTCTGAATCTTTTGCAATTTGTTTAATGGACAATGGAGACTGCAAATAAGAAAGTTGGAGCCGGTGGAGCGGCGGACTACAGCAACACCAACACCAGGAGGTTGTGTTGTGTTTTGAGCAGGATAGCAGACGCACTACGGTGAGTACAGCTTTGGCTTCCAAACATTTGATCGCTTGCCCGTACGTGCGTGTCGATATGTGCATGTCACGTACGTAACTTTGGGGAAATATATGTTTCTTGCCGACTCTGATGGCGGCCGGGGTGTCGTCAAAAGCGTACAACGCCCGCCTCCGCATCCAAGTTAGCTACGCAGCTACGTTAGCTTCTGTTTTTTTAGCTTCGCCAAGCGGAATATTATTAATCGTGTATTTACATGTTCATGGTTTAATAGTATTATTGATCTTCTGTCTATCCATCCAGTCAGGGTTTTTTTTAATTTAGTTTCTATCTGCATTTGAGACTGGCGCTATCACGTTGGCTACGTAGCTAGGTTAGCTTCTGTTTTTTTTAGCTTCGCCAAGCGGAATATTATTAATCATGTATTTACATGTTCATGGTTTAATAGTATTATTGATCTTCTGTCTATCCATCCAGTCAGGGTTTTTTTTAATTTAGTTTCTATCTGCATTTGAGACTGCTATGCTATCACGTTGGCTACGTAGCTAGGTTAGCTTCTGTTTTTTTTAGCTTCGCCAAGCTGAATATTATTAATCGTGTATTTACATGTTCATGGTTTAATAGTATTATTGATCTTCTGTCTATCCTTCCAGTCAGGGTTTTTTTAATTTAGTTTCTATCTGCATTTGAGACTGGCGCTATCGCGTTGGCTACGTAGTTAGGTTAGCTTCTGTTTTTTTAGCTTCGCCAAGCGGAATATTATTAATCGTGTATTTACATGTTCATGGTTTAATAGTATTATTGATCTTCTGTCTATCCATCCAGTCAGGGTTTTTTTTTATTTAGTTTCTATCTGCATTTGAGACTGCTATGCTATCACGTTGGCTACGTAGCTAGGTTAGCTTCTGTTTTTTTTAGCTTCGCCAAGCGGAATATTATTAATCGTGTATTTACATGTTCATGGTTTAATAGTATTATTGATCTTCTGTCTATCCATCCAGTCAGGGTTTTTTTTTATTTAGTTTCTATCTGCATTTGAGACTGCTATGCTATCACGTTGGCTACGTAGCTAGGTTAGCTTCTGTTTTTTTTAGCTTCGCCAAGCTGAATATTATTAATCGTGTATTTACATGTTCATGGTTTAATAATATTATTGATCTTCTGTCTATCCATCCAGTCAGGGTTTTTTTTTATTTAGTTTCTATCTGCATTTGAGACTGCTGCTATCAGGTTGGCTACGCAGCTAGGTTAGCTTCTATTTTTTTAGCTTCGCCAAGCGGAATATTATTAATCGTGTATTTACATGTTCATGGTTTAATAGTATTATTGATCTTCTGTCTATCCATCCAGTCAGGGTTTTTTTTTATTTAGTTTCTATCTGCATTTGAGACTGCTATGCTATCACGTTGGCTACGTAGCTAGGTTAGCTTCTGTTTTTTTTAGCTTCGCCAAGCGGAATATTATTAATCGTGTATTTACATGTTCATGGTTTAATAGTATTGTTGATCTTCTGTCTATCCATCCAGTCAGGGTTTTTTTTTATTTAGTTTCTATCTGCATTTGAGACTGCTATGCTATCACGTTGGCTACGTAGCTAGGTTAGCTTCTGTTTTTTTTAGCTTCGCCAAGCGGAATATTATTAATCGTGTATTTACATGTTCATGGTTTAATAGTATTGTTGATCTTCTGTCTATCCATCCAGTCAGGTTTTTTAAAATTTAGTTTCTATCTACATTTGAGACTGGCGCTATCGCGTTGGCTACGTAGCTAGGTTAGCTTCTGTTTTTTTAGCTTCGCCAAGCTGAATATTATTAATCGTGTATTTACATGTTCATGGTTTAATAGTATTATTGATCTTCTGTCTATCCATCCAGTCAGGGTTTTTTTTTATTTAGTTTCTATCTGCATTTGAGACTGGCGCTATCGCGTTGGCTATGTAGCTAGATTAGCTTCTGTTTTTTTAGCTTCGCCAAGCGGAATATTATTAATCGTGTATTTACATGTTCATGGTTTAATAGTATTATTGATCTTCTGTCTATCCATCCAGTCAGGGTTTTTTTTAAATTTAGTTTCTATCTGCATTTGAGACTGGCGCTATCACGTTGGCTACGTAGCTAGGTTAGCTTCTGTTTTTTTAGCTTCGCCAAGCGGAATATTATTAATCGTGTATTTACATGTTCATGGTTTAATAGTATTATTGATCTTCTGTCTATCCATCCAGTCAGGGTTTTTTTAAAATTTAGTTTCTATCTGCATTTGAGACTGCTGCTATCACGTTGGCTACGTAGCTAGGTTAGCTTCTATCTTTTTAGCTTCGCAAAGCTGAATTATTAATCGTGTATTTACATGTTCAGTCACTGTGAATGTCCATTTCGCGTTCTCGACTCTCATTTTCAAGAGGATATAGTATCTGAGATGGTTTAAAATACAAATCTGTGATCTACAATAGAAAAAGGAGAGAGTGTGGAATCCAATGAGCCAGCTTGTACCTAAGTTACGGTCAGAGCGAAAAAAGATACATCCATCGCTGCCTCTCAAGTCCTTCCCTCTCATGTTCCTCATCTACGAATCTTTCATCCTCGCTCAAATTAATGGGGTAATCATCACTTTCTCGGTCCGAATCTCTCTCGCTCCATTGTAAACAACGGGGAATTGTGAGGAATACTAGCTCCTGTGACGTCACGCTACTTCCGCTACAGGCAAGGCTTTTTTTTATCAGCGAGCAAAAGTTGCGAACTTTATCGTCGATTTTCTCTACTAAATCCTTTCAGCAAAAATATGGCAATATCGCGAAATGATCAAGTATGACACATAGAATGGATCTGCTATTCCCGTTTAAATAAAAAACATTCATTTCAGTAGGCCTTTAAGAGCAGGGAATCACCCACTCAACACCCGCCACTCGAGGACCCCTGTGAGTCGTCCCCACACGGCCACACTTAAATGAACGTACAGATATCGCCTGCTTCTCCTGATGCCAATATCGTGCATCGTCACACCCCTAGTCCCGGATACTGAACTATTGTTGTGTCTATTATCACCATCCAGCGAACAAACACACAATGTTCTCGGTGGACGTGTCGGGGAAAAAAAACAATTAGAATAAAGCAAAGAAGGAAAAGATAAAAGGCCGAGAACATGAAGCTCTTGAAATGAGGGATCCTCTGTCACACGCTGCTGGGGAAATAAGAGGCCATGTTTCAAGTGATGCACTCGGAATAGGAAGTAGCTCACAAGAAAGAGCACAACACAAATTGGCGTCCTGTTGTTCTGCAGTCGGGATGGGAAGTTCACGAGCGAGCCGGGTCTCTTGAACGGTTCTTTTGAAGTGAACGATGGACAACCCATGCGCAGTTGGGAGACGTTTTTATGCACATGCAAATACAATTTCACCTTTTTTTTTGACATTTTTGTAGTTTTTATTGATTTTTTAAAATTTGTTTTGATTTAATTGTGTTACTTTTTTATTGTTTTGTATTGACATTTTTGTAAAAATCAATACTAGAGGTGTCGAAAAAGAGTTTTTAATTAATCGCGATTCATCTGTGTAAAAAAATTTTTTTAATCGATTGAGGATTATTTATTTAAAAAATGAAATAAATAAATAAAAAATACAACATATATATATAATATATAATGATATAATGACCTGTTGAATATATGTATGTTTGTATATATATATATATATATGTATGTATGTATGTATGTATGTATATATACAGTACATATATATATATATATATATATATATATATATATTTATATATATATATATATATATATATATATATATATATATATATATTTTACATTTATTTATTTATTTATTTTTAAATTATTATTTTATTTATTTTTATAAAACATTTTATTAATTAATTTATTTTTAATTAATCTGTCCTGTCCAGCCCCTCATTTTTGTATTGTGTAATTTTAGTAAACATTAATACTAGGGGTGTATAAATAGTTTTTAATTCATCGCAATTCTTCTGTGTAACATTTTTTTAATGTTTTTTTTATTTTATTAATTGATTGACAATCGTTATTTATTTAAACAAAAAAAATATATATATAATGATATAATGACCTGTTGAATATATGTATGTATGTATATATATATTTATTTTTATATATATATATATATATATATATATATATATATATATATATATATATATATATATATATATATATATATATATATATATATAAAATGTATTTTTTATTTATTTATTTGTATTAATCTGTCTTGTCCAGCCCCTTATTTTTGTAAACATTAATACTCGTGATTCTTCTGTGTAACGATTCTCAATCGAATAAAATAAATAGAAAAACGATTAAAAAAATAAAATAAAAATCTAAATAATATAATATATAATGTTTTAATATAATATTAATATAATATATAATAATAATATAATAAATAATATATGTAATAATATAATAACAATAATATATATAATAATAATATATATATAATAATATGATAAATAATATATATAATATATAATGTGTATAATATATAATGTTATATAATATATAATGATCTGTTGGGAAAAAAAATAATATATATATATATATATATATATATATATATATATATATATATATATATATATATATATATATATATATATATATATATATATATATACATATATATATATACATATATACATATATATATATGTATATATATATATATATACATATATATATATGTATATATATATATATATATGTATATATATATATATATATATATATATATACATATATATAT